>NC_136901.1:89249027-89520372 GCF_949606895.1 Notothenia rossii
TTATCTCTGAAACAGTATGGAGCTCAAAGGCTTTCTCTCTTGCCGGTTATACCACAAGGTGGGTTCCTTTTTATTTCCTGCTCTCCAGTACAGGTTAGCTCTGAGTGTTAGCGATGCTAATGTAAACATGCACCGACCATAGTACGTCCAAAACAGTCGGGCATTGTTTCTGATAGCAACGTTTCCGATAGGCCCGTGGGTGTAAAGCCAGCCTACATTTCAGATATTACGTCATATCGGACCTAAATCTGGATCAGGAACGGATCTGACGCTGCGTGAGTTCCCTGACACACCGGGGACACATATTTATGTATAAAAGGCATCAAAAATTGAATTTTGCATGATAGGTCCCCTTTAAGAGATGTGGATATTATGCACGCACATGTCCAGATGGAAATTATATTATAGACAAAACTGGCAAAAAAACATCCTTTCTCTTGTTGGTAATAAAGTATTGTCCTTGTTTGATAAGTACAATTGTTGAAGTTACAACACGTGGGTTTGCTATCCTGGCTCCAAAATGGTGGAATGAGCTCCCCATTGACATCAGGACAGCAGAAAGCTTACCCATCTTCCGGCGCAGACTGAAAACTCATCTCTTTCGACTCCACTTCGAGCAATATAATTACTAACAAAGAAGTAGCCTACTAACTAAACACTTATATACTAATAGGGGACAGGCTTATCTAAAGCCAGTTGAGTAGCACTTGAAATGTTTGGCTCTATGAAACCTGATGTACTTATATGATTCTGTTTTCTTCAAGTTTGTATCTTCTTGGTCGAATGCACTTAGTTTGGGTAAAGTATTCCTTAAGATAATTCATGTCCACTTATTGGCATCTTTACATATTTGTATATGTTAATAAAAAGTTCAGTTAGCTTTAAAAATATAATCGAAATCAGTCACCTGTTGACGTTAAGTATTTTCCATTTTTTAAGAAAAATATAAATATTCTCCTATCCAATTTTTTTTAAAGGGTTTTGTCCATCTTAACAGGACAACCTTTTTCTTTG
The DNA here is from genome assembly GCF_949606895.1 of Notothenia rossii. NCBI lineage: Eukaryota > Metazoa > Chordata > Actinopteri > Perciformes > Nototheniidae > Notothenia > Notothenia rossii. Next base: position 89,250,042 of record NC_136901.1, read on the forward strand.
GTCCCCATACATTTTAATGGACGTGAAAAGTGACACTTAAAGAAAATCAAGATCAGAAAATAAACGTTAACTTATTGTCGTTATCTGAAAAAGATGAGCAAACACAGTAGGATTTAACCTCCAACTCCCAGGACTTTCACAATCATTTACTGACTTTATTTATTTCAAATACATGTTCTCATTAAGGCTCAGCAGCTACCTCTCATTATAACAGGAGCGCTGGATGGCTTTCTGTTTGATGGAGCGCTGGAAACAGAGGCCAGGAAGGGAGGGAGGCTTCGAAGCCAAAAAAACCCTGACAGTTTTTTAAAGAACGTCTCACTAATGCTCAGACTCACATTAACCCGCTGCCAGAGAGCATCTGAAGTACAGCTTGCTCATGGGTGGTTGTAGTTACTCACATTTGTACATAAATACACATAAATAAGGACCTTGAGGTTTTATGTTTCATGAACGTAATGATAACTCGACTTGTTATTCTGTGTTTCTAGCTGGCACGCTGACACGCTGACCTGATCTGGCCTGAGAAAGTGTTAAAAAATGACTGCTGATGGGCTGCTCTGCGTTATATCGGAGGAGCTGGCTGCAAGCTTGACAAAGAGAAATACCACACACACATTGTAAAATCATTAAAGCTCCATTACTTAACTATAAACTATTTTGAACAAGCAGAGCAGACCAACAAACAAAGCGTCCAATCCTGACATCTGCTGGATAAAAGTCACATTACAACCACTGACTTCTGTGTAATGTGCCGTTATGTGATGGTTGTTATTTACATGTTTCATTTGTTGCTCCTATATGTGTGTGAATAATTCAGTTAGGGATGAATTATGTAAATGACCAGACACAGAAATAATCTAGAAATGTCACACTGCATTAGTATATAGTCACAAAAATGCAGTAATTACCAAGTATTTTCTTCACTGAAAAATGGAAATAACATTTTTTCTTCCTGTGTCTACATTGTTAGTCAATAGATAAATTAGATTTTAGTCCCCCTAACATATCTGAAACAAGTGCAAAATGTGCTGGTTTCCCCACCTACTATGACAGGGATAATGGGAACGTGTGATAACAATTTCTCCCTTGTATATATCATTTAATGACTAAACAGTTGATTGATAAAAACAACAACAATAATAAGTGCAAATATACTTTTGATTTTTTTGTATATTAATTATTGTAGGCTTGAAAGATATTCCTGAAAAGTGTAAACCAAGAGGAATATACAGATCCACAAAACAGACGTGGTCACTGTTGCAAGACTTGTTGAAGAAGTTTCTTTGAAGGTTTTTTTTTGGACTCTTTCTTTGATTTGACTCTGAGAAAAGCAGGATATTCCTGATCTGCTCTCTTACCTCCGTCTGACGAGCCGACTCTAGATCCTTCAGCTTCTCTGTCAACGTTTGGTTTGTGTCTTGAAGCTCCTCCAGCTTCTTCTCTGTCTTACTGTTTGGGACCAAAACAGAAAGGTGTTATCTTATCTGTTTTTACTTTTAACACTAAACACTAGCCTGTTGCAAAGCAATGTAGTTGTCACGCTTTCCATTGCACAAAAAACTCTATTCATTGTGGGGGAAACTTCTGAAGCAATAGGATTCAGCACTCAGAGAGAGACACGAGGAGAGCTGGAGCTTTGATGGCAAACACTGATGGTTTATTTGGAGCTTCGGCCGGAGAATTCACAAGACAAGTCACGGGCCACGAGTTAAACAACACGGTTGAGATGCCACAATCAATTCTGACGAACTCTTTCTGTAGCTCCAGGTTTTAACTAGTTCGGAGTGTAATAATCAACATTCTTCATCAGCGAGACTAAACAATTATGGACTCTGAATCTAACTAGAGCTCTCGTCCATAGAAAATAATTTGCGCCAGGGAACCTACGTCCCTGATCAGTAAACTACCTCAAGGCGGCTTGTGCTCGGTCATAGACTGGCAACGACAATGCGCCCAAGCTGCTGCTCCTTAAGAGAGATAGCAGCTATACCCAAGGCCGTAGACCTAAGCCATGGGAAAAGAGACAGTGAGAGGAGAAAATGATGAGCTGTGTTGAAGGTTGAATACCTACGCTAATTATTCCCCAACGTTCATCTGTTTTCTTACATTAATACACAAGAATAAGCGTGTAAAAATGATCCAGTAATCCCGTTGACAACAGAATTTATTATCACAAAAACCAACCTTTAAAATCATTACAAAAATACACTTTTATCTAAAATAACGTTGTTACTTGTTGGTTAAATACAAACAAAATGTGTTATATGGTGCTTTACAAGTTAAATCTCTAACCAAAACAAACTAAAATAATCTTTATTTTATATTATTTAAGTTTTTTAATTAACAAATCATTTGCAGAAATGACTGAAAGGAGAACAAAGAAGTATAAAGGGCTTTAAGGTAAATGTAATATGTTATTTTCTATTGTTTTTCCAGGTGTGTCTTCCATATCTTCGTCGGATTTCTGTCTTTACCTCTCCATGCTCCGTCATGCTAATCTTTCACAGAGGAGCAACAAATATCCACTTTCACGGTTGTATAAATGCATTTAATTAAAGAGTCAATGAGTTGAATACAAAATATTGAAATATCTCTGTTGATGTAAAGATGTATTTCTTCTTGGACTAAATCATAATGTGATAAGGTTTTCTGACACTAAGCCAACTCTCCACGGGGATTTAAACTCAGCAGCTTGAGGCGCGGCGCTGCTTTCTGCTGAATCTCAGGTACGCTGTTTTCCTTCAGTCCTGAGAACACTTTGTGGGTTTTCAGAGCAGCTGCTGACGGCTTCACTTGGCTACAGTTTACTGCAGATGGTAATCAAACATTAGTGGTGTTTTTTTTATTAAATTAACATTTATTTTCTTCGTCTGCCGTCCTTATCTATGTTAAATGCTTGTTTTTACACTTCGCTCGGTTTTAACAGCTGGGTGGAAGACGGAGGAATGTGTTCAAATCACACTGTCAACAATTCAACATGAGTAACAAAAACATGGAGGTGACCACAGACATGTCTTCAGGTATTTCCTCCAAAACTCAGAGCTGTGGTCCTCGTCTTCAGCACAGTAAAGGCTTATACATTTTAGAAAGAAAATATGTTAACAATTAGTGAATACAAATAAGAACACCCACTAAAAGTGATTGTTTTTTAAAGAGGCCCTATTATTCTTTTTGGGGTTTTCTGTAGTGTGTTTTAGGTTTTAGTGCATGAAGTTGAGGGGGGATGGCATCCCCCCTGAAATAAAAATGGTAAAAATCATCCCTCTTCTAAAACTGCCATCCCCCCCTTTCCTGTCATTTTATCAATGAACGTGGCACTGGTATTACTTCTGTCAGGATTCGGGAAAAGGTAGGACCCAAATGCAGTTAAAAAGGGGAGCAGGTTTCAAAACAAAAGCGAGCTTTATTTAAATAAAGCTGTTGGCATGAAAAAACAAGAACAAAAAAGCGTGAATCATAAACAGGTAGCATGAGATAAGTGACAAACATGGAGTGAGAAAATACAACGAACCGACATGGAGCACAGGGGAAGACAAGACTAAATACACAGAAGGGTTATCACAGGACAAGACACAGCTGGGAAGGGGAGGCAGAAACCAACCTGATCTCACCAAATAAATTGTTCCCTTTAGTTAACGTTTTTTAAAAGAACATTATATTCCGATTTGATCATGTCCCCTTTATTGTATTACGGAGAGCAATGTGAGCGTCCATTCCCATTGGATAACGCAGGATTTTACACCCGGAAGTAAGTATTCTCTTTACTGTCGATTGATTTTACAGTGATATCTGCACTACTCATCAACTCAAAAACACCAGATTATCATTGTTGATTGCACAACATTGATTGGTTTAAATTGTGTACAATGCTTTTGTAATTTTCCCCTTCGATTCGGAAAAAACTAATATTTGTTCAGTTTAGGATGGCCGAAGACACTACACTACCCCGAATACTCAGCTATCGTTTGGGACTACACTACACCATGTGCTCGGTTTGACAAACCCCGTGATTTGTCCTCAAGCTCTGTGATTGGATGTTGGAGTGGCAGTGCGCAAAGTTTACGCCGAGCGTCAAACAGCATTTTGAAATGGAATGAAACCCATCGACGGCACACTATTCAAAACAGGAATCGAACGTCTCGCCATAGACAAAATTGGTCCTATTTTGTATTATCTGTATAATCTTTTAATATATTTTGTAAACAATTTCAATTTACACTTAATGCCCTGTTAAAAAAAGTAACATTGGGAATGTTAACATAAAAGATTCGTATTTGAACTGCAATAAAATGATGACGGATCAATATTTTTCTAATTTTTTCCCTCAATTTTTTCATGAAGTGTTTAATTTAAATTATGATTTAATTAATCACAATACAAAATTAACCCTTTAGATACCAGTTTTGATCGTATACCAGTAACTGCTTTTTTGAAAAAATACACATAATTCAATATTCAAAAAACAAATTTGACTTTATTATTAGTATCATCAGCTGATCCATCTGAATAATAAAGGAGGGACTGTTAACCTACAAGATTTGTACCATAAACTTCCATTATAACCACATTTTTGTATCCCCTCCCCCCCTTTAAATTAAAGTGAAAAAAATATTTTGTCCTCTGCATTTGACCCTAAATGTTAGTGGTGCCAATGCAGCCCGGGGACCGACTCCAATTCTGATTTGCCTTGGTCAAGAGCAATGAAAGGAGTATCTGAACATCCATAACATGCATGTTGTTTTAGGAGTATAATAATTATCTTTATGCTGGTTGGTCTCCCACCCTCTGCAGGTTATCAGCACAAATTATGTCCCCATATGATAAAATCCACAACCCACTGTTGTAACACTCACACACAGCAAATACCAAAGTGATCAAATCCCAGAGTACTGATGACCAGAGTAGAAATGTTTACACTTTGGAGTAGAATGGACATAAAGTACACTTCTCAGAGTGCACCAGAACCTCTCTTTGGTGTTGTTTCTTTGTGTGGTGTTGGTGTTGACTTGTGTAGTGCATATTCTGGGATGATTGGCTCCCTCAGAGCAGCCTCAGAGTATATCTTTGCATTGAGTGTCTGGTCCGCATCGATTTTAGGTTTCGATTCGTCATCAGATAGGCCGCGCCTTCTCATTGGTTTAATGCAGCCTCGTGACCCTCGGTTTTTTGAAAATATTCTCCAGGAAAAGCGCGACCGTGACCGTTACAGATTGATGCAAGAGTTATACATCCATGGATCGAACACGGCAACATTTCTCCGCAGGACTGTAACGTTAGGTAAGTAGACACCAAGTGAATAATTCTGAATATTCATATTTGTCTTCTTGTTTTAATTTGTATAACTAAACAACTAAAAACGATAACGTTAGCGAGTAGAATATTTGTGACGTTATTGTAGTAGTAACGTCAGCCGTAGTCAATCAGATTAACGTTGTTCTGACAACGAAGGATGTATTTATTTGCTATTTTAGCTGCCGCTCCCGTGCTAATTGTTCGGCTTCATTCACACTGACTCAGGGGGAAAACCGCTCCTCTTTCCAATCATTCGACAGGGGGTAACGTTATGGAAGTGCCGCAGCGGCCTTGAATACATGTTTTTTTAATCCATAATCAACTCTGGTCTGCAGGCACCATTTGAAATAATGAGACCGTTAACGTTAGCAGCTGTTAGCTTAGCTACCGCCAATTTACGTTACTCATGTAGAATGAATGATTTCGAAGCTCTCGCCTCCCGCCTGATATAATGCTGCTAACTTCGCACTACATTTGGTACTGTACATGTGCAATAGACCAATTCCAGTTGTGGAGGAAGTTTCATATGATTTAAGTTAAGTAAAAGTACAAATACCACCCTGTGAATATACTACAAGTAAAAGGCCTGGACTTAAAACCTGACTTAAGTAAAAGTATGCAAGTATAATCAGCTAAATGTACTTTAAGTACTAAAGCACTCATTGTGCAGTGAAATTGTCCCTGTCAGTGTTTTACTATTTTTGGGATGCTTCTAGGTTTTATATTACTGCTGCATTCATGTGTATGTTGCATTTGACTTCTGTTCATGGTAATGGCCAAGCTGCTCTGATTTGCTATCAAAGGTTTTTGTCAGTGTCTGACCCATCCATCAAAATATGATGTACAGTGTACTTACTTATATTTGTGTTTATTATTATCTTACAGTCATCTCCAGCCTTCAGGAGTACTCTGGCCAGTGGAGGCAACCCTACATCCTAGCAGTTGGGACCACAAGAAACAGCTCCATGAGTACTACATTGCGTTGGATGGTGAGCTCCTTCCCTGCAAGGCCAAGTCTTCCCTGTCCGTTTTGATGAACTTTTTAAAGCACATTATGTGTTTGGGATCTCCTATGACCAGGCCTTAAACAGCATCTACACATTTTTGCAGACCACCATCTACAACATTGATTTAAACTGGTAGCCATGTACACTTTTAGATGTTGGTCATCCTGCTCGGTGATTGTTAGTCTTTCAAAACACTATGTTTTGTCAGTTTACTTTGCACATTAGCACTAGTGGATGGTATTCCACGTTGTCCATTTGTTGCAACAGGATTTTGGAATGATGAGCTCTAAAGTGTTTCCCCAGGCTAAAGAGGCCTAATGAGCAAATGTACACACATTTACACCTATGACCAATGTATTTTGTGGGTTGTTTGATGTTGCTATTAGATGTTATATTTAAAACACATCAAAATCACATTTTTTTAAATAAACACATGTTTTCAAGAATCTGATGTGTACTTGATTTCCTGAAGTGTTAATGATTCACCCCACAATTGTTTGTTTGGTGTACAGTACATCTGCTAAACAGCACTGAAACAGTGTGGAAAATGACCACGGAGTACATTTTCTCTCTCAAAGTGTTGAATAATCAGCTCTGTACAGTGACACTAAAAGACTGACTAAGAGTACATTTTTAACTCTCTGAGGGTTCTAGGTGTACACTGCACGTGTTGGAAAGCACTCAAACAGTGTCAAAAAAGTACCAGTTATAGTGTATATTTTGAGTCCCTAAGTGTTCAAATCAAACTCTTTATTTGGAGTTTATATTTTACTCTTTTGACAGTGTTCAGAGAACACCAAACTCTTGGATACACCCCGAGACTGGTATTAAATGTACTCTTATAGACAGGGGTACACACAACTTTCTCAGTGAGGTACTCAGATGAGTACCTGGAGTCAGTGTTTGGTACCCCAACTTCTGGCTCCCCACAAAGTTCCCATGAAGCCCTCTGTATTGCAAATGTCAGCGGGGGGGTGCTAGTGGAGTATGAAGCCCTCTGTATCGCGAATGTCAGAGGGGGGGTAGTGGAGTGCAGAGCTTTGTGACCACAGAGCGTGTGAACGTTGTGATCAGCTGTTTTAGCGCAGTGCTGCTGTACAGACCAACGTTAACATCAGCCCTATCTGTGCACACGGAAATCGACTCTGTCGTCCGGTGATCTAACCGCCTTCTGGAAAACCTTCACAAGTACGTCGGTACGCAAATGCGCTTTGTGACACAAGTGACGGTACGCCTTTCAGGTTGTTGCCGCGTATGTGTACTACTTATGTGCACCCCTGCTTATAGAGTAAAATGTACACTGGTGTTTGCTGTGCACTATTGGCTAGCGCTCCAGCACTTTGTTAGATAGGCTAAGGGGCGGGACGGTCAGTTTGCTTTTCTACTTTCCTTTGTCGTTTGAAGGGACATCTAAATAATAAGCGACCGCTGCTCTCCCTCTTAGCTATTTTCGTTACATTATTTATCATGTAGTCTTCTTGATATTCCAGATTAAACATCCATAGTAAATGTTTTTTATTTCTCACAAGGAATCTATCTTGAGATATAATTTACATGAGCTATTATTTTAATTTTCTCATGTTGAAAGTGTTACTAAATGTCAACAGTGTTTGTAAAGCTCATCTGTTCTACATTTTTCAGATAACAAGAGTGGGCCTACCTGCGCAGCTCTGCCTGGGGGCTCTCTGTCTGCTCGGCTCTGCGCTGGGCCTCTGCTTGGAGCTCCGCCTGGAAGCTCACTGCCTCTGCAACTCTGTGTTGGGCCTCAGCATGCAGCTCCTCCACCAGGCCCTCCAGCTTACCCTCGGAGCTCTGCAGGCACATCAGTTCCGAGCCAACCTGCCTCAGCAGCTCCTCGTCCCGAGAGCTCTCCCGCGCTAGCAGCCCCACCCTCTGCTGCAGGGCAGACACCAGGTCCTGCAGACACATGGAGATACTAGCACATCAGATAAGAATATTATTTATACCAACTCACATACCTTTTAAATGCCATCTCCTATACCTTTTAAATACCAACTCACATACCTTCTGCAGAATGTTTATACACACTTAAAGAGCAACTTGCAGGTTTTTAAAAAAAATAGATTTATGCTTAACCTTGCCTGAAAATTACAATTAAAAAAGTTAATGTTTTACAAGACATAAGGGCAGGAATTCAGGGGAAAAGAAGCCGTTTTGAGCTCTGCTTTTTTTTAACGTCATACGTCAAACGCGTCATATTACGTCACATGGGGGAGCAACTTTCTCGGACTTGTTCTCTGCCCAATCAGCAGTAGTAGTTTGTAGTGGTTGTGATTTAGTGAGCTGGTATTTTTTCGGTAATTTTACATTGCATTTCACCATTTTTAATCATGGTGAGCTGCACAAACTCCAGCCTGTCAGGACATCGAGTCCACAGTTTCCCTAACAGGAAAAGGACCCGGAGCTAGCTTTCGTTCCTGGGTGTGTTGTGCGAGGTGCATCCACCTCCCTGCAGCACATACTCTCCACAGCTGAAGCCTATCAAACAAAACGTTTATCAGGAAACCGTATTACATCTCTCTCCCCCCTTCGCTCCTCTCTCTCTCTCTCTCTCTCCCCTCCGGTACACAGAACCCAGAGCCATATCATATATATATGGCGCTGACAGCACCGTAAGACGTAGTGTGGAATTGCATTAGGTAACGCGAGATACGGCTGATACTTGCGCATTAGTTTCTGTTATGGATCAGTATCAACAGTCCTGCCAGTAACGTTACTATATTATCAATACTACTTTAGTTATAGCCTGATATATGATAGCTAACTTTACAATGTTGTGATGTGACTGACGTTAGCTAACATTAACTGTAGCTAACGCCGGTCACTCACCAAGACAGCTGCTCTGTTTTCCACTGGTTCTCCTCACACCACAGCTCCATTTCTCGCCGATGGCCGTTATTTCTTCTAATCCTTGGCTGTTCCTGGTCTCTTGGACGCCTAGCAGGCTCATAATTATAATCATATGCATTCGAATATATATTTTCAACCTCTTCTGTGTCAAAATTAGCATTGTGATCCATGTTTATTACTACGTTAGACCGGCCGCTCTCCCCCATGTTACGTCACACGCGGGAGGTCACGTGCGGAGGCTTTTTTATGCGGAAGTAAAAATGTCTTACAAAAACGACGCCAGATGTCACTGTAGTGTATATTTCTGTATATTTTTTTGAAAATCTAGTGTATTCATCATTTTCCTACACATTTATTAACTGGTGTTTCTAACCTGCAAGTTGCTCTTTAAATAGGTTTTCATTGATTTTATTGAATGAAATATAGCTTTATTTGTTCTGCTGAATTCTGTTCATATCATAATTGTTTTTTTTGTGCAAAATCTACAATGTGCACAATCATTTTACTTATAGTTTAACAATACCATTAAACTGTTACATTTGAAGAGATTTGTTATCTACAAAAGTTTAATAGTTAGGAGTCATACAAACAATATGCTATAGGTAACTTTTTAGCATTGCTTGCAAGTTAAGAATAATAAATAAAAAACAATTTGCTTATTTTGTACATATTCTACAGTCCTGGCAAACATTGCACATATCGTTATATAGAGTAGTGTTATTAAAGTGCACCTATCATGCTATTATTAGGCAATAGCATAGGTCTCAGATATATAAAAATATATAAAAAACATGTCTATGAAGTGTTTTGCTCAAAATACCAAACAGATCACCAATTCTAGCCATGCCTCATATCCTTCTATTTCACTTCCTGTTTCAAAAGTGTTGATTTGGGTATAAAGCTTTAAAAAAAAAAAAAGATAAATAAAAGAGGAGGGGTCTGAGCTCATGCGGGACGCGGCAGCTACTGTCTAAACTAAATACTGCCGTGATGAAATGCCATATCATGGATTATCAAGGATTCTCTCTGAAACAGTATGGAGCTCAAAGGCTTTCTCTCTTGCCGGTTATACCACAAGGTGAGTTCCTGTTTATTTCCTGCTTCGTCACACACATGCTCTCCAGTACAGGTTAGCTCTGAGTGTTAGCGATGCTAATGTAAACACCGACCATATTACGTCCAAAACAGTCAGGCATTGTTTCTGATAGCAACGTTTCTGATAGGCCCGTGGGTCCACATTTCAGATATTACGTCATATCGGACACAAATCTGGATCAGCTCCGTTGTAGCCCCTTTTTAGAGATTTGGGTACGGGGGAAAAAAGAGAGGGTTTTATTTTCTGACGCTGCGTGAGTTCCCTGACACACCGGGGACACATCTTTATGTATAAAAGACATCAACAAGTGCATTTTGCATGATAGGTCCCATTTAAAGTATGTGTTGCAGGGCTCGACATTAAGGACTGCCCGATGGCCCGGGGCCATCTAGTATTTAGCTCGGGCCATGAAGCCTCACCTGCTGGTTGCCCGATCGGGCAATCTATTATGCCAGTATCATGCAGCTCGCGGATCCAGTAATAAGTGACCCGACAGTAAAACTAAACATATCTATAACTAGTTACGGTAGTTTGAGAGGTAATTAAAATAGCTACGTGTGATATTTTAACCTGAAGTGTGTGTTTTGTCCGCTCACCGCCGCATGTGATCATGCAGAGCTGCGTGTCGACTCGTCAGCAGCAGCAGCTGATGTCTCTCTCCCGTCAGATTAGACTTCATTCGCGTTTATGTCCATATCGATCAGATCCAGCTAGTTCTAGCTAATGATATGACTACCTGCTTATTAAAAGACACCTAAACAATAAGTGTTGATATGCAACTGGGTGAGGCCACAAAGTATAGCGCAGCATTATGCATTTGTTTACATGCCCACCGGAACCCCGAGGCATTACCAACAGATCAATGCACAATCAACCCATACAGGACATCTCTTTCTCCACATTAAGTGTTAGACATTAGAATTGACTATTCTTGTCTGTCACATGCTCTTCTTGTCTGTCACATAAGTGGCGCAACTGAAGCGGTATTGCGCTAAAGGGAAATTATTTTGACCGGACATTTTGACCGAAGAGATTTCAATTTGCCGGTTAACGGGAACTCTGACGTCGCCATTTTGTGTGCTTCGCGGATGCGCTCGGCTCCTCTCGACTGCTGCTCGGGTCTGCTCGGTCAGCTTCCGGATGAGGAGGCATTCGTTCGACCAACTTACAGTAGATAACATTACAAACATTTTTAAAAGGGGCCATAATAGTGTAAATAATGTTTGTTTTGGCAGTTATAACTGAATGTAATGTTTTTATACTTTTTTAAATCTGGGAAGGCATTTGCCTTCATCAGATGGAAAGTGTCTTGACCAACAACTTAAGTATTTCTTATAGCTACACAAACAAGAACAAACAAACAAGCGAAATGAAGAATAAAATTGAAATTGTACAATATAATATGGTGGTGGTTCATCTTATAATTCAGTCTAGAGAATGCACCAGACAGCATCTAAGACCCAGCAAAAATCTAAATGTTCTAGGGGGAGGCCCCCCAAACCCTTCGTGCGTCATTTCGTCCCCGCGCATTTTTCAGGGCAATCTCTATTGGGCTCAGGGCCATCTGTAAATTAGCTTAGATGGCCCACAAGGCAAACTCCTTAATGTCATGCACTGTGTTGATATTGTCACTTAAATAGTGAAATAGCTTGATCTCATCCAAATCAGATGCGTACATAAGATTGGTAAATTACACTCAAATATAAACCACATACAGTAAATAGCACATATTAACTATTCATATTAATCCCGTATCACTGAGGACTCTGTGACCTTTTCAAATCCCTGGGGATGTTCATAGGATTAAGTTATTTAACAGACTTGCACATAAAACACCTAAAGGTTATAGAGTTTGTAAAAAGCCCAAACCTGATATAGATCTATGGAAAGTGAGCGAGTGAAACGATCTCTAACAAATACCATCGGGGTTTCTAGAGAAGCTGCTCGTTTGCTACTGAGAAGCAGTGATAAAGTTAAGAAATTGAAAATGACTGAGACTTGAAACAAGAAGAAAAAACAACCCATTTCTGGAACACAAAGTCAAGTGTTTCTTTCTGGGTTTTCTCTCGTCTGTTTTCTTTCCTGGTGAAAAAAAAAAATCTAAAATCCCTCTTTAGTTAAACTGCTCACAGCTCACTTCTAAGCAACCTGTGTGGAGGAGCCAAAATCCCCTAAAATGCTGCTACCCAGTGCCAAAGCCTCTGCATTTACAGTATGTTAACACTGGCACTTACTGGTAGCCTAATTCCAGTGTAATTTCAGTAATTGTAGCATCGGTGGCTCGCTGCTATGGTCATGGCTTTGTGCATTTAAATGATGGGATTGTACGAAGGTTAAGCGCTACGAGCTCAAATTACACAAATTAAAGTAAAATAACTCTAAATTGGACAGAAATTGTCCCTAAAGTCAGGTTTTCCTTACAAGACTTCAACTGTAACATCAATGATTGAGGTTCAAATACAGCTGTTCTGGGAAAAGTCATTTGGTGAAAAAGTAGCTCATGGTGAAGAAATATTTGCAAACCCTCTGGATATATGGAACTTTTCAAGCTTTTTTATTAACTAATCGTTTTGTTTTTTACGGCTCATTTGATGCCTGGTTTCTGTCCCAGATGAAGCAGGCAGCTTTTTTAGCAAACAAATAAATCCACTGTTAATGTTTCAAGGACAAAAGCATTCGAGCCTAGCTGGGGAAAAAAGTGGAACGTTAGCAGGTAAAGAGCCAGATGTTAATCTCAGGTGAAGGTAAACTAAAGCTATAATCTGAGTGAATTTTGATTTAAATTAATCAGCTATGGAAAAAGGCTCCAAATCAGTGTTAATGTCATCATGTATAAGGGACCCCAATGGCAAAACAAATCTTTTACCACAACATACAATATATGAAAATGTATGTAGAAGTAGTTTTTGTGGCCACCTGAGAACAATTAGTCTATGTCTAATAGTGGCTCTATTTAAGACCTGAATACAATATATCGAGATAATAGATTGCATCTATTGAGTTTTTTTCCGACTTTTTTCTATTTTCCTGAGTAGCTTTACTTCAGTTTGAATCTAATTATAAAGTACTACTTTTGCTGCTAAAGGTAAACCGACTGTGGAGGAAATTCTTAAGAGAAACTGATAAATGATTCATGGACAAAGTTTCTGTTTTGTTATATTTAATAAAGTAATAAAGAAAGTCAATATACAAGTGAAATGGATCCCAAATAAAAGGCAATCAGAGTATAATGCTTTCCATTACAGTTTAGTAGCTGGGGCAGTACCTATGGTAACGCAGTGTAGGCGGAGCCGTGACCTCATCTTTAATGAGAACCACAAAACCAACATCAGCCGTTAGCCCTCAGAGCTCACAGCTCCTCATATCTGTTCAGAAACTAGACAAGTACAAACCACAGAGTCTGTGTCATGGTGAATACAGTCGCTGGTTTATTTATGTCTGTAGGCCGTTGTTGTGAGTGTGGACGGTCGGAGCATATACTGCGTTAGCTTAGCCCATCTCCATTCAGAAAACACACATTTTAAAAGGTTTTTCGCCTGGCGTCTGTCTGCAGACTTGTCAAAGCATTAATTCATGGTTTTTACTAACCGGTATCAGTATGTTGTTACTTCGGCATCATTTTGAAACGTGTATTACAATTAAACCACGGTCAAATATGTTCATTTTGTTGTAGTTGTAGCCCCCTTGCCAGTGATTCTCACTAGTTTAGCACATTCAGCCCGGTTGTTGGCCCAGAAAAAAAACCACGATTTTGGAGGGCCAGAAAAACTGTGAAAAAGTACCCGTTAGCCAGAACTACCCCTAGTGGAAACGCAACCAAAGACGGGCCGGGTTTGGCACGGCACGCTTAAACCGTGCTACGCGCTGCAGTGGAAATGCGCCATAAGACTATATGTTTTAAATTAGGGATGTACCGAATATTCGGCCACCGAAAATTATCGGCCGAGAAAGGTTAAAAAAGCCCTTTCGGCCGAAAGGGCACCGAAAAAATATCACCAAATGTCGGAGAACAGGGTTACGTTGATCATACTCCGCATATTTGTCCGGGTGTTTTGATTTAAAGTAGTGGAGTAATCTCGAAGTGGTGAAAGTCTTTGCAGTTACACCCCCTCGAGAAATGTCAGCTGAACACGTTTTACAAATCGCAATCCGCGCCTCTTTCTCTGATATTTTTAAATATCTCCAAGCGGCAGACATGTTGGCTGTGAGCCGGCTGTGAGCATGGTCGCGTGCCGTGCTTGTCGCCGCGTTTTGATTACGTCATCACAACAACACGTTAGGTTACCAAACTTATAGGTGCATTTGTTGTTGTTGAAGGCCTGGCTGTTACAGTCTTTATTTACACTATTTTGTTGTAGGCCTACTGGCCTCGATGTTTATGCAGTTTTAAAGCACCTTGGCTTTGTTCTGAATGCACTTTTTTCTAGTTATCCTACAGAGAAAAGAAAATGCACTTGACTTGGAATTAATGTACTGTATGCATTCAAAAGTGCTGAATACATTTTTTATGGACCCATAATAGTGATTATTATTTAAGTTACGTTTTGCCATAATCATGTATTTTTCCTTAATCAGGTAGCTGAACAACATTGGTAAAAAATGTATACATTATATATATATATATTTCTATTAATCATTTTCGGCCTTTCGGAATTCGGTTTTCGGCCAACTGTTTCCTATTTTCGTTATCGGTTTCGGCCAAGAATTTCCCATTCGGTGCACCCCTAATGTAAATTGTTATATGATCATTTGACACGACACCGACTACCTGTGTGATTTCTGTGGGACCACTACTGCTTTTTTTTCCAGATGCACATATTTATTTGACCCGTTGTTTATATATAAGTATTGACTATAAGATGATACTATAAATACATTACCCCCACGCAAAGAGATTATGTCTTTCCTCTACAGACATGTAATTCCTTTCTTCCGCCCACCTGTTGCCGGTGCATCCTGCTGATCAGCTGGTCCTCTCTCATCCTCAGCTCCAGGTTCAGCTGCTCCTGGTGGAAGATTTGAGCGCTCGCAGCTTCCAGGTCATTCTGCAGCTTCCTCTCCCGCTCTCTGGACAGCAGGAACTCCCTCTCCAGCACCGCTGCAGACACAAACAACACCAAGTCAGGTTTGGACTGCTCCACCACAGATGACTTTCAATAAAGCACAAAGTCTGCGCCACTAGTTTTAATGGAAGGTAATGAAAAAGCATGTTTTACTGCCCACAGCATAAAATAACCGTCTGAAAAGCCACAACACACTAAATGCAGGGTTATACATGTCAGCGGCTGACGTTTCTGGCATTGAAATACTTTTTCTCTCATTGGAGGTTTGAAGCATTCCCCCTCTCTCACCTAATCACTGCATGAACACTTTTTAGACTGATGTTTCTTGGATCTCAGCTCTGTTTGTCTAATTTCTCATGTTGTTATTGTCCTCATCAAATACACACTGTAGTTAGGGTCTGTCATTATGTCTGCAACTCCTTATAGTCATTAGCAGAGGTTCACAGAGATCAGGATTTGCCAGCGAGTGTTGGAGATATCAGTGGTGGAGATGTCTGCCTTATCTCTAATATTAGAAAAGCAATGTCTCTTTACAGAAATCATGACACGGTTACAGAAGATAATCCACAGACTGTGTTGGTAGTTTCATGTAAGGACTATTTTCTTTATACTGTTCATTCACCTGTTCCTTGTTGAGAACGAAACGTCTAAACAGGAAATAGGATGTTGTTTTTATACGTCATACACTCACACTAAACCTCCCAAACTTAACATGAACATAAGCCTGAGCTCTGTGTGTGTGTGTGTGTGTGTGTGTGTGTGTGTGTGTGTGTGTGTGTGTGTGTGTGTGCGCGCGCGCGCGCGCTTTCTGTATTGTATAATGTCCATCTGATGACTGCAGGTTCTTGATCTGACAGATATTTTATGTCGTCTTAATTTCTCGCCCTGTTGATTTTTACAAGCATGCAATGCAGGACAGATCTCCATGTGAACAAACTAAAACATATCTTTGTTATTATAATTTACTAAGAAATGATGTCAGCATGTTTTAATTATCCCGAAGCTGAACTAAAGCTTAATTATAGTGTTTCCAAAGCTTTCTAAAAGCAGGGACAAGAGCCTGAAGCAGGCGGCTTCTGGTATGAATGACTTGTTGCCAACAATTATATGCAATTCTTGCCCTAGAATACAACATGGGAACAATTAAATATCTTATCTGCACAACTGAGTAAATTGAGGCTTCAGTACAAACAGTTTCACTTTCAAGTCATGACCTTTGAAGCAGGTTGAGTTATATTACCTACTGTAGACAATGTACACAGGAAACACAGGTTAATATTCAGCTTGAGTCTTTGTCAGTTATGTTTTCTGAAAGTGATTCATTTTAGTGCATGAATGCATGCTTGACCAACAAGTACTTTTTAAATTACACATTAGATTACACTTACATTTCTCTGGTACTGTATTTTTATTAAATATGGTACCTTGTAAGCTTTATAACTGCATTACCATTTTTGAATTGAGGATAAAAACCTTTCTGTATTCAAATAGTGCTTGAAACGGCTTTCTATGGCTTTTATGATTTGTCTTCTTTTCAGTTATTATTTTAGTTTTCTTGTGTGTTTGTGCGTATGTAAAGCCCGTTGGATTGCCTTTGTGTCTCAAATGTGCTAAATCAATAAACTAACCTTAACTAAATCTGGAGCTTTTGCTAATTCAACATTAAACTATGCCACATCATGTGCAATTATAACATTACTAATTAGTGGAATGAATAACATTACAGGCACAAAAGGATTCATGCAGTAACAGCTCTGATACTTAAATGAGAAATGTTATTCTCACAGGTCAAACTGCTTCTTTAATGTAATGTATTGCCTGAATCTAAACTTGAACACTAAAATACTTTTAGATACCACAGTACTGTGTGTGTTGAATTACACTTCCATTAGATTACATTACTCTTGTACTCAGACATGGTACTTTATAACTTATTTTGTCATTGTAACTGAATCTGGGTCTTTTTCTATTTCGACTTTTAGTTATTAGTGCCTCAAGTACAGTAATAATATTAGGATTGATGGAATTAAGTAACATTACAGACAATAAAGTATAACTGCAGTATTTCAGTATCTGAAATGTAAATGTGTAACTTTCAGGACTCACCTCTGTCGTGCGCCAGGCGGCTGCACTTGGCCGTCAGATACTGGATCTGACTGAAGTCCTCGTCCCTGTGAGCTCGGAAAAACCTCCTCATGCTCCTCTGACTTTGACCCGCTCTCTCCAAACACAATCTAAAGTTTCCTCAAGCTTCCCATGATCCTTAGGGCCGGCCGGGTGTGTCACAGACGGTCAGAGAGGACACAGTGAGCATGTTTCCTGCATTACTTCACTGTGTCTGGAAGAAGACTTGCACTGTACCTGCAGCGCACCCACAGAGGGCAAGTTTAAGCATTAATCCAAGCTTCTGTTTTCATAACATGACAGGGAGACGTGTGTGTGTGTGTGTGTGTGTGTGTGTGTGTGTGTGTGTGTGTGTGTGTGTGTGTGTGTGTGTGTGTGTGTGTGTGTGTGTGTGTGTGTGTGTGTGTGTGTGTGTGTGTGTGTGTGTGTGTGTGTGTGTGTGTGTGTGTGTGTGTGTGTGTGTGTGTGTGTGTGTGTGTGTGTGTGTGTGTGTGTGTGTGTGTGTGTGTGTGTGTGTGTGTGTGTGTGTGTGTGTGTGTGTGTGGAGACCTGATGTGTTTTGTTGCCATCTGGCTCACTGCTTGAATAAATAGAAATCGTTTGGCGCACAAATTTAAGGTTTAATCCGGATTTATCTGCACTTTTTGTTTAAAAAAATTCCCCCCAAAGGCCATGAGTTCTGCAGACAGTCAGACGTGTTGCATCAGGCCGGCGTCTTCATCTCAGCCTCAGGTCAGATCCTTTTTTTTTATGACATAGGTGTGTGTAATGGATTGT
Source organism: Notothenia rossii (assembly GCF_949606895.1). Classification (NCBI taxonomy): domain Eukaryota; kingdom Metazoa; phylum Chordata; class Actinopteri; order Perciformes; family Nototheniidae; genus Notothenia; species Notothenia rossii. The sequence continues at coordinate 89,268,275 of NC_136901.1, forward strand.
ATAAAGGAGAATACCTTTGGCATTGAATGACATTGTGTGGTGTACTGATGGGATGTGTTAATACAGTAGTTAAGATGTTGACTTTCATCTAAAACTGTTACTTTTTTGCTTTGGAATTAACTGGTTTAACAGACTTTCTTTGAAGTGTTTATGTTCACATGTGACACAGAGCTCATTTACACACCAGTTGATAAATATCTGTATAAATAAGTCACTGTGGTCTCACTTTGCTCTCCATTTCCCTCTCTTCTCACGACATGTTTTCATGCTGCTGATGCTATGACTGTGTGCTGCCAGCAGAGGGAGACAACGCCCAGCTACTCCTCTCCAACTCCTGTGAGGAATGTCTTTATTACTTTGTAAACATACGTACAGTATTTAATGACTTTATTTGTTTGCATTTTTTTCATATATCTTTTCATTTAACACCTGTTACATTTTTCATGTTCACCTTATACTATTCCAGAGTAATATGTGTGTGAATATTTCCAATAACATAAGTTCACGTGTTGAATGATAGCCAAACAAAATTTACATTTCAAACAAAGTGTAAAAAAACTGAAGATGTCTGAATAATTTACAAAGCTGCAGTCTGCTAAATAAGTATAGCAAAATAAATAAATAATGTATACGCCTGCAGCTTGTACAAAATGCTGCGGCTCGGCTGCTTACAGGAACATGCAAGCATGAGCACATCACACCTATTCTGGCTTCCCTCCACTGGCTTCCTGTCCACTTTAGAGTTATTTTTAAGATTATATTGTTTGTTTCTAAATCGCTCAATGGGCTGGCCCCTCAGTACATCTACGACCTCCTAGAGGTGTACACCCCCTCAATGGCTTTGACTGAGGTTGGTTGATCAGCTGCTGCTGGTAGTCCCTAAAACCAAGAAAAAGACCAGGGGAGACCGAGCATTCTCAGCGGTAGACCCCAGGCTCTGGAATGACCTGCCCCCCCATGTCAAATTGTTGCCCACCCTCCAAACTTTTAAGTCCCGCCTAAAGACCCACCTCTTTTCCCTCGCTTTCGAGTCAGTCTGTTTTATTGATTTTTATGCTTTTATTGTCTGTCCATAGCCTTTTTGTACCGTGTGTCGTGGCTTCCTTCCTTGTCTTTCCATCAAGCCACTACGCCTTAAACAGACAGTTCTAACTCGTTTATTTCCTTTAAATTACTCACAGTTTGAACTGTTGCTTGTCCTCCGATAGTTTAGTTGATGTTGCGATGTCTTTGCTCAAAATAAAATAACAAACCTTTGCACATGCAACAAAGAAAATAGGCCTTTACAATATTCAAAAGAAAAAAGCGTAAGTATTCTTTCTTTCTTGATAATGCTTATATAACTTCATAACTTAAAGGGTAGCCTACTTGTACGATTTGTATGTACGTCTACGTGTACGTGTACGGTTAAAAACTGTTCCTCGACGGCGTCTCTCAACAGGTTGCCCATGACTGTGGCTTCAGCGCAGGCGCCGTGGGAATTGTAGTCCTTTACAGGACTGTCTCAGAAAATTAGAATATTGTGATAAAGTTCTTTATTTTCTGTAATGCAATTAAAAAAACAAAAATGTCATACATTCTGGATTCATTACAAATCAACTGAAATATTGCAAGCCTTTTATTATTTTAATATTGCTGATTATGGCATACAGCTTAAGAAAACTCAAATATCCTATCTCTAAATATTAGAATATCATGAAAAAGTATACTAGTAGGGTGTTCAACGAATCACTTGAATCGTCTAATTAACTCGAAACACCTGCAAGGGTTTCCTGAGCCTTGAAAAACACTCAGCTTGGTTCAGTAAACTAAATCACAAGTATGGGGAAGACTGCTGATCTGACTGCTGTCCAGAGGACCGTCATTGACACCCTCCATCAGGAGGGTAAGACACAAAAATAAATTTCTCAAAGAGCAAGCTGTTCACAGAGTGCAGTTTCAAAGCACATCCACAAAAAGTCTGTTGGAAGGGGGAAATGTGGCAGGAAACGCTGCACAACCAAGAGAGATGACCGCAGCCTTAACAGCATTGTGAAGAAGAGTCGCTTCCAGAATTTGGGGGAGCTTCAAAGACAGTGGACTGAAGCTGGAGTCCAGGTATCAAAAGTCACTGTTCACAGACGTGTCCGGGAAATGGGCTACAATAGCCGTATTCCCATGGTCAAGCCACTTCTGAACTCAAGACAACGGAAGAGGCGTCTGACTTGGGCTAAGGAAAAGAAGCACTGGACAGTTGCACAGTGGTCCAAAGTCCTCTTTTCAGACGAAAGCAAGTTTTGTATTTCATTTGGAAGTCAAGGCGCCAGAGTCTGGAGAAAGGCTGGAGAGGAGCAAAATCCAAGTTGCTTGAAATCCAGTGTGAAGTTCCCACAGTCAGCGATGGTTTGGGGAGCCATGTCAGCTGCTGGTGTTGGTCCACTGTGTTTCATCAAGCCCAGAGTAAATGCAGCTGTGTACCAAGAGATTTTAGAGCACTACATGCTTCCGTCTGCTGAAAAGCTCTATGGAGATGAGGGATTCATTTTCCAGCATGATCTGGCACCTGCCCACAGTGCCAAAACCACCAGTAACTGGTGTACTGACCATGGCATTACTGTCCTCGATTGGCCTGCAAATTCCCCTGACCTGAACCCCATAGAGAATATGTGGGGTATTGTGAAGAAGAAGCTGAAAGACACCAGACCCAACAATGCTAATGAGCTAAAGGCCGCTATTGAAGCATCCTGGGCAACCATAACACCTCAGCAATGCCACAGGCTGATTGCCTCCATGCCACGCCGCATTGATGCAGTAATCCGTGCAAAAGGATTCCCAACCAAGTACTGAGTGCATTAATGGACATTTTCAAATGTTTGATTGTGTTTTGCTGTTATAAATCTTTTTTTTTTACTTGGTCTGAGGAACTATTCTAATTTTTTGAGATAGGATTTTTGAGTTTTCTTAAGCTGTATGCCATAATCAGCAATATTAAAATAATAAAAGGCTTGCAATATTTCAGTTGATTTGTAATGAATCCAGAATGTATGACATTTTTGTTTTTTTAATTGCATTACAGAAAATAAAGAACTTTATCACAATATTCTAATTTTCTGAGACAGTCCTGTATAGTGCGTTGACTACAGACATCACAATTAGGTGGCCTTTCTTATAAAAATGAAAAATACTGGCTCTAACAATACACCTTTTGTACAATGTCTTTGTTTTCTTTCAGATATTTAGGGACCGTTTTTAGTTTTTATAACTTGGTTTATCTTATCTAATTTTTAATAATACAAATGTTCTGTATTGTGTGAAGCAGATTAACCAAAAATAACTAAGCACATGATGGAATTTCTCATATGCTTGTCACCAACAGAAAAACATCAACCCACAAATCTCATCTTTATTGCATGATTTCAATGCAATCAAAGCAGTAAAGCCTGTCCAGGAAGAAAACAACGCAGAGCATTTTATATTTTTCAAACATGTTATTTAGTTGGAATGCTGTTATCAGCATTCCAACTAATTGTTCTTCTACGCACGAAAAGTTTATTATTCCGCCGACTTATTTTGCCGCGCTTCTTCTCACGCATTGAACATCGCAGAAACTCCGTTCAAACATCAAAAAGTTCAGCTCGGTCGGGAATCGATGGCTATTACTTTTCTCATTCATAACTTTCATAATTCCAGAGATACATCCCATAATTCATCACATTTTTAACATTTGAACTTTAACATTGCGCAGCTCGTTAAGGCAGAGTGCGTGATGTCAGAGTTAGAGTGGAGGAAAGTTTGAAATTTGCCTTCATATTTTTTTTTAAAACTGCCATAATTCCCAAACCCTACATTCCTGAGACATAATTTTTCATGACAAACGTACGAAAACACCCCGTAGCTTGAAAAATGACAAATAATTAAGCAAAAAAATAATTAAACAAAGTGCCTCTTGAGGGCATGAAGTGATAAAAACGTTCAACATTCCTCCATTAAAGCCCATTGTAATTTCAGGCTGATATTTCCTCACAGCAGCAGCCGCACACCTTTAGTTAAACTGCCAAAAAGGCCACATTATTAACCCGAAAGTACACAAAAATTACACTTCAGATACTCAACTTCCTTGACATGCTTCACGTTTTCAAATTTCACAGATATCTGTTACGGTTCTTCCACAAAACGCTCACATGTAAGAGGTTCATCTCTCATTCAGAACAATGAAGCCTTTGAAGTCTAGGCACCTCGTTAGCTCAACTATAAACACCTGTTTAATGGAACACGATGATGTCATCACTCCAACTGACATGCTCAGAGCAGCAGACTTCAGATAGCAGTGTGCAAACAGTCCAGCCATGAAGACATCTACGGGACAGTTTTGAGATTTCTTCAAATGCCGATGCCATGGCAACACAATGCTCGCCATGAAACACGGTTTTCTCATAACTTCAGTGAAACTGCTCCAAACGCCCCAAAACTTCACAGGTTTGGTAACGATGCAGCCATCAACGCATCTAAGCGTATTATGGGGTGTCATCAAATGTCGTTGCCATGGCGACAGATCATTCGCCATCAAGTTAGTTCAGAAGTTTGCAGTTCAAATATCCTGCTCCTTTTCCAAGCCTTTTTACTTTATTTTCTTCTCTTATCACATATTGAAGCCCCCAGTGTTCACGTATCATTTCAATCTAAATTCGTCACTTTCTTCTTACACATTTCATTTTAATCTAGTGCATTTTGAGTGAGAGCGAGCGAGAAAGAGAGAGAGCACACCAGTTACAGGGATTTTTGTTGTTAGCATCTGGTGCTAGCTCAGAGCTAATGGACATTAGAAGCTGTTTCTACAACAAGGAGAGGGAGAGCTCTCGCCTGTCAGACTGAGAGGCTGATAACTACAGCTCAGTGAGGTAAAGGACTCTGAGGGTTTAGATCAGGGGTCAGCAACCTTTTTCATATGAAGTGCCATTTAAAATAAAAAATTGTGATCAGTGTGCCGACGATCGTGAAAGGTCAACAGGAGGGCGGGACCTCTTTCACCTGTCAGCGCAACTTACATGATGCCGTTTAAACACATTTAAATCATTGTTTAAACACCATAATAATAATGACGGCCGTCCGTTCTGTGATTCTCCAAAACACACAGATGGCCAGTCCCCCCCTGTGTAGCATATGTTAAAGAAAGCGGGGCTGTGTTGCGTGCATGGCTTCATTCTGTAGGTAACTCTGGCGGCGGTCTCGTTCAGGATCCGAAAATACAATTTAAATATTTGTTCCTCTTATTTAGTCCACTTATTCCTAGTGTGCCACTGGTTACGGTGCCGCGTGCCACCATTGGCAAGCATGCCAGGGGTTGCTGACCCCTGGTTTAGATAGTTAACTTTAGACTAAGTTATCTCAGTGGGTCTCAAACGGTTTGGATCAAATGTTGCACCTAGAAAAAACATATTTTTGTATTCAAATTATTGCTTTATTACTAATGACAGGGTTTCCCCTAGGTTTACTGTCTTGGCAGGGTGCTGCTCGGGTACCCCGAACATTTTTTGTTATCCTCTGGAGCAGAGAGAGGAGCTGTGGATTATTGTTATTGATATCGTACAGTAACAAAGTATTTATACATTAAAAAGTAATAAAGTACAGTGTTACACTGTACTTTATTACTTTAATTCAAACTGTATTCCCTTCTTATCATGTAGCCTACACTTCTTCCTTTCATTGATACTTTTAAATCACCTGACTACAGCACATAACATACCTGCTGCAACCCTGTGCTGCTGCTGCTGCTGCTCTCTGCCTCATCCTCTATTGCTGGAGGCAGCTCCACCTCATCTGATATCTGATATGAAAGCAATCGTGTTATGATCATATTGAGCTATTGGTGTGAGTCTAACATTAAACAAGCAGTCTGCTTGTCATACATTGTTGACGATACATTTTAAGTGGCAATTTGTTGAGTCACTGCCGCTAAATGCCGCTAGCATCAAGCTAGCAAATGCTGCATTAGCCTCACATCAACAGGTGTAGACAGAACATCCAATTATCCTGAGCTAATTTACTGAATAAACCAACTCACATCTCCTGTCTTTTTTTTCACCCAACTCATTAGACTATTCTTCTGCTGGCGTTTCATTATTGTCTTCTGTCAAATTCAATACTGTAGTTCAAAACCACGGTACCTGCTCACCATCTGTGAGCTATTTTTAGAATGCGCACGCTACGTTCGTTGTCGCGTTCGCACACGTCCACCTGGGCAGGCTGTTTGTGTCCTTCTCCCGTGACGATAACGGCCTGCGGTTAAAAAATAATAATAAACAAATTTGAAACTGGGGGGTACACAAACGGGCAGACAGCAGAGCTGTTGTTCTCCTCCTTTCCTCCGCTCTTGTCTCTGATTGTGAGTGTGGGCATTCGCATGTGTGTGTGGGTGGGGTGGGGGGAGCGGAGCCCCGCCCTTCAGAAACAGAGCGGAGGGAGAATGTGAATACGCAAGGCAGTGGACACTGAAACATGCACATTGGATAAATAACATAGGCGTTTAGTTTATTTAATAAAAGAGCACTTTTTCAATGTGAAACGTGACCGTAGATAGATTACTTCAGTTGCAATTTGGTGCTACATATATATATATTTCTTTTAAATAATAAAATAAAAACATTTAAATAAATAAAAAACACCTTGAATTTCAGGCAGGGTGCGGGGCTCCGTTGGCAGGGCGCAGCGCCCCACCAAGATAATGGTAGGGGAAACACTGAATGATATAGATATGAAATGTAGCTCCCTTAAAGTAGATAGAGTCTATCGCGAGGAGGGGGCTGGACTTTGTCTCTCTTCACATTCACTTCTGGTAAAGAGACTATGAGAGACTTCCTGTGGGTGAGGTTGCTTCTAAACTTAAACTCGATCTCCTCCGTGACACTCCATCACCGCATTTCAACTATTTGGTAAAAGCTGTTACACACATTTTCATATCAAATATTGGTGAGAAGGCCCATGGATTATAAAGTGAGAATGACGCCTGCAATTGTATTTCCTTCTTAAAACTTTATGCACTTTATTTTTTCTAGAAAGACTTTATGCAGCAGCCTTTAGAGAAGCATCAAGGGTATGTTAACACCTTATCTCTGTTCATCATTAGAGGATATCTAAACCAAGGTGCAAACAATGTGCTGTGTTAAAATCTGCTCAGTTGTGTGAGCTTTGTGTAAAAGGGAAGGAAGCCCTGACCGTGTAAAGAAGTTAAAAAAACAACTTCCGTTTCTAATATTACATTGCATTTGTTTCTCTAGTTCCTGATTGCTCTTCATATGCTGCGGTTTCAATCTTTCTATTTGCACAAAGTAGAAGAATTTCTCAGAAGCAGATTCTCAGTGTTGGATGTGAAGATGGGACACACTTTGCTCTGTCTACGGGGTTTTTTCTGTGAGTACTTTTCCTGTTTTAATTGCCATTGATAACACTTTTTAAATGCCTGACGTTAATATATATTTCTGTCAGTTTGATAACGTCTGATTTAGTTTCATACTTATTTCAGTTCTGTATTTACTTTACCGTGGACAAGCTCAAGGTAATTATAACATTTTCATACTTTTTTTTACTCATTCTAGACAAATCTACTGAAGTAACTCTCCAAACAACTTCCGTTTGGTCAATGTATAAAACTGTTTTTGACAAAAAGAAAACACATTTTACTTTTTGTTTCTTGTAAAGGAAAGCAATAAAATCTATCTAAATGTATCAGGTAAGTGATCAAAGTAATACCACCATGACCAAGTTCAATAAAAACATTTTTCATTTATTTATGAGCCATGTTGATGTGAACACGCAGTTTGGACAAGTTCTAATATATAATCTGTAAATTATTGTAATGTTTAAACGGTTAAACAGCTCCACTGATGTTTTTTACATACTGTATGCAGAAACTATGTAGGATCCAAGGAGTGCATGTAACCCACCAATTATACATCATAATGTTATCATTCTGTGAAATGTTGTTTTCCAACAGACGGACCTAAGGCTGTCCTCACTGTGTCTCCATCATGGCCGAGTCCTGGAGCCTCAGTAACTCTGAACTGCAGCGTTGATCATCCTTCTGCTGGCTGGAGCTTCTACTGGTATAAGGCTGTTCCCAAACTGTCAGACGACTCATACAATCCCTACAACTCCTACAACTCCTACAACTCCTACAACTCCTACAACTCCTACAGCTATGAGCTGCTACCTGGCAGCGAGAATGGGACTGAACAGCATCTCTTCATCATTGATGGACAAACACACACAGCAGGATATGTGTGCTTAGCAGGAAGAGGAGATCCAGTGTATTACAGTTGGCAGAGTCAACCTAAGTTTGTCTGGTCTGGAGGTCAGTATGTTCTTCCTTTTTCTTTCTTTCTGTAGTTTGTACCACCATTAGGCCAACAAATGTCTTTCTCAAAGTTTGCCTGGTCTTGAGGTTTGTTTTGACTTTTCCATTATTGCAAAATGGAACAAAGTCACTTATTTTGGGAACTTTTCTTTTACACCAGCATCAGGTCATAGTTCAGTTTTCAAAACCTTTCTCTAAAACAGAATGATGATTGACTGATTCATCTTCTGGACTTGACTGAATTTGAACACAAAATAATCTCTTTTCATCCTGACACATGAGTTGTTGTTCGCCATGGTTCAAACCTTAGACTTTGTAAATCCAAAACCTAATAATATAAGGCTTCTACAATACATTAGATATAAGTGGAAAGTGTTTTCTTTATTTTTTTAGTTTGGAATATGTTTTAAGATATTTATCTGCTGGTTAAATAGTTTAAGACATAAACAACACATATAATTAAACACATTTGTAGTGTGAGATTGAGGCACGGGTACTTTCCCTTTTGTTTTCCTCCTACTTTAGTTTGTTCCCGTTTGTTTTTTCAGGGTAAATTAAGTGTCAGTTTTGCCATACCAATGCATTGTCTTCTTCAGTCTGCATGGTTTAAATGTCCACTCTTTGTGTGTTTCAGATTTGAATTCAGCAGCGTCTCTCACAGTGAGTCCTGACAGTGTGCAGCACTTCACCGAAACGTCTGTGTCACTGAGCTGTGAGGGAAACTCCACTGAGTGGAGAGTGAGGATGTTTAGGAAATCTGACTACCTTTATCCCTGTTCTTCCTGGGGGACAATGACTGGATCCACATGCACAATAACCAGCAGCTGGGTTGTTGGAGTGTTCTGGTGTGAGTCTGAAACAGGACAGTTCAGTAATGCAGTCAACATCACTAAAGATTGTGAGTTTTAATTATTTAAAATGTTTGTTTCTGAAGTATTATGTTGTTTTGAAATGTGAAGGTGACAACAAGCATTAGCCAAACGTCTCTTCAAATTAGTAAAACTTCATAAAAAAGGCTAACTTGCGAAGTGATTTCCATGGTTACATCTCTCAAAGATCAAAGATAATATTCTGTGTTTTAATGTCCTCATACATCTACCTGACATTTCAGCTTCTGCCAGACTAGGCCAGTTGTGCATAAACATATTAAATCTGCAAAAGCTGATGACTCTGTCAAAGCCTTTATATTCTTTGATTTCTTTTCAGATGATGAAATGATCCTGGTGAGTCCTGTCCGTCCTGTGGCTGAGGGACGTTCTGTCACTCTTAGCTGCAAGTTCAAGACAGGAACTGTTCTTTATAATGTGGATTTCTATAAAGATGACAAACTCATCCAGAGCGATACCAGGAAGGAGCTGACCATCTCTGCAGTGTCAAAGTCAGACGAAGGCTTTTATAAATGTAAACGGAGAGATTCAGCAGATGGTAGGACGTCACCAGAGAGTTGGTTCTCAGTCAAATGTAAGTATGATTTAAAAACCCTTCCTTTTTTGTAAGCTGTGTTACAGTCTGAGATAAAGAAAGCTTAGTTTCATCTGAATCAAACTGTGTTGTTTAAGAGAGATGTTTTATACAGTTAATCTATAACAGGAACGTTTAATATAAAATAAATATTAATAAAGATTACTTATAGTAGCAGCGTCCGGGCCTGGAAAAGCCTCTCAATTTCCCATTCTTCTGATCGTTGGGCTGCTTGGTGGAGTTGTACTGATTATTCTCCTGCTGTTGTTCCTGTATTTATACAGAAAGTCAAAAGGTGAGATCATTTTCTTCTGATATCAGATTGACTCTAATGTAATCACACGTACTGTTTTAACAGTAGAACACTTTGCAAAGCATAATAACATAGCAGCAAATGTCTTATTTTTTTAACAGATTCATGCTGTATCAGGTTGGTACAACACTCTATTTTATGTTATTATGAACATGACAGCAGTGATATGTTCCTTTCATAAATCCACTTAATTTACTACATGTGTTTTGCCCACCAGATCTCAGAGGACCAATCAGAGCCCTGCTACAGACCACACAATCCACCAGGACGAAACTAACCAAAGGGAATATGCTTCCGTTCTTCAGGGTCAGCCTGAATCCTTAATACGTTTTGAATCTTTTGTGAACGTAGCATCCGCGTAGCATTTCCATTTCTCATTGGTTGTTTTTAAAAATATAGGAGTTCATATAGAGCAGCGGTTCCTAAAGTGTGAGGCGCGCCTCCCCTGGGGGAGGCCAGAGAGCTTCAAGGGAGGCACAGCCGGCAGAAAAAAAATCAAGAGAAACAGTGAAATCTAGCTAGTTAACTTCAGCTAAATGTATGCGAGCGGCAACATATGGTAGATTTTTAGTGAAGTTACCTAAAGTGAGAGAAGAGACAGCTTCCGTCAGAAAACGGAGGAAGTATGACAATGATTATTTGAAGCTAGGATTTTCATGGACCGGTCCTGATGACACTCCACTGCCACAGTGTGTTATCTGCAACGAGGTGCTAGCTAATGACAGTATGAGACCATGTAAACTCTGGCGTCATATTGAGACGAAACACCCATGTTTGGTGACCAAGCCACAGGAGTCTTTTGACCGGAAGCTCAAGGAATTGTGGTCACAGAAAAATGTCATTGACACATTTAGCACTGTGAATACAAAGGCAACCGAAGCATCATACCGAGAGGCGTTACGGATAGCTAAGGCAGGTAAACCTCACAACATTGGTGAAACGTTACTCCTCCCTGCTGCTAAAGACATTAACGTCTCAACTATTTATCTCCGAGTGCAACGTATGAGGAAGCTGCCATCCTTAACCTCAACATGTTTAAAACATAAAGATAAAGAGGTTTAAAAAAGCTATTGTTGAATGTTTTAAGGAGGTGACGCTCAGCCAATCAAAAAAGAGAAAGGTAGCGAAAACAGAGCATTTTATGACATGTTCTCTCACTGGACCTCTTTGAAATGCAATTGAATACCCCTGCATTATAGCAACAATAACAATAATAATAATAATAATAATAATAATAATAGCAATAATAATTGGGAGGGGGGGGGGGTGCGCGGCTGTGATTATGTTCTCTGAGGGGAGGCTCATCTTCCCACACTTTGGGAACCCCTGATATAGAGGAATGTTAATATGAATTGGGTTTTGATTTTGATTTCTCTTCAGATAATGCCTGTCTCTATGAAACAATCAAAGGCCCTGAAGAACCTGCAAATGGTACAGTATAGTCAATATAAATACTGGAATATGACAATTCAAGGTTCATTTTTTAAAATATAAAATACATTTTATATTTCAGATGAATCCAGGGATGCAATATATTCTGTGCTCGAGCTCAAAAACATTTCTAAGAAGGGTGAGTGTTTGATTTCTAAGTGGTGATAACATATAATAATGAAGGTGCTTGTGTAGGCTAGCAGTGCCTAAATTAAGTGAAGTATTGTCTTTTCATGCTTTCTCCTGATCCGTCTAACAGGAGGAAAAAATGAACCGGAGGATTGTGTTTACTCACATGTGCAGATGGCGTCAGCTGCAGGTCTGATGAAATACTACTCGCTTTAAGCTTTTGATATTGTGCCTGCTAGGGTGTCATTTTAAAATGTACCACAAGGTGTCGCCAAAGTCAGCAATCTTCAAATCCTTAACATAACTTTTTCAATATTTGTTAAGTTTATTTTCTGACAATTCTATGCATTCATGAAATAATCATCAGGGCATATTACATTTCATGTATCTGTATCAATACATGTTTAACTGTTGTGAATCTAACTAACTTTAATTTGATATTGTGTCAATCGGAATGACTGCTTTTTACATATAACAAAACCAACAACACTAATTATTGTTTTACTTTCAACAAATGCCATATATGCATGGATTAAATATTCACTTTTTAGGCTTGTTTAGTCTCTTTTTGCATGCAATGTCTTTTACAGTTTTCACGGTTTAAATGTCCCCTTTTTATTTTTCAGATTTGAATTCAGCAGCGTCTCTCATAGTGAGTCCTGACTCCTGACAGTGGGCAGCACTTCACCAAAACGCCGTGTCACTGAGCTGTGAGGGAAACTCCACTGATAAACCATCATAACATTTATGTCAAAAACTGAGTTTCCAGTTTTGGGCATTCTGGCTACGCATCACTCATTCACCAATGGGTAATGTTTAGATGGATTTTAGGAACTTCCCCTCGATTATATTGGCTCTAACGGTTAAAAAGAGATGTCAATCGTCAAAATCGAACGAGGGGGGCCATAGATATGGAAAATGCACCCAAATGACCCCAGAAGAGGGTTTCTTTTTCTAAATCTCTCTAAAAAGGTCAAATGTCACTTGTTTTTCTACAATCTTGATACAGGGTACTTATTATATGTTGTAGGTTGGATTCCTAAAGCTTTTACTATCTCATCATTCAAGGGTGGTTTTCACTATAAGTAATGTTTTTTTTTTTACAATGTTCAATCTGAATTTACTTTAAAATAAAAAAATTCTATATTGATTCTGACTTTTCTACATTCAACTCACGGGTTTATAATTGCTTCGAGAAAAAAGATTATTAATTTACCCCTTTTAGAAGTGAAGTTATATCTCTCACAGACTCCGCCCTCTACTGGACTCTATGGGTACTCCCCTCGATCCTATCATGCAAGCATTCATCCACTGAGACTTTCTAGACGTAGCCGTCCCCTGGGCGGGTCTACCTGAATGCGCGCGCATCTCACCGCATAAAAGGAGACCTTGCCTCCTTACTGTCCTTACTTTCTCTTCAGCAAGGCAGTGAGATACAACTGAGTGAAGAGAGACGGATAAGAATATAAGACAACGAAGAAAATGGACTCACCATTGGAGCACCCCTGTCCTTCGTGTCCGGGATCCATAGAGGGCAACGACCCCAGGCGCTCGAAGTGCATCGAGTGCCTGGGATCCGACCACGTGGCGGCCAACCTGGGCCCGCTTGCAGCATGCAGCGCCTGCCATCTAATTCCTCGCCCCGGCCGCCATCAACGGCAGGCGCAGTTTGAGGGTTGCTACGTCTCGCCGGTGGAGGACCCAGAGCTCGACGTGATGGAGATGGAGAACCTCGAGGAGGGAGTGCCCTTCGTGTTCGCCATTCCAGCGGACTGGGCGGGTCCAAGCGTCGGGGAGAGGGACGACGATGACGACACCTCGTCGTCTGGGATTTCCGGCGACCGCCAGGAAGGCCAACAGCACAGGTCTGCGCGACAGGACTTCCCGCCGGTGATGACTATGGCGGCGGAGCGTGCAGGCTTGCCGCTCCCCCCACCGTTGCCAACGAGGCCGGTGAGCCGCCTGCGTCGGGACTTCTACGGCCCGGCCCGTCCAGCACAATCGGCCTTCGTTTCACTTTCAGAACAGACATCTGGCGGTGTGTGGAGGCCACGTGGCGGCAGCCACTGAGAACGAAGGCTCCGGTGACTACTTGGGTTGGAATACTCAGAGTGGAGGCCACTCGGACACAGGTGCGATTACTGCAGCCGGTCGTGTGATGTCCCTGGCCACCGTGGCGTCGCGTAACGTGTGGCTAGGTCTGACCGCACTGGCCAAGAAAGACCGAGACGGTCTCCTTGGGGCCCCCGTTGCCACGGAAGGGCTCTTCGGATCGATATCCTCGTTCACCCAGCGCTTCAGTCGCCTGGAGGGAGAGAGGGCGCAGCTCAGCCGCATGCTTCCGCTGGCTCGCCCTCAGGTCTCTCCGCAAGGGAGTTAGGAAACATTTAACGCCGAGTGTAAAAGCTCCGCTTGATGCATTTCACTGTTTGTGTGAAAGCATCATGGCGGAGCGCGGCGCGTTCAAGGACCTCAGTAGAGAGTCAGTCCTTTCTGTGTCGACCCCCCATGGGCAGAGTTTCCCTTCGCGGGGAGTGCACCGGTTGAAAGAGTGCACATCGGCTACAGTTTGGGTTGAACTCGCGATGCATCGATTGTAGCGTCTTTGCATCGGTAAAAAAACGATTCATTCATATAATATCCTCTCATCCTGTCAGCACTCAGCAGAGACGATCTTTGATCTTTGCTTCGTCACTACGGAGGCCGAGAGTCTCAGTTATCAACACACATGGAAGTCGAGGAGCAAGAGAAACACAGCGCACCGAAAAATACCTACAAATCAAACGTTTGGCAACACTTCGGGTCTGTTGCCGACCCCTGGCTTAGATAGTTAACTTTAGACTAAGTTATCTCAGTGGGTCTCAAACGGTTTGGTCACCATGTATGTACATATTTCCAATGCACACCTTTATTTAATATAGTTGTAAACAATAAGGTAGGAAATCATTCCAGTGTGTACTATAGGAGTACAAAATAAAAAATACAATTTAAAAGGGAGTGATTAGTCAAATATGCATAAATAAAAGAAAGAATGCTATCTAGGTAAGATAAGATAAATATAGGAGAGAGGAGAGACTTAGATGTTAATCAAATAAACAAGTTTAAATTATTTGTTATTTTTTGTGATCAAGGATTTTTGATTATTTAAATATATACAGTTCTGTTTCGTGAGTGTTGAGTGCTGTATCCATACATCCCTTAATATCCCCTCAAAGTGCGTGTAAACGTATATAAACAATATGCTGGATGTAGAGAGATGGAAGAAGGGAATCTACTGACGCACTACCGCAAACATTACTTTGTCCAATTTGTGTAAGTATGTTTTACTGAGGATATTTATTTTACTTTTTCTCCAGTCACTGTGCAGTTATAATAAAATATTTATTTTGATATATGACCACAAGGTGGTGTCAAACTACTTTATCTGATACTTTAATTACTCTACTCAAATAGTCCTTCTGAAGTCTGGCACCAGAGTCTGATGTCATGTAACTCCTAACTAATAACTAAACAATTGACTGCTTACGGTTCACTTCCTTAGCTTAGCACTGATGCATGGAAGTGGAAGCTTTCCATTTTGACTACCCACCACATTTAAAACTACACAGCTACTGAAGTGTCGTGGTATTATTTATTTCGACCATTTTTATGGAATTAACATAATCTTTGTTCGACTGTGGATCAAATGTTGCACCTAGAAAAAACATATTTTCTGTATTCAAATGATTGATTTATTACTAATGATATAGATATGAAATGTTGCTCCCTTAAAGTAGATAGAGTCTATCTCGAGGAGGGGGCTGGACTTTGTCTTTCTTCACATTCACTTCTGGTAAAGAGACTATGAGAGACTTCCTGTGGGTGAGGTTGTTTCTAAACTTAAACTTGAATTCCTCCGTAACACTCCATCACTGCGTTTCAACTATTTGGTAAAAGCTGTTACACACATTTTCATATGAAATATTGGTGAGAAGGCCCATGGATTATAAAGTGAGAATGACGCCTGCAATTGTGTCTCCTTCTTAAAACTGTATGCACTTTATTTTTTCAAGAAAGACTTTATGCAGCAGCCTTTAGAGAAGCATCAAGGATATGTTAACACCTTATCTCTGTTCATCATTAGAGGAGACCTAAACCAAGGTGCAAACAATGTGCTGTGTTAAAAGCTGCTCAGTTGTGTGAGCTTTGTGTAAAAGGGAAGGAAGCCCTGACCGTGTAAAGAAGTTAAAAAAACAACTTCCGTTTCTAATATTACATTGCATTTGTTTCTCTCTAGTTCCTGATTGCTCTTCATATGCTGCGGTTTCAATCTTTCTATTTGCACAAAGTAGAATAATTTCTCAGAAGCAGATTCTCAGTGTTGGATGTGAAGATGGGACACACTTTGCTCTGTCTACGGGGTTTTTTCTGTGAGTACTTTTCCTGTTTTAATTGCCATTGATAAAACTTTTTAAATGCCTGAAGTTAATATATATTTCTGTCAGTTTGATAATGTCTGATTTAGTTTCATACTTATTTCAGTTCTGTATTTACTTTACCGTGGACAAGGTCAAGGTAATTATAACATTTTCATACTTTTTTTTACTAATTCTAGACAAATCTACTGAAGTAACTCTCCAAACAACATCCGTTTGGTTAATGTATGAAACTGTTTTTGACAAAAAGAAAACACATTTTACTTTTTGTTTCTTGTAAAGGAAAGCAATAAAATCTATCTAAATGTATCAGGTAAGTGATCAAAGTAATACCACCATGACCAAGTTCAATAAAAAAAAAAATCATTTATCTATGAGCCATGTTGATGTGAACACGCAGTTTGGACAAGTTCTAATATATAATCTGTAAATTATTGTAATGTTTAAACGGTTAAACAGCTCCACTGACGTTTTTTACATACTGTATGCAGAAAATATGTAGGATCCAAGGAGTGCATGTAACCCAATTATACATCATAATGTTATCATTCTGTGAAATGTTGTTTTCCAACAGACAGACCTAAGGCTGTCCTCACTGTGTCTCCATCATGGCCGAGTCCTGGAGCCTCAGTAACTCTGAACTGCAGCGTTGATCATCCTTCTGCTGGCTGGAGCTTCTACTGGTATAAGGCTGTTCCCAAACTGTCCTACGGCTCCTACAACTCCTACAACTATGAGCTGCTACCTGGCAGCGAGAAAGGGACTGAACAGCATCTCTTCATCATTGATGGACAAACACACACAGCAGGATATGTGTGCAAAGCAGGAAGAGGAGATCGAGTGTATTACAGTTGGCAGAGTGAACCTAAGTTTGTCTGGTCTGGAGGTCAGTATGTTCTTCCTTTTTCTTTCTTTCTGTAGTTTGTACCACCATTAGGCCAACAAATGTCTTTATCAAAGTTTGCCTGGTCTTGAGGTTTGTTTTGACTTTTCCATTATTGCAAAATGGAACAAAGTCACTTATTTTGGGAACTTCTCTTTTACACCAGCATCAGGTCATAGTTCAGTTTTCAAAACCTTTCTCTAAAACAGAATGATGATTGACTGATTCATCTTCTGGACTTGACTGAATTTGAACACAAAATAATCTCTTTTCATCCTGACACATGAGTTGTTGTTCGCCATGGTTCAAACCTTAGACTTTGTAAATCCAAAACCTAATAATATAAGGCTTCTACAATACATTAATATAAGTGGTTAGTGTTTTCTTTATTTTTTTAGTTTGGAATATGTTTTAAGATATTTATCTGCTGGTTAAATAGTTTAAGACATAAACAATACATATAATTAAACACATTTGTAGTGTGAGATTGAGGCACTGGTACTTTCACTTTAGTTTTCCTCCTACTTTAGTTTGTTCCCGTTTGTTTTTTCAGGGTGAATTAAGTGTCAGTTTTGCCATACCAATGCATTGTCATCTTCAGTCTGCATGGTTTAAATGTCCACTCTTTGTGTGTTTCAGATTTGAATTCAGCAGCGTCTCTCACAGTGAGTCCTGACAGTGTGCAGCACTTCACCGAAACGTCTGTGTCACTGAGCTGTGAGGGAAACTCCACTGAGTGGAGAGTGAGAAGGTTTACGAAATCATACCTTTATCACTGTTCTTCCTTGGGGACAATGACTGGATCCACATGCACAATAACCAGCAGCTGGGTTGTTGGAGTGTTCTGGTGTGAGTCTGAAACAGGACAGTTCAGTAATGCAGTCAACATCACTAAAGATGGTGAGTTTTAATTATTTAAAATGTTTGTTTCTGAAGTATTATGTTGTTTTGAAATGTGAAGGTGACAACAAGCATTAGCCAAACGTCTCTTCAAATTAGTAAAACTTCATAAAAAAGAACAATTTGCGAAGTGATTTCCAGGGTTACTTCTCTCAAAGATCAAAGATAATATGCTGTGTTTTAATGTCCTCTTACATCTACCTGACATTTCAGCTTCTGCCAGACTAGGCCAGTTGTGCATAAACATATTAAATCTGCAAAAGCTGATGACTCTGTCAAAGCCTTTATATTCTTTGATTTCTTTTCAGATGATGAAATGATCCTGGTGAGTCCTGTCCGTCCTGTGGCTGAGGGACGTCCTGTCACTCTTAGCTGCAAGTTCAAGACAGGAACTGTTCTTTATAATGTGGATTTCTATAAAGATGACAAACTCATCCAGAACGATACCAGGAAGGAGCTGAACATCTCTGCAGTGTCAAAGTCAGACGAAGGCTTTTATAAATGTAAAGGGAGAGATCCAGCAGATGGTAGGACGTCACCAGAGAGTTGGTTCTCAGTCAAATGTAAGTATGATTTCAAAACCCTTCCTTTTTTGTAAGCTGTGTTACAGTCTGAGATAAAGAAAGCTTAGTTTCATCTGAATTAAACTGTGTTTGTTTAAGAGAGATGTTTTATACAGTTAATCTATAACAGGAACGTTTAATATAAAATAAATATTAATAAAGATGACTTATAGTAGCAGCGTCCGGGCCTGGAAAAGCCTCTCAATTTCCCATTCTTCTGATCGTTGGGCTGCTTGGTGGAGTTGTACTGATTATTCTCCTGCTGCTGTTCCTGTATTTATACAGAAAGTCAAAAGGTGAGATCATTTTCTTCTGATATCAGATTGACTCTAATGTAATCACACATACTGTTTTAACAGTAGAACACTTTTGCAATGCAAAATAATATAGTAGTACTTTTTTCTTTTTTAACAGATTCATGCTGTATCAGGTTGGTACAACACTCTATTTTATTTCATTATGAACATGACAGCAGTGATATGTTCCTTTCATAAATCCACTTCATTATCTTCATGTGTTTTGCCCACCAGATCTCAGAGCACCAATCAGGGCCCTGCTACAGACCACATGATCAACCAGGACGAGATTCAAAACATGCCACAATATTCTACTCTCCTCCATGGTCAGCTATTGTCCGGTTTAATAATATGATTTATTTTAACTTTTTGTCTTAATTGTGATTAAAATGTGGCTTGATTTTCACTTCTCTGTAGGTGATCGTTGTCTCTATGAAACAATAGGAGGGCCTGTAGAAGCTGGAAATGGTACAGTATTTCCTCTGTGTTTAACATGGAGTAATACAAATACTACTGCAGTGGCCAGCAGTGTCTAAATAAAGTACAGGAATTGTCCTTTGATACATTATTTTAATCCTTCTACCAGATCCCAGTAATGAACCAGACGAGAGACTTTACTCAAATGTGGCAGCAGGTAATGTCAAGTACAAAACACTTGTATACATATACACATAAATATACTAAAAGCTTTTATAATGTGCTGTTTGCCACTTTCAGCAATGAGCAAATCCACCAAATAAAGCTTTTACACTTGTTGTGCATTATTATACAGCATGTTGTTTTCCTGTAATGTCTTGGTTTAATGATACGTTACTTAAAATATCATAATTATTAAATGGCAAATGCAAATATGTTCACACACAAATGAATTGGCATTAACATACATTGTTCTATTCAAAAATAATTGACGGTACCATGAGCAGAAATGACCCAATGATAATAATTTATTTTGGTTTTCTTCCAGATCAATAAAGACATCCTCATGGACAGAACCAATGGAGCGGATAAAAACATGAAAAACAACATCCTTGTTTCAGCAATTGAGTGTATTTGCTGCTTTTGTGTAAATAGCGCAGTGCCTTTTAAAAAAAAAAGCCTTTCTAGGAACATGATGAATGCTTTGCAATTCAACTGCACTTACTTTCTGTGTACTTATATTTAGTGTAAAACATTGTACTACCACCTTATCTGTTAAATGTCTGATTCAGATCATGTGGCTCGAACCTTGTTGTACATTGAGTGATATTGGAGCCAGATACTAATATATGCAGTATGGACACATGCTTTAGCACTGTAGATGCACACAGTGGACACACAAATATATTATTAATAAAACCCAAATGCAATTATACCTGCATGTACTGTTCAGTGAAGGATTCTTACTAGATGCTACCACAGGGTGCCCACAAATTATCTAATGCCTTGATTTTATCTGCAGAAGTAGTCTCTTGCAAAGGCCAAAACATCTGAAGTCACAGCACCACCAATAGGTCAAACAAGCTTTTCAGATTCAAAGGAACTGAAGCACACACCTTTTGTACAATGTATTTGTTTTCTTTCAGATATGTAGGGCCCGTTTTTTGTTTTTTATTTGTAAAAATAAAAATAACTTGGTTTATCTTTTCAAATTTTTAATAATACAAATGTTTCTATATTGTGTGAAGCAGATTAACCAAAATAACTAAGAACATGATGGAATTTCTCATGCGCTTGTCACCAATAGAAAAACATCAACCCACAAATCTTATCTTTATTGCATGATTTCAATGCAATCAAAGCAGTAAAGCCTGTCCAGGAAGAAAACAAGGCAGAACATTTTATATTTTTCAAACATGTTATTGTCATTACAATTTTTAAATGGAAACCAAAACCCTCTTAAGCCCAAGCCTGTTTTTCAGGTTTCAGGCTCGAAAATGACATTCCCAGAACAGATGACCAAATCTTCCCTTCTAAAAGGGTTACATTAATAATCTTTTTTTTCAAAGTAAAATATTTTGTACTTATAGGGAAAACTAACCTTGGATGATGGGTTAGTAGACTAAAAGCTTTAGGAATCCAAAGTACAACATATATTAAGTACCCTGTATCAAGATTGATGCAAAACAAGTGATATTTTACCTTTTTAGACAGATTTAGCAAAAAAAACCTCTTCTGGGGCCATTTGGGTGGATTTTCCTTATCTTTGGCCCCCCTTGCTCGATTTTGACGGGTGACATCTCTTTCTGACCGTTAGAGCCAATAGAATCGAAGGGAAATCGTCCCTCACACACTCATGTTAAAAAAAAAGGTGGCATTTTAGTGCATTCAATCTTGCTATAGAGCATAGGAATGGCCTGCTCTGATATTTGAAAACGCAAATCCAGTTTTATTGCTTATAGATTATCAGAACATTTCAAAGGGGACACAGACACATTGGATATTAACCTATGGATTAACTACAGCATCGTTTTTATCGTTTTAATGCCATTAAAGACCATTTTTGACCAGACAAAACCAAGGTAAGCCATGTTAGCGTTTTAGGCTAACTTGCGCCACATGTTTTGATGTACGTTTTTGATGATAACGTTGCGAGTTTGTATCTTTCAGTGTTGAGGTGGGCACCGTTAGATTCTGTGTCTTTACGATCATACACGATGTGTTGGATGTGCAGCTAAGATAAGTAATAAGGGAGCTAGGAGTGATTTTCGGTGCAGTAATAGGTTAGCATTTTTCGCTCGGGGCTAATTCAGAGGGTTAGTGTTAGCATTGTGTGTTTTTTATTTTTTTTAAATGAAAAAGATCAGTTAAATTAGTTTTTTCCCGTTATATGTATATAAAATATTCATAGTTTATTAAATATTAAGGTTCCTTAGACGTTGTTTCCTGCAAATGACGCGATTTTGGCCCCGGAACCGGGTCCATGGGGCTTAAGAGGTGCACTTAAAATATAATCTGTTTTCTGCTAGTACTTTCAATTTATTATCTCGTATGATTTCAAAATGTGAATATACATTACTGTGTTCTTGTCCATGAGCATGGGCGTAATTTCCACTGAGGACAGGGGGGACATGTCCCCCCCACTTTTCAAAATCCCGTTTGTGTCCCCCCCACTTTTCAAATGTGTTTTAATTTTTTGTACTTAAGTGCTTATCGCCAGGGAGGAGCACAGCCTCTGTGTGTCTGTGTGTGTGTTTGGCACTAGTGCATTTTGAGTGAGTTAGAGCGAGCAAGAAAGAGAGAGAGCACACCAGTTACAGGGATTTTTGTTGTTAGCATCTGGTGCTAGCTCAGAGCTAACGGACATTAGAAGCTGTTTCTACAACAAGGAGAGGGAGAACTCTCGCCTGTCAGACTGAGAGGCTGATTACTACAGCTCAGTGAGGTAAAGGACTCTGAGGGTTTAGATCAGGGGTCGGCAACCTTTTTCATATGAAGTGCCATTAAAAATAAATTGTGATCAGTGTGCCGACGATCGTGAATTGTCAACAGAGGGGCGGGGAAGCAGTTTGTTGACCTCTTTCAACTGTCAGCGCAACTTACATGATGCCGTTAATAATTGTTTAAACGGCATAATAATAATGACGACCTTTCCGTTCTGCGATTCTCCAGAACACACCGATGGCCAGTCCCCCCCTGTGTAGCATATGTTAAAGAGAGCGGGGCTGCGTCGCGTGCACGGCTTCCTTCTGCAGGTAACGGGGAGACGCGCTCTGGCGGCGGCCTCATTCAGGATCCAAAAATACAATTTAAATATTTATTCCACTTATTTATTCCACTTATTCCTAGTGTGCCACTGGTTACGGTGCCAGGGGTTGCCGACCCCTGGTTTAGATAGTTAACTTTAGACTAAGTTATCTCAGTGGGTCTCAAACGGTTTGGTCACCATGTATGTACATATTTCCAATGCACAACTTTATTTAATATAGTTGTAAACAATAAGGTAGGAAATCATTCCAGTGTGTACTAGGACAGTGCAAAATAAAAAATACAGTCTAAAAGGGAGTGATTAGTCAAATATGCATAAAAGAAAGAAAGAATGCTATCTAGGTAAGATAAGATAAAGTTAGGAGAGAGGAGGGACTGAGATGTTAATAAAATAAACAAGTTTAAATAATTTGTTATTGTTTGTGATCAAGGATTTTTGATTATTTAAATATATACAGTTCTGTTTCATGTGTGTTGAGTGCTGTATCCATACATCCCTTAATTTCCCCTCAAAGTGCGTGTAAACATATACAAACAATATGCTGGATGTAGAGAGATGGAAGAAGGGAATCTACCGACGCACTACCGCAAACATTACTTTGTCCAATTTTTGTAAAAACATATTTTCTGTATTCAAATGATTGATTTATTACTAATGATATAGATATGAAATGTAGCTCCCTTAAAGTAGATAGAGTCTATCTCGAGGAGGGGGCTGGACTTTGTCTTTCTTCACATTCACTTCTGGTAAAGAGACTATGAGAGACTTCCTGTGGGTGAGGTTGTTTCTAAACTTAAACTTGAATTCCTCCGTAACACTCCATCACTGCGTTTCAACAATTTGGTTAAAGCTGTTACACACATTTTCATATGAAATATTGGTGAGAAGGCCCATGGATTATAAAGTGAGAATGACGCCTGCAATTGTGTCTCCTTCTTAAAACTGTATGCACTTTATTTTTTCAAGAAAGACTTTATGCAGCAGCCTTTAGAGAAGCATCAAGGATATGTTAACACCTTATCTCTGTTCATCATTAGAGGAGACCTAAACCAAGGTGCAAACAATGTGCTGTGTTAAAAGCTGCTCAGTTGTGTGAGCTTTGTGTAAAAGGGAAGGAAGCCCTGACCGTGTAAAGAAGTTAAAAAAAAAACTTCTGTTTCCCATATTTAATTGCATTTGTTTCTCTGTAGTTTCTGATTGCTCTTCATATGCTGCGGTTTCAGTCTTTCTATTTGCACAAAGTAGAAGAATTTCTCAGAAGCAGATTCTCAGTGTTGGATGTGAAGATGGGACACACTTTGCTTTGTCTACGGGGTTTTTTCTGTGAGTACTTTTCCTGTTTTAATTGCCATTGATACAACTTTTTAAATGCCTGAGGTTAATATATATTTCTGTCAGTTTGATAATGTCTGATTTAGTTTCATACTTATTTCAGTTCTGTATTTACTTTACCGTGGACAAGCTCAAGGTAATTATACAATTTTCATACTTTTTGTTTACTCATTCTAGACGAATCTACTGATGTAACTCTCCAAACAACATCCGTTTGGTCAATGTATAAAACTGTTTTTGACAAAAAGAAAACACATTTTACTTTTGTATCTTGTGATGGTTTCTAGATGCTGTACTGACCATTGAGCCAAACTGGACAACTTTTTTTACCGGAGAGTCTGTTACCTTCAAGTTTGACTTTACAGGAGACAAAGACAGCGACTGGTTTTACTCAATCTACAGGAATGATCAAGAATGGCTTCCTCACGTCAAACATGAGAGCTATGAGTTACACCCTCTAACTCCAGACTACAGTGGTGCATACCAATGTTTTTTTTATCAGAAGGGCTCAACAAAGAAAAGCAATAAAATCTATCTAACTGTATCAGGTAAGTGATCAAAGTAATACCACCATGACCAAGTTCAATAAAAACATGTTTTATGTATTTATGAGCCATGTTGATGTGAACATGCAGTTTGAACAAGTTCTAATAAATAATCTGTAAATTATTGTAATGTTTTAACGGTTGAACAGCTCCACTGACGCTGTATAGGCAGGTGAAGTATACAGTACAATCCTGTGCTTTTCGTTAACACAAAGTAATGAGTCTTAAAATAAGAATAAGAAGACAGGGATCAGTTTCTTACATCAAAGCATTTACATAAAGATAATACTTCACCAACAAACCTTGTTATACTTTACTACCTGTGACAAATGGATTGTTTTCACATTGACAGTTTCTGAGAGTAAGTCATTTATTATCAGTTAACTTTTTTTTACTGTTTATACAAATATTATTTTGGTTATTATATTTAAGTACAGTTCACACTTAAATTCGTTTTTTACATACTGTATGCAGAAAATATGTAGGATCCAAGGAGTGCATGTAACCCACCAATTATACATCATTCTATGAAATGTTGTTTTCCAACAGACAGACCTAAGGCTGTCCTCACTGTGTCTCCATCATGGCCGAGTCCTGGAGCCTCAGTAACTCTGAACTGCAGCGTTGATCATCCTTCTGCTGGCTGGAGCTTCTACTGGTATAAGGCTGTTCCCCAACTGTCATACAACTCCTACGGCTCCTACAACTCCTACAACTATGAGCTGCTACCTGGCAGCGAGAATGGGACTGAACAGCATCTCTTCATCATTGATGGACAAACACACACAGCAGGATATGTGTGCAAAGCAGGAAGAGGAGATCCAGTGTATTACAGTTGGCAGAGTCAACCTAAGTTTGTCTGGTCTGGAGGTCAGTATGTTCTTCCTTTTTCTTTCTTTCTGTAGTTTGTACCACCATTAGGCCAACAAATGTCTTTCTCAAAGTTTGCCTGGTCTTGAGGTTTGTTTTGACTTTTCCATTATTGCAAAATGGAACAAAGTCACTTATTACACCAGCATCAGGTCATAGTTCACTTTTCAAAACCTTTCTCTAAAACAGAATGATGATTGACTGATTCATCTTCTGGACTTGACTGAATTTGAACACAAAATAATCTCTTTTCATGAGTTGTTGTTCGCCATGGTTCAAACCTTAGACTTTGTAAATCCAAAACCTAATAATATAAGGCTTCTACAATACATTAGATATACTGTAAGTGGTAAGTGTTTTCTTAATTTTGTTAGTTTGAAATATGTTTTAAGATAAAACCTCTTATGAGATAACCTCATATGTTTTTAACTTAGGATCATATACCTGTGTTTAGTCTAGAAAAAGGTAAATGTGTGCATTTTATTATAAAGTTGTGTATATTTACAGACTGTTGCACAAACTAAGTGAAGAGTTTATTGCCGGCCACTACAGGGCAGCGTCTCACTGCTGTCGCTGACCGGATATGCCGTGCTCTGACCCGGTATTGCCGAGCGGCCATTTTAGTTCGAACATTGTTCCTTAACTCCGCCTCGAGTTGAGACGTTCATCCACTCATTCATGTAGGATTGTTTCCACTATTGTTTGGTGTGTCTATACTTTGTGTCGTTGTATATACTTTTGTTGTGTTGGTGATGACATGAATGGATGTAGTACTTTGTCAGCTTATCTTGCTGCATTGCTCTGTTTCAGGGTGTCGTCATCCTTGTCAATAAACTGAAACTGACATTGAGGAGTGTGTTTCTTCATGACGACACCATGGTCGTTGTTGGATGCCCTGCCCCCGGCTGTAAGTTCGAATCCGAAGACTTGTCTGAAGCACTCGTCATAGCTCTATTGACTATTCATGGATTTAGCCACCAGCACGCAGCGCCTGTCATGGCCCCAGCCCCTCACAGCCCGAGACTCGATCGCCCCAAAGTTGATGTGGGCGTGTCGATAGAGGAATGGAACGTGTTCATCCACCGTTCGAACGTATTCCGCGCCGGCTCAGTCATAGGGAATGCCCAGGCCCCCTTCCAGCTGTTTCAGTGCGCTGGGCCTGTACTTGGAGACAGCCTGTTGAAAGCCGTCCCCGACGACGCTTCCAGACCCTTGCCAGACCTAATCACCGTCATGCGTTCCCTAGCTGTCATCCCAGTCGCTACATGCGTCCTGCGCACCGAGCTACTTCAGGAACGCGACGAGACATTCCGCGCATTCGCTGCCAGAGTGCGGGGTAAAGCAGAGATATGCGCATATAATGCAGTATGCGAGTGTGGTAAGGACGTGGACTATACCGACCACATTATCCGTGATGTTCTGCTCAATGGCATTTATGACTCGGACATATGCCGCGAGATGCTGGGGACACCTGACGTCCTGGTCAAGCTAGTTAACGACATAATTTCACTCGTCGAGAACAAAGAGATGGCCCGTAACGCTCTCCCGTCGTCCTCCCTATCAGCCATGTCATCATTCCGGCGCCTGAAGACGACTCCACAGACGAGCCCCGCCCCGAGCCCTGCGGACGGGGCTAAACGTGCCTTCACGGAGGGGCCTCGCGTGTGGAATCCTAAGCCTCACCAGGTGTGCATCGGCTGCTACGGGGCCTTCCGACGACAGAGGCGTCAACAGCCGTCATCCGACAGTCAACAGGCCGCCATGGGGTCGGAGCTGGTCTCCCAGGTCTCGTCGGTGCAAGCTGGAGCCCGCCCTGGCCGGCGTCACAGGAGTCATCGCCGACACCGCGCCCCTACGTCTCACGGCTGTGTCAACAGGCCTGCACCTGGGGCCTGTTGACACCTGGAGAACATCGCGGACGCTTGGAACGGCTACCAAAGTGTCCCCCTGCGTGAGTCGGATTGCCACCTCACTCATCACACCCTTCGGCCGTTGGCGCTACACCAGGGCACCATAGGGTTTCCTGTCATCAGGGGATGGCTACAACCGTTGGTTTGACGCTGTCCTCTCGGACTATGAACGCAAGGAACGTTGTGTGGATGACACCATCCACTATGACACCGACCTGGAGCAACACTGGTGGAGGACCATCGACTTCCTGACGCGTGTCGGCCGGTCGGGCATCGTGTTGGACCCGGACAAGCTACAGTTGCGGTGGTAACCATACTATGCGTCGATTTCGCTGGCTTCAGGGTGTCGGAATCTACCATCGAACCGCTCCCGAAATACTTGGACGCCATCCAGGACTTCCCCACCCCAGGCTCCACGACGGACATCAGGAGTTGGTCCGGCCTTGTCAACCAGGTGGCTAACTACGCCCAGTTGCGTTACACGATGGCTCCATTTAAGCCGTTCCTCAGCCCACGCTGTGTGTTCCTATAGTCGGAAGTTGCGGTTAAGACTGCTAAGCGCCTCCTGATGTCCAACACCGGCCCGTCGGGCAGCCTTGATCAGGACCGCTTCCTGCGTGCTATGCTGCATTTGCGAAACACGCCTGACCCCGACTGCAACCTCTCGCCAGCACAGATCATCTTCAGCCGCCCCCTTCGTGGCTCGCTCTCCTTCGTGGCTCGCTCTCCTTCGTGAACCGCCTTGAGAAGTTCTCGCATATCCGCCTGCTATGGAGCGAGGCATAGGCGGCGAATGAGGACGCCCTTTGGAGTCACTGGGCCACGACCAGTATCGGGTCAGGGTTGACGGATCGGGATGTCTGACACTGCGCAACCGGCGGTTCCTCCGTGCCTACACGCCGGCCACACCCTGCGCCCGTGAGCAGTCGGCTGCGATGTCGCCCGCTGCCCTGGGACATCAGCCCCCGCCTATCCGCCCGGGCCAGGCGAAGCCCCAGGGGATTGCTCAGTGGCCGGCTGATGGACCCCGCGACTCGACTATGTCCTCTGACCTCACCGTTCCTACGGGTGCCTTCCTGGGCGCACCGGGGGTGCCGCAGTCGCCGCCGACGCTGTCCCAGCCTACTCGGCCGGGCCGCGTGAGGAGGCCGCCTGCACGTTATGAGCCAGAGTCCGGCAGCTGGATACGGGATTTAGACCGTTAATCTATTCCAGCCCATAGCTTTCCGGTCTGGGGGGGATGAAGAGTTTATCGCCGGCCACTAGAGGGCAGCGTCTCACTGCTGTCGCTGACCGGATATGCCGTGCTCTGACCCGATAGTGCCGAGCGGCCATTTTAGTTCGAACATTGTTCCTTCACTCCGCCTCGAGTTGAGACGTTCATCCACTCATTCATGTAGGATTGTTAGCACTATTGTTTGGTGTGTCTATACTTTGTGTCGTTGTATATATTTGTGTTGTGTTGGTGATGACATGCATCAGCTTATCTTGCTGCATTGCTCTGTTTCAGGGTGTCGTCATCCTTGCCAATAAACCAAAACTGACATTGAGGAGTGTGTTTCTTCACTAAGAAGCTTATAAAAATCAGGTTTAAAACTAAAAGAGCACAATTAAAGATGTTTGGAGTTTTGTTTGAGTTATTAATTTACATTTTTTGTCTAAGATCTGATTTGAAACCGTTGTTACATACAGTTACGGCATTTCCTGTTTCTGCCGGAGAGAGGGGAGGCCGTCCCAAACCTTGCCGCTGTATTTACTCCCTCCATCTGACAGGAGGGAGCCTCATTCAGCTGCGAGTGTGGCAAGACGAAGTTCACTCCATCACGGAGGGGTAGGGTCGAGGGAGTGGTTTGTATCCTCTGATGGCCCCTCCTCATGTGCCGATATGTCTTCAATGTCCGTTGTTGCGCATAACAGAGGACTCAGCCATTGTACATTCAATACATAACTAAACATGCCTTTTCTCCTCATATTCTCTTTCATGACTTTTCATTTATTGCATTTCAACGGCTGTAATTCAATACTTTAATAATATTGGAAATACTTCACAGCAGTTATCATTTATGGTAGTTCCGGATGTTGTCATATGCTGACAACGTCTGTAAACAAAACGTATTAAAATAAACTGTACCTTCATTTAATATTCAGCAATAATAATATCTCGACGTCTATAGATGTAGTTTTAAGATCAGTAGGTTTCGGTGTGAAACACTCCGTGTCATTTCGCTTCTATATTCACCTCTGTAGGAAAAGGAATATTAGCCACATGCTAAATGCTAACCGGAGATGAAGGATTTTCAGAATAAAAGCTTGACATTAAGATTGTGCGAGAACTTCTGTTTTTTCAGAATAAAACAGCATTCAAGCTGACGGTATGTTTAACCTAAATTATGCCATAAAACATTGATTTTAATTTCCAACACGACCCATTTAGTTTTTTTTTTAAAATTATTATTATTATTATTTATTTTTTATATTAGTCCCTGACCACGACGCCATCTGCGATCGATTAAGTTGTGGACAATGATCCCTCGCTCTATGCCTCCTGTACCCAGTCCCGGACTGGCCATCGGGAGGACCGGGGGGTTTCCCGATGGCCTGGCCTGTTAAGTGGCCTGCCTCACACAGGGTGACTGGCTGTCTACATGATGTGGCCTGCCGACATGGCCACTGTCATACAAATCATAAATCAAAGCCCTTGATTGGTCTCTGTGTGTCATTCAAGCTCGGGATAACCTCAGCTCAGGCGAGGTAAAGGACTCTGAGTGTTTAGATAGTTAATTTAGTCTAAGTTCTCAGTGGGTCTCAAACGGTTTGGTCACCATTTATGGAAACACATATTTCCATTTGAGGGTGTCAGTGTTTTTTCATATTGGATATGTTATTGGTTATGGCCCTGATTTTATGATTATTCAGTTCCGTTTCAAATAGGTGTTCCCATATATCTAGTCTCTTTATTTTCTCCTCAAAATGCACCAGATTGATGCATTTAACTCCAACATTCAAAAACAAATCTTACCGGGGGAGCATGCCCCCGGACCCCCCTAGAGGATTTTAGGTCCACCCCCACTTAAAATCACATTCATAGGTTCCTAAATACATTTACAGGGGTAGGGGCCAGTGGAATTGTATTGTCACTGGCCCCACCATTGTAACCACTGCCGGAGCATTCGTCCAAAAAAAATCGACTAATAATGAAGAAAATGAACACATTTGTTGCAATAGTAATTTATGCACTAACTACATTACTACTTGTACTACAACATTTGAATCATCAGTTCTTCCTCATTTTCCTCAATTGTTCATATTTGGTTTATTAAAAAAAGGATATTGTGGTCATTGTTAAAAAATGTCTGCTATTATTATGAGTATTATTATTTGTATAATGCACTTTCTGCCTTCCTGTCATTAGGAGTTAGACATGTAATGGCTATGTAATAGATTTGAACCTTCATTATCCTAAACTGCTGGGACATTTCCCTATAGCCAATACCTTTATATTTTCTACTCTTCACTTACTTGTCAGCATAGGTCGGCATTGATGTACTGAGCCGACAGAAGACCTTGTTTATATTGGCATCATATTGAGAGGTGCAGTAACGCGTCCTAAAACCAACCACAAGATAGTTTTTTGCCCGGCGCTTGGCCGGTTACCGCTGGTATTAAAAACATTTGGCGAATGGTTAGGTGGCGCGATAGTCTGTAGTGAAGGAGCGCGCTCCCGCTCACGGGAGCCTGCTCGCGCTGCGCTCCGCAGCAAACAGCTGTTTGCTTGTCACCCAACAACGACAGACTCACGAAATGCTATGTTGTAGCGTTGATAAACGAAACAATTTAACAAAATTGCTAGTCAAAATACCAATACCACAGGACAAATATTTTTAGTGGCCCGAGCGGGCAAGTGGAAAGTACGTTATGCTTACCCGGGGTGTCTAAATAGTTCTTCCGGGCCAGCGGGCCATTTATAATGTCGAGCCCAGATTTACCATTTTAAAAAAGAAATAGTAACCCATGTCCATATGTTTATTTGTGGGTAGTAGATTTCAACTATAGGGCTATCACTATGGGCTACTATGGGCTACTACTGTACCTGTTCGCTCTGCCATCGCGTGAAGGGTCTGCTAACAAGCGACCAACAGAAAGGTTAATGTTAATGTTGTTGCACATCACCCCCCACGCTACTACCACCCCCCCAAGTATATTTCAAATCTGTGGGAAACACTGAACACATTTGTGGTGTGAGATTGAGGCACTGGTACTTTCACTTTAGTTTGTTCCCGTTGGTTTTTTCAGGGTAAATTAAGTGGCAGTTTTGCCATACCAATGCATTGTCTTCTTCAGTCTGCATGGTTTAAATGTCCCCTCTTTGTGTGTTTCAGAATTGAATTCAGCAGCGTCTCTCACAGTGAGTCCTGACAGTGTGCAGCACTTCCCCGAAACGTCTGTGTCACTGAGCTGTGAGGGAAACTCCACTGAGTGGAGAGTGAGGAGGTTTACGAAATCATACCTTTATCACTGTTATTCCTGGGGGACAATGACTGGATCCACATGCACAATAACCAGCAGCTGGGTTATTGGAGTGTTCTGGTGTGAGTCTGAAACAGGACAGTTCAGTAATGCAGTCAACATCACTAAAGATTGTGAGTTTTAATTATTTAAAATGTTTGTTTCTGAAGTATTATGTTGTTTTGAAATGTGAAGGTGACAACAAGCATTTGCCAAACGTCTCTTCAAATTAGTAAAACTTCATAAAAAAGAACAATTTGCGAAGTGATTTCCAGGGTTACTTCTCTCAAAGATCAAAGATACTATTCTGTGTTTAAATGTCCTCATACATCTACCTGACATTTCAGCTTCTGCCAGACTAGGCCAGTTGTGCATAAACATATTAAATCTGCAAAAGCTGATGACTCTGTCAAAGCCTTTTTATTCTTTGATTTCTTTTCAGATGATGAAATGATCCTGGTGAGTCCTGTCCGTCCTGTGGCTGAGGGACGTTCTGTCACTCTTAGCTGCAAGTTCAAGACAGGAACTGTTCTTTATAATGTGGATTTCTATAAAGATGACAAACTCATCCAGAGCGATACCAGGAAGGAGCTGAACATCTCTGCAGTGTCAAAGTCAGACGAAGGCTTTTATAAATGTAAAGGGAGAGATCCAGCAGATGGTAGGACGTCACCAGAGAGTTGGTTCTCAGTCAAATGTAAGTATGATTTAAAAACCCTTCCTTTTTTGTAAGCTGTGTTACAGTCTGAGATAAAGAAAGCTTAGTTTCATCTGAATTAAACTGTGTTTGTTTAAGAGAGATGTTTTATACAGTTAATCTATAACAGGAACGTTTAATATAAAATAAATATTAATAAAGATTACTTATAGTAGCAGCGTCCGGGCCTGGAAAAGCCTCTCAATTTCCCATTCTTCTGATCGTTGGGCTGCTTGGTGGAGTTGTACTGATTATTCTCCTGCTGCTGTTCCTGTATTTATACAGAAAGTCAAAAGGTGAGATCATTTTCTTCTGATATCAGATTGACTCTAATGTAACCACACGTACTGTTTTAACAGTAGAACACTTTGCAAAACATAATAACATAGCAGCAAATGTCTTATTTTTTTAACAGATCCATGCTGTATCAGGTTGGTACAACGCTCTTTTTAATTTTGTTATGAACATGACAGCAGTGATATGTTCCTTTATAAATCCACTTCATTTACTACATGTGTTTTGCCCACCAGATCTCAGAGGACCAATCAGAGCCCTGCTACCGACCACATGATCAACCAGGACGAAACTAACCAGAGAGAAAATGCTTCCGTTCTTCAGGGTCAGCCTGAATCCTTAATACGTTTTGAATGTATTGTTAACGTTATTAACCGAGGAGCATTTCCATTTCTCATTGGTTGTTTTTACAAATGTAGGAGTTCATATATTATAGAGGGATTTCAATATGAATTTGGTTTGATATAGATTTCTCTTCAGATAATGCCTGTCTCTATGAAACAGTCAAAGGCCCTGAAGAACCTGCAAATGGTACAGTATAGTAAATATAAATAATGGAATATGACAATTCAAGGTTCACTCTTTTAAATATAAAATAAATTGTATATTTCAGATGAATCCAGGGATGTGACATATTCTTTGCTCGAGCTCAAAAACATTTCTAAGAAGGGTGAGTGTTTGAATTTATGTTGTAACAAAAACATGTAATAAGTTTTGTCTTTTCATGCTTTCTCCTGATCCGTCTAACAGAGAAGAAAAATGAACCGGAGGATTGTCTTTACTCACATGTGAAGATGACATCAGCTGCAGGTATGAAGAAATACTACTTGCTTTAAGTTTTTGTTATTGTGCCTGCTAGGGTGTCATTTTTAAATGTGCCACAAGGTGTCGCCAAAGTCGGCAATGTTCAAACCCTACAAAAAACGTTGTCAATGTTTGTTAAGTTTATTTTCTGTCAATTCTATACATTCATGAAAAAAACATCAGGGCATATTACATTTCATTCATCTGTTTCCATACATGTATAACTGTTGTGAATCATCATGAGCAATTCCTTCTATCAAACTATCACTTTACCCTCTTGGGAGGAAAATGTATACCAGTACATTTTCATTTTTAACTGGGGGGGAATACTGTAAAAAAATAAATAATAATAATCTCTTAATTCATAGGGAAGTCAAGTCCTGCACCAGCGGATGAAAGTATTTATTCTGAACTCAAACCAGGAACAGCTCTTGGTAAAATTGCAGCGTAACATCATGTAAGTATTTGGATTAATCACTTTATATATTTCAGATATTGTTAAATATATTGTAAATGGGAGTAATATGTCAATTCTTTAAAGGATTAAACCTTTTTTCTTCTTTGGTTTTCTTTCAGATCAAACAATGTCTCTTCTGTAAGGACAAGACGAGTGGAAACAACAAACCAAAACGAAACCTTTGTTTATTAAACCTTATCTGCAGCTTTGCTCTCCATTTATCAGCCAGTATTTTGTACAGTTCATGTAATCGCGGAAAATGTGAAATAAATGCATCGTAAGGCTTTAATCTGTTTATTTTAAAAAAGTAAGCTTTGTTTTGCATCAATAAACTTCACTTTAATTGTTTCTAGATTTTTCTTTACACAAGGTGTTTGTTTTGTTTCATCGTCCTCCCTTTTGTTTTGGTGATCCAGTACAGTCATGCTTTTAGGTGACAGGAATAATTTAGAGGTGCAAGAGCTGAGATATGACCAAAAAGATGTCACTTTGAATCATCGGCCTTGTTACTAGTGATGAAGCAGAAGAAACATCTAATATTAGAGGTTTACAGGATGGCTATTTTACCAACAAAACCTGACTTTTGTCTTCTGTTTTTAGAAGATAAATGATCAATTATCAGAATTACAATTGCAATAAAGGTCAGGTAAAGAATGAAAAGAGGTTAAATCATTCTGCAGTTGTCTCGATGAACCATCTAACTGTTGGCGTTAAATATATCTGCCTGTGAAACACAAGTATAATACTGCCATCCATTTTTACTTGATTATGAGTTGAGCAAAAATGACTATTTACTCTGCCTTTTTGAAGTGGGATCTTGGTAGAGAGGGAAGTTCAAATGTATCTGCATTGCATGAGCATGAATTAGTCATGCCAATATAAAACAGGAAGGAAAGAGAGACTAGTTATTCTTAGGAAATGTGTAAATAACCAATGAGCTCATGTTGACATCAGATTTCTTCCCACAGTGCTCTGTCAGTCTTCCTGAATTTTCTTCAAGTGTTAAAGTGGACGTATTGTGGTGGCTGTCCATTTCCAGCCGCCTCCTTGGGGATGTTTTCCCTTTGCCTGTTGTGTGGGCGTGGTGGCTGTCACTCTGGCTCCCGGCTCACCTGCTGCAATCAGCTGTTCACCCTCACACCTGATTCTCATCAGCCATCTACAACGGCATATCAGCAGAGGCTCCACAACCTGTCGGCGCCAGATCGTTGTTAAACCACAGTGGTAAACCTCCAGGCTACTCAGCATGATCAGCTACCTTATTTCTGGATGTTCTGACGCTAACGTGTTTTCTTCCTGTGCTCCAGGATCATTCTCTGACCGCCGTGTTGTCGTCACCAGCCTCCACTTCCTCGCCACTCCTGCCGGATTATCCTTCCCGCACCTTTTGTTCACTAATAAACCCTTTTTGAACACTCTGCCGTGTCCTGCGTTTGGGTCCTCTCAGATACCGTAACAGAACGATCTGGCCAGCATGGACCCAGCGGACACAGGCCACCAGTCCAAGACTGCGGACGAACTCAGCCAAGCCCTGGCCAGTCAAGGCGCTCTCGTGGGGCATCACGCTGTGGTTCTCCGTGAGGTAGTGGAGACTCTCCGGAACCTCTCCGCTAACGTGCAAAGGATCGGCCCGCAAGTAGAACTGCTCACCACACAGTATTCTCCTCCGCAGCCCGCTGCACAGCCGGCAGCCCCTCCTCCCGCTCCTGCCGCACCTCTCTATCAGCTACGAGAGGCCGTCATTCCCACACCGGAGCGATACGCTGGAAATTTGGGGATTTGTAGAGCCTTTTTGTTCCAGTGTACGTTAGTTTTTGAGCAGCAGCCCAGTACTTATCATACAGATGGGGCTAGGGTAGCATACGTAATGAGTCTGTTGAAGGGGAGTGCTTTAGATTGGGCTACAGCTGTTAGGGAGAGCCAGCCACACATTTGCTTATCATTTGATACTTTCATTTCCGAAATGAAAAAAGTTTTTGATCACCCGGTACGAGGGAGGGATGCTTCCAGGCGCCTTCTTTCTCTCCGGCAGGGCTCCCGTAGTGTAGCCGAATTTTCAGTTGAGTTTAGAACAGTTGCTGCAGACTCAGGCTGGAATAACGAGTCATTGCAGGATATTTTTCTTCAGGGGCTGAACGAAGCAATTAAAGACGAGCTAGCTGCTAGGGATGATCCAGTTAGCTTGGATAATTTAATTGCCACAGCTATCAAGATTGATAATTGCCTCAGAGAGACACGTAGGGATAGGAATAGCCGTCACCCCAATCCCAGCTACTCCTCACCTGATCCCCAAATTGGGACTGCCACTGCCCCAATCTCCAAAAGGTCAGGCTCGTCAGTAGGTGTTGGGATTCTGGCGAGCCCTTCCTCCTCTCTCAACCCCCGACCCAGAACGCAGCTAGAAGCCGTGCTTTGCTGCAACCAACAGTTCCTACCTCTGCTCGCTTTAGTGGACTCGGGGGCGGACGAGAATTTTTTGGACATTAATATTGCAGTTCAGGCAGGAATTCCCTCCGAAGTGTTAGATTCACCTCTTAATGCTAATGCTCTTAATGGTAAATTCCTGGCCCAAGTCACTCACCGCACCTTGCCAGTAAACCTCATTCTGTCTGGAAACCATCGTGAGGTTATTCAGTTTCACCTAATTTCCTCACCTCATGCCCCCATAGTGTTGGGCCATCCCTGGTTAAGAACACACAACCCCCAGATTAATTGGGTAACTGGCAAAATCCTTAGTTGGAGTTGTTTTTGTCTATCCTCATGCCTGCAGTCTGCCCTACCGCCTGCAGAGACCGCCACTCCACCACCCAAGATCGAGCCGCCTGACATGTCATCTGTCCCCACTGAATATCATGACCTGGGAGAAGTGTTCAGTAAACAGCGAGCTCTTTCTCTTCCCCCTCATCGACCCTACGACTGTCCCATTGACCTTCTTCCCGGGGCCCCTCTGCCTTCCTCCCGTCTGTTCAACCTGTCTCGCCCTGAGAGGAAATCCATGGAGAGTTACATCCATGACTCCCTGGCTGCCGGTGTCATCCGTCCATCCTCCTCCCCGGTCGGAGCTGGTTTTTTCTTCGTGTCCAAGAAGGACCGCTCACTGCGGCCCTGCATTGATTACAGGGGTCTTAATACCATCACTGTAAAAAACAGATATCCATTACCCCTCATCAACTCTGCCTTTGAACCCCTCCAGGAAGCCACAATTTTTTCCAAACTGGATCTCCGCAATGCCTACCACCTCGTCAGAATCCGAGAAGGGGACGAGTGGAAGACGGCCTTTAACACACCACTCGGTCACTTCGAGTATCTGGTAATGCCTTTTGGACTGATGAATGCCCCAGCAGTTTTCCAGTCGATGGTTAACGATGTGCTCCGTGACCTCCTCAACCGATCAGTTTTCGTCTACTTGGATGACATCCTTATATTCTCTCGTAACCAGGAGGAACACATTATCCACGTCAGGCAGGTGCTGCAGAGACTCCTGGAAAACAGACTCTTTGTGAAGGCGGAGAAATGCGCATTCCATGTCAACACAGTCTCATTCCTGGGCTACATCATTGAGGGAGGAAAGATTATGGCCGACCCTGAGAAGATCCAAGCAGTGGCAGGGTGGCCAAAACCAACCTCAGTGAAACAGCTTCAACAGTTTCTTGGTTTCGCCAATTTCTATCGGCGCTTCATCAGAGACTACAGCAGAGTGGCGGGCCCTTTAACCAGACTCACTTCCCCTACAACTGGCTTTTCCTGGACCCCAGAGTGCGATGCAGCCTTCTCGGAGCTAAAGAGACTCTTCACCACTGCCCCTGTGCTCATCCACCCTGATTCCTCTCGCCAGTTCGTTGTGGAGGTTGATGCCTCCAACACCGGGGTAGGCGCAGTTCTTTCCCAGCGCTCGGAAAGAGACCAAAAATTACACCCTTGTGCATTTTTCTCCCGCCGCCTCACTCCAGCTGAGAAAAACTATGACGTGGGTAACAGAGAGCTGTTGGCTGTCAAACTTGCCCTAGAGGAGTGGAGACACTGGCTGGAGGGAGCTGAGCTCCCTTTTATTGTATGGACAGACCACAAAAACTTGGCTTACATCCAAACTGCCAAGCGCCTTAACTCCCGTCAGGCTCGATGGGCTCTGTATTTCGGTCGCTTCTCATTCACCCTTACCTACCGCCCAGGGTCACGGAACCTCAAGCCGGACGCTCTCTCTCGCCAGTTTGCTTCCGAAGAACCAGCTGCCGGTCCAGACACCATCCTGCCTGCCTCCTGCGTGGTAGCGGCTGTTACTTGGGAGATTGAGTCACTTGTTAAGGAGGCTCAGCGGGCGCAGCCTAACCCAGGTAACTGCCCAGCTAATAATCTCTTTGTGCCTATCTCTGTCCGCTCCAAGGTCCTGCAGTGGGCACACGCCTCCCGTCTCTCGTGTCATCCTGGTGTCCATCGCACACTGTTTATCCTCAGACAGCGGTTCTGGTGGCCTTCCATGGCTCAAGACACCAGGGTCTTTGTTGCTGCCTGTACAGTATGTGCCCGCGCCAAGTCCTCCCACCAACCTCCCTCTGGTCTGCTTCGCCCGCTGCCAGTACCTAGTTGCCCTTGGTCGCATGTGGCCTTGGATTTTGTTACTGGACTTCCACTCTCACAAGGTAATACCATCATCCTAACTATTGTGGACAGATTTTCCAAGATGGTACACTTTGTTGCTCTCCCCAAGCTTCCCACAGCCCGAGAGACTGCAGATCTTCTGGTCAACCACGTTGTTCGACTACATGGAATCCCCACCGACATCGTTTCTGACCGGGGTCCCCAGTTCATTTCCCACGTTTGGAAAGTCTTCTGTCGGGCTCTGGGAGCATCGGTGAGCCTGTCGTCGGGTTATCATCCTCAAACAAACGGGCAAACGGAACGGGCCAACCAGGACCTGGGAGCGGCTCTCCGCTGTGTGGCTTTCAGGAACCCCTCTTCATGGTGCCCACATCTGCCATGGATCGAATATGCCCACAACTCCCTGTCAAATGCAGCCACAGGTATTTCACCTTTTCATTGTGCCATGGGTTTTCAACCACCCCTGTTTCCAGCACAGGAAGAGGAAGTTGCTGTTCCTTCCATTCAGACCCACCTTCGACGCTGTCGTAAGGTGTGGAAGGACACCCGAGCCGCCCTGCTCCGTTCCGCTGCCCGCAACCGCCTCATCGCAGACCGTCACAGGACCCCGGCCCCCAACTACTTACCAGGTCAGAGTGTTTGGCTTTCCTCCAAAGACCTCCCACTCAAGACAGAGTCTAAAAAACTCACGCCACGTTATGTCGGCCCCTTCATCATCGACTCTGTTGTTAACCCATCTGCAGTCAAGCTCAAGCTTCCCCCACACATGAAGGTTCACCCTACTTTTCATGTTTCTCTGCTAAAACCTGTTGCCAGCAGCCCCTTGTCTCCTCCAGTGACTCTTCCCCCACCCCCCCGCATCATCGATGGTCACCCAACCTACACCGTCAGGCGATTGTTGGACGTTCGTCGCCGTGGAAGGGGATTCCAATATCTTGTGGATTGGGAGGGCTATGGCCTGGAGGAGAGGTCTTGGGTTCCCCGGCGAAACATCGACGACGCGTCCCTGGTACGGGACTTCCACCGGGATAACCCTGGTAGACCTGGTAGACCAGGTAGGCCGCCTGGAGGCGTCCCTTAAGGGGGGGGTACTGTGGTGGCTGTCCATTTCCAGCCGCCTCCTTGGGGATGTTTTCCCTTTGCCTGTTGTGTGGGCGTGGTGGCTGTCACTCTGGCTCCCGGCTCACCTGCTGCAATCAGCTGTTCACCCTCACACCTGATTCTCATCAGATATCTACAACGGCATATCAGCAGAGGCTCCACAACCTGTCGGCGCCAGATCGTTGTTAAACCACAGTGGTAAACCTCCAGGCTACTCAGCATGATCAGCTACCTTATTTCTGGATGTTCTGACGCTAACGTGTTTTCTTCCTGTGCTCCAGGATCATTCTCTGACCGCCGTGTTGTCGTCACCAGCCTCCACTTCCTCGCCACTCCTGCCGGATTATCCTTCCCGCACCTTTTGTTCACTAATAAACCCTTTTTGAACACTCTGCCGTGTCCTGCGTTTGGGTCCTCTCAGATACCGTAACACGTATGTGTATGAGAGAGAGAGTCTGTGTTAATTTTGGCAGCTATTTTTGATTTAGTCTTAGTCTTTAGACGAAAATGGTTATTAGTTTTCGTCACATTTTAGTCATTCCTATCCTTCGTAGCTTTAGTCTAGTTTTAGTCGACGAAAACTCAAAACGTGTTAGTCAACTTTTAGTCGATGAAAAATTACATTTTAGTCAACTTTTAGTCAAAATGTGTCTCTATACGTACTCTCTGAACGCTCCGTCCCCGGCAGATCTCTGTGTCCGCTGCAGCGTGTCTGTTAGGCCCCGCCCCCCGCACACAGAGAGACACAGGGAGATCGCTCTTCTGGAGTGAAGAGAGCGGAAATAATGATATTGCAAGTCAGAAACGTAAGATGCATTTTGACAGACAAGATGGACACTTGGGGGAAAATATGCTGCGTTTTGAATGTCCGATAGTCCACCATTAACACCTTAGTCCCGTCTCGTCAACGAAAAGTAAATATACATTTCGTCATAGTTTTCGTTATCAAGAATCTATTTTTAGCTCGTCATCGTCTCATCTTAGTCATGTAAAAAAGTCGTTGACGAACATTTTTTGTCATAGTTTTCGTTGACGAAATTAACACTGGTGAAGTTGGGACACACTTTGCTCTGCACGCTGGGGTTATTCTTTGAGTACTTTTCAGACCCCTGAGCTAGGCCATTCCCTCAACTAAATGTGCTTCTTCTTTAGCCACTCCTGTGTTGCCTTGGCCGTATGTTAAGGTTTATTGTCGAGCTGGAAGACCCATCCATGACCCATTTTCAGTGTCTTGGCTGAGGGAAGGAGGCTATCGGCCAATATTTCACGGTACATGGCCCCGTACATCCTGTACTCGATGCCGGAAAGTCGTCCTGTCCTCTTAGCAGAGAAACACATTTCGTCCTGTTGACTGTTGGGTTGCTTTGTGGAGTTTTACTGATAATTGTCCCGCTGCTGTTCCTGTATCTCTACAGAAAATCAAAAGGTAAGAACCTTTTCATCTGATATCAAATGAATTAAACTATAATTACTCAAAATCTCACATTACATGTACCGGAAACCTTTGCAATTTAAGAAAAATGTGACTAATCAAATGTTTTTCCTTTTTTCAACAGATTCAGTCTTCATCAGGTCGGTACAACCCTCTTTTATCTCATTTTGAACATTACAGCAGTTACATGTTGAAGTCAATCCACTTCATTATCTTCATGTGTATGGCCCACAAGATCTCAGAGCACCAATCAGGGCCCTGCTACAGACCACATGATCAACCAGGATGAATTTCAAAACCTGCCACAATATTCTACTCTCCTCCATGGTCAGCCATTGTCCGGTTTAATAATATGATTTATTTGAACTTTTTGTCTTAATTGTGATTAAAATGTGGCTTGATTTTCACTTCTCTGTAAGTGATCGTTGTCTCTATGAAACAATAGGAGGGCCTGTAGAAGCTGGAAATGGTACAGTATTTCCTCTGTGTTTAACATGGAGTAATACAAATACTACTGCAGTGGCCAGCAGTGTCTAAATAAAGTACAGGAATTGTCCTTTGATACATTATTTTAATCCTTCTACCAGGTGCCTGTAATGAACCAGAAGAGAGCCTTTACTCAAATGTGGCAGCAGGTAATGTCAAGTACAAAACACTTTTAAACATATACACATAAATATACGAAAAGCTTTCATAATGTGTTGTGCTGCTTGCCACTTTCAGCAATGAGCAAATCCACCAAATAAAGCTTTTACACTTGTTGTGCATTGTTATACCGCATGTTGTTTTCCAGTAATGTCTTGGTTTAATGATACATTACTTAAAATATCATAATTATTAAATGGCAAATGTAAATATGTTCACACACAAATGAATTGGCATTAACATACATTGTTTTATTCAAAAATAGACAGTACCTTGAGCAGAAGTGACCAAATGATAATAACTTATTTTGGTTTTCTTCCAGATCAATAAAGACATCCTCATGGACAGAACCAATGGAGCGGATAAAAACATGAAAAACAACATCCTTGTTTCAGCAATTGAGTGTATTTGCTGCTTTTGTGTAAATAGCGCAGTGCCTTTTAAAAAAAGCCTTTCTAGGAATATGGTGAATGCTTTGCAATTCAACTGCACTTACTTTCTGTGTACTTATATTTAGTGTAAAACATTGTACTACCACCTTATCTGTTAAATGTCTGATTCAGATCATGTGGCTCGAACCTTGTTGTACATTGAGTGATATTAGAGCCAGATACTAATATATGCATTATGGACACATGCTTTAGCACTGTAGATGCACACAGTGGACCCACAAATATATTATTAATAAAACCCAAATGC
Organism: Notothenia rossii; assembly: GCF_949606895.1. Taxonomy (NCBI): domain Eukaryota; kingdom Metazoa; phylum Chordata; class Actinopteri; order Perciformes; family Nototheniidae; genus Notothenia; species Notothenia rossii. Next base: position 89,310,568 of record NC_136901.1, read on the forward strand.
AATTATACCTGCATGTACTGTTCAGTGAATGATTCTTACTAGATGCTACCACAGGGTGCCCACAAATTATCTAATGCTTTGATTTTATCAGCAGAAGTAGTCTCTGGCAAAGGCCAAAACATCTGAAGTCACAGCAGCAGCAATAGGTCAAACAAACTTTTCAGATTCAAAGGAACTGAAGCACACACCTTTTACAATGTATTGGTTTTCTTTCAGATATTTAGGGCCCGTTTTTTGTTTTTTATTTGTAAAAATAAAAATAACTTGGTTTATCTTTTCTAATTTTTAATAATACAAATGTTCTGTATTGTGTGAAGCAGATTAACCAAAATAACTAAGAACATGATGGAATTTCTCATGCGCTTGTCACCAATAGAAAAACATCAACCCACAAATCTTATCTTTATTGCATGATTTCAATGCAATCAAAGCAGTAAAGCCTGTCCAGGAAGAAAACAAGGCAGAACATTTTATATTTTTCAAACATGTTATTGTCATTACAATTTTTAAATGGAAACCAAAACCCTCTTAAGCCCAAGCCTGTTAAAAAAAGGTTGCATTTTAGTGCATTCAATCTTGCTACAGAGCATAGGAATGGCCTGCTCTGATATTTGAAAACGGAATTGCAGTTTTATTGCTTATAGATTATCAGAACATTTCAAAGGGGACACAGACACATTGGATATTAACCTATGGATTAACTACAACATCGTTTTTATCATTTTAATGCCATTGAAGACCATTTTTGACCAGACAAAACCAAGGTAAGCCAAGCTAGCGTTTTAGGCTAACTAGCGCCACATGTTTTGATGTACGTTTTTGATGATAACGTTGCGAGTTTCTATCTTTCAGTGTTGAGGTGGGTATCATTAGATTCTGTGTCTTTACGATCATACACGATGTGTTGGATGTGCAGCTAGGATAAGTAATAAGGGAGCTAGGAGTGATTTTCGGTGCAGTATTAGGTTAGCATTTTTCGTTCGGGGCTAATTCAGAGGGTCAGTGTTAGCATTGTGTGTTTTTTTTGAAAAAAAAATGAAAAAGATCAGTTAAATGAGTTTTTTCCGTTATATGTATATAAAATATGCGTAGTCTATTAAATATTAAGGTTTCTTAGACGTTGTTTCCTGCAAATGACGCGATTTTGGCCCCGGAACCGGGTCCATGGGGCTTAAGAGGTTTTAATGCACTTAAAATATAATCTGTTTTCTGCTAGTACTTTCACTTTATTATCTTGTATGATTTCAAAATGTGAATATACGTTACTGAGTTTCTTGTCCATGAGCATGGGCGTAATTTCCACTGAGGACAGGGGGGACATGTCCCCCCCACTTTTCAAAATCCCGTTTGTGTCCCCCCCCACTTTTCAAATGTGTTTTAATTTTTTGTACTTAAGTGCTTATCGCCAGGGAGGAGCACAGCCTCTGTGTGTGTCTGTGTGTTTGGCACTAGTGCATTTTGAGTGAGTTAGAGGGAGCGAGAAAGAGAGAGTGCACTAGTTACAGGGATTTTTGTTGTTAGCATCTGGTGCTAGCTCAGAGCTAACGGACATTAGAAGCTGTTTCTACAACAAGGAGAGGGAGAACTCTCGCCTGTCAGACTGAGAGGCTGATTACTACAGCTCAGTGAGGTAAAGGACTCTGAGGGTTTAGATCAGGGGTGGGCAACCTTGTTCATATGAAGTGCCATTAAAAAGAAATTGTGATCAGTGTGCCGACGATCGTGAATTGTCAACAGGGGGGCGGGTAAGCAGTTTGTGGACCTCTTTCACCTGTCAGCACAACTTACATGATGCCGTTAATAATTGTTTAAACGGCATAATAATAATGACGACCTTTCCATTCTGTGATTCTCCAGAACACACCGATGGCCAGTCCGCCCCTGTGTAGCATGTTAAAGAGAGCGGGGCTGCGTCGCGTGCACGGCTTCCTTCTGCAGGTAACGGGGAGACGCGCTCTGGCGGCGGTCTCATTCAGGATCCAAAAATACAATTTAAATATTTATTCCACTTATTTATTCCACTTATTCCTAGTGTGCCACTGGTTACGGTGCCAGGGGTTGCCGACCCCTGGTTTAGATAGTTAACTTTAGACTAAGTTATCTCAGTGGGTCTCAAACGGTTTGGTCACCATGTATGTACATATTTCCAATGCACACCTTTATTTAATATAGTTATAAACAATAAGGTAGGAAATCATTCCAGTGTGTACTAGGACAGTACAAAATAAAAAATACAGTTTAAAAGGGAGTGATTAGTCAAATATGCATAAATAAAAGAAAGAATGCTATCTAGGTAAGATAAGATAAAGTAAGGAGAGAGGAGGGACTGAGATGTTAATAAAATAAACAAGTTTAAATTATTTGTTATTGTTTGTGATCAAGGATTTTTGATTATTTAAATATATACAGTTCTGTTTCATGAGTGTTGAGTGCTGTATCCATACATCTCTTAATATCCCCTCAAAGTGCGTGTAAACGTATACAAACAATATGCTGGATGTAGAGAGATGGAAGAAGGGAATCTACTGACGCACTACCACAAACATTACTTTGTCCAATTTGTAGGGATGTAACGATATACCGAATATCGCAGTATCGCGGTAAATAAACTTCCCAATACCGTCGTGAGACTGACAAAATCTACCGCAATTTTCAAAAAAAATTAATTAAAAAAAAATATATTACTTTTTGTAAACACTTTTTTTTTTTTTAAACCTTTATTTAACCAGGTGGTCCCATTGAGATCATCGATCTCTTTTTCAAGAGATACCTGTCTAACATGGCAGAAAGTAGGTTACAACATGAAAATAAAACAACAGATAACACAAAAGGACATCGTATTTACAGGGCTACATTTAAACACCTAGAGACATTGACAAGTATCAACCATATATTTATATCTCGCCCTGTCAATAAGCCTGGCGTTAGACTTTTTCGCTGTCCGTCATTTCGACAGACAGGATCATAAAATATCCGTCATAATCCCTTATTACCCGTCGGGTCTGAAAAGTTCACGATAGAGCATGCTCGTGAACTGTCAACTGGGGGGGGGGCGGTGTTATGCCGTGTGTGCATGCACCTCGCGCGACGCGCACAGCGTAAAGCAAGACCTCCCAGACATGTATTGATCTGTACGGCAAAGTACGGTTTGGAAACTATATCATTTCCTTTTGGAGGGCATGCATAACATGGCATAACACCAGAGCCTCGCTGCGGGGAAACGTTGGTGCTGTTCCGAGTTTGTTCTAATCTGTCAAAATGACAGACTGCTTTCAGATTTTTCCGTCATTGTTAAATAAAATATTCGGTTAACGCGACCACTGGTGTCCCAGCAACATCAGTACCAAGCGAGAGAGTTTTTTCCAGAGCAGGGGATATTGTAAATGCCCAAACATCCCAGCTTATAAATACCTGGAAATGTGGACATTCTCATATTCCTAAAAAACGGTCTGATGATGCTGAGTGAGTGACTAGTGAGTTTGAGTTGAGTTACTTGAAAAACTAAAGTGAAACTTGATTTATTTTATTGCAGGGTCTGATTATTAAATGTCCTTGTTTATTTGTGAGATGCAGTGGCATAAAGAAAATGCTTACTTTGTTTGGTAGTACTAGTAGGTACAAAAACACTGGTTTTCTTGTTCCAGTCTGTTACTGTCACTTTGTTTTTGACTCTTTAAAATACTGCTATCCTACAAAAATGCTGTAAAAATCAGATTTATTATGTAATAAAAAAACATTTTCCCAGTAAAAAAATGTTTTATTGAAAAAAAAAATCAGATTTTTTTTCTTCTTCCCTTTATTATTCAATATCGCGATAAATACCTTACCGTGGACTTGTTATCGCGATATTATCGTACCGTGAGTTTTTGGTATCGTTACATCCCTACCAATTTGTGTAAGTATGTTTTACTGAGGATATTTATTTAACTTTTTCTCCAGTCACTGTGCAGTTATAATAGAAGATTGTTTTAGATATATGACCACAAGGTGGTGTCAAACTACTTTATCTGATACTTTACCTACTCTACACAAATAGTCCTTCTGAAGTCTGGCACCAGAGTCTGATGTCATGTAACTCCTAACTAATAACTAAACAATTGACTGCTTACGGTTCACTTCCTTAGCTTAGCACTGATGCATGGAAGTGGAAGCTTTCCATTTTGACTACCCACCACATTTAAAACTACACAGCTACTGAAGTGTTGTGGTATTATTTATTTCGACCATTTTTATGGAATTAACATAATCTTTGTTCGACTGTGGATCAAATGTTGCACCTAGAAAAAACATATTTTCGTTATTCAAATGATTGATTTATTACTAATGATATAGATATGAAATGTAGCTCCCTTAAAGTAGATAGAGTCTATCTCGAGGAGGGGGCTGGACTTTGTCTCTCTTCACATTCACTTCTCATAAAGAAACTATGAGAGTGGGTGAGGTTGTTTCTAAACTTAAACTCGAACTCCTCCGTAACACTCCATCACCGCATTTCAACTATTTGGTTAAAGCTGTTACACACATTTTCATATAAAATAATGGTGAGAAGGCCCATGGATTATAAAGTGAGAATGACGCCTGCAATTGTATCTCCTTCTTAAAACTGTATGCACTTTATTTTTTCTAGAAAGACTTTATGCAGCAGCCTTTAGAGAAGCATCAAGGATATGTTAACAACTTATCTCTGTTCATCATTAGAGGATATCTAAACCAAGGTGCAAAAAATGTGCTGTGTTAAAATCTGCTCAGTTGTGTGAGCTTTGTGTAAAAGGGAAGGAAGCCCTGACCGTGTAAAGAAGTTAAAAAAAACTCTGTAGTTCCTGATTGCTCTTCATATGCTGCAGTTTCAGTCTTTCTATTTGCACAAAGTAGAAGAATTTCTCAGAAGCAGATTCTCAGTGTTGGATGTGAAGATGGGACACACTTTGCTCTGTCTACGGGGTTTTTTCTGTGAGTACTTTTCCTGTTTTAATTGCCATTGATAAAACTTTTTAAATGCCTGAGGTTAATATATATTTCTGTCAGTTTGATAATGTCTGATTTAGTTTCATACTTATTTCAGTTCTGTATTTACTTTACCGTGGACAAGCTCAAGGTAATTATACAATTTTCATACTTTTTGTTTACTCATTCTAGACAAATCTACTGATGTAACTCTCCAAACAACATGCGTTTGGTCAATGTATAAAACTGTTTTTGACAAAAAGAAAACACATTTTACTTTTTGTTTCTTGTAAAGGAAAGCAATAAAATCTATCTAAATGTATCAGGTAAGTGATCAAAGTAATACCACCATGACCAAGTTCAATAAAAACATTTTTCATTTATTTATGAGCCATGTTGATGTGAACACGCAGTTTGGACAAGTTCTAATATATACTGTAATTTTCTGACTATAAGCCGCGCCTTTTTTCTCATTTTTCGACGCTGCGGCTTATATAACGGTGCGGCTAATCTATGGATTTTTACAGCTAACGGCCACTAGGGAACCTCCTAAATCTATGGATTTTACAGGTTACAGTCCACTACCTTTAACTCTATGGGCTCTATGGCCGGTCCGCGCCCCCCAGCTTTAAGCGGCGGGCTGCGGCAGCAAAAGCTGCAGGCCGGAAAAGAGTGAGACAGGTAGCGCGCAAAAGTAAAAGTGGAACCGAGAGTGGTACGAGAGACATAACGAGAGCAAGACAGACAGACATTACGAGAGCGAGACAGTTTGTCCCCGTACCACTGGGTGAAAACCACTGCTGTAGATCACTGCCGGTACGTGCGCTGGGAGCGCACCGTTTAAGTTTGAAAGTTGAAAAGTTTGTGTGTCTGAAACGCTATGTGATACAGTACAGTTTACACAGCACATGTTCTGTAGCTACTATTGCACTAAATGGTAACACTTGAATACGTTATGCAAATATGCAACTTGTTTGTTGAAATGTTAATAAATGGGAGCTTCCTCAAACAGCCCTCTCTTTCCCGACAATCCCCTCTGTGCACGAACCCTTACATATGGTAATTAAACATTAAAACACCTGCGGCTTATAGTCCAGTGCGGCTTCTATATGTACACATCATTCAATTTAGCTGCTGCGGCTTATATTCAGGTGCGCCTTATAGTCCGGAAATTACGGTAATCTGTAAATTATTGTAATGTTTAAACGGTTAAACAGCTCCACTGACGGTTTTTTACATACTGTATGCAGAAACTATGTAGGATCCAAGGAGTGCATGTAACCCAATTATACATCATAATGTTATCATTCTGTGAAATGTTGTTTTCCAACAGACAGACCTAAGGCTGTCCTCACTGTGTCTCCATCATGGCCGAGTCCTGGAGCCTCAGTAACTCTGAACTGCAGCGTTGATCATCCTTCTGCTGGCTGGAGCTTCTACTGGTATAAGGCTGTTCCCCAACTGTCATACAACTCCTACAACTCCTACAGCTATGAGCTGCTACCTGGCAGCGAGAATGGGACTGAACGGCATCTCTTCATCATTGATGGACAAACACACACAGGAGGATATGTGTGCAGAGCAGGAAGAGGAGATCCAGTGTATTACAGTTGGCAGAGTGAACCTAAGTTTGTCTGGTCTGGAGGTCAGTATGTTCTGCCTTTTTCTTTCTTTCTGTAGTTTGTACCACCATTAGGCCAACAAATGTCTTTCTCAAAGTTTGCCTGGTCTTGAGGTTTGTTTTGACTTTTCCATTCTTGCAAAATGGAACAAAGTCACTTATTTTGGGAACTTTTCTTTTACACCAGCATCAGGTCATAGTTCAGTTTTCAAAACCTTTCTCTAAAACAGAATGATGATTGACTGATTCATCTTCTGGACTTGACTGCATTTGAACACAAAATAATCTCTTTTCATCCTGACACATGAGTTGTTGTTCGCCATGGTTCAAACCTTAGACTTTGTAAATCCAAAAACTAATAATATAAGGCTTCTAGAATACATTAGATATAAGTGGAAAGTGTTTTCTTTACTTTTTTAGTTTGGAATATGTTTTAAGATATTTATCTGCTGGTTAAATAGTTTAAGACATAAACAATACATATAATTAAACACATTTGTAGTGTGAGATTGAGGCACTGGTACTTTCACTTTAGTTTTCCCCCTACTTTAGTTTGTTCCCGTTTGTTTTTTCAGGGTAAATTAAGTGTCAGTTTTGCCATACCAATGCATTGTCTTCTTCAGTTTGCATGGTTTAAATGTCCACTCTTTGTGTGTTTCAGATTTGAATTCAGCAGCGTCTCTCACAGTGAGTCCTGACAGTGTGCAGCACTTCACCGAAACGTCTGTGTCACTGAGCTGTGAGGGAAACTCCACTGAGTGGAGAGTGATGAGGTTTTCTAAATCTGACAACCTTTATCCCTGTTCTTCCTGGGGGACAATGAATGGATCCACATGCATAATAACCACCAGCTGGGTTAGTGGAGTGTTCTGGTGTGAGTCTGAAACAGGACAGTTCAGTAATGCAGTCAACATCACTAAAGATGGTGAGTTTTAATTATTTAAAATGTTTGTTTCTGAAGTATTATGTTGTTTTGAAATGTGAAGGTGACAACAAGCATTAGCCAAACTTCTCTTCAGATTAGTAAAACTTCATAAAAAAGAACAATTTGCGAAGTGATTTCCAGGGTTACTTCTCTCAAAGATCAAAGATAATATTCTGTGTTTTAATGTCCTCATACATCTACCTGACATTTCAGCTTCTGCCAGACTAGGCCAGTTGTGCATAAACATATTAAATCTGCAAAAGCTGATGACTCTGTCAAAGCCTTTATATTCTTTGATTTCTTTTCAGATGATGAAATGATCCTGGTGAGTCCTGTCCGTCCTGTGGCTGAGGGACGTTCTGTCACTCTTAGCTGCAAGTTCAAGACAGGAACTGTTCTTTATAATGTGGATTTCTATAAAGATGACAAACTCATCCAGAACGATACCAGGAAGCAGCTGACCATCTCTGCAGTGTCAAAGTCAGACGAAGGCTTTTATAAATGTAAACGGAGAGATCCAGCAGATGGTAGGACGTCACCAGAGAGTTGGTTCTCAGTCAAATGTAAGTATGATTTAAAAACCCTTCCTTTTTTGTAAGCTGTGTTACAGTCTGAGATAAAGAAAGCTTAGTTTCATCTGAATCAAACTGTGTTTGTTTAAGAGAGATGTTTTATACAGTTAATCTATAACAGGAACGTTTAATATAAAATAAATATTAATAAAGATTACTTATATTAGCAGCGTCTGGGCCTGGAAAAGCCTCTCAATTTCCCATTCTTCTGATCGTTGGGCTGCTTGGTGGAGTTGTACTGATTATTCTCCTGCTGCTGTTCCTGTATTTATACAGAAAGTCAAAAGGTGAGATCATTTTCTTCTGATATCAGATTGACTTTAATGTAATCACACGTACTGTTTTAACAGTAGAACACTTTTGCAATGCAAAATAATATAGTAGTACTTTTTTTTTTTTAACAGATTCATGCTGTATCAGGTTGGTACAACACTCTATTTTATTTCATTATGAACATGACAGCAGTGATATGTTCCTTTATAAATCCACTTCATTATCTTCATGTGTTTTGCCCACCAGATCTCAGAGCACCAATCAGGGCCCTGCTACAGACCACATGATCAACCAGGACGAAATTCAAAACATGCCACAATATTCTACTCTCCTCCATGGTCAGCTATTGTCCAGTTTAATAATGTGATTTATTTTAACTTTTTGTCTTAATTGTGATTAAAATGTGGCTTGATTTTCACTTCTCTGTAGGTGATCGTTGTCTCTATGAAACAATAGGAGGGCCTTGTAGAAGCTGGAAATGGTACAGTATTTCCTCTGTGTTTAACATGGAGTAATACAAATACTACTGCAGTGGCCAGCAGTGTCTAAATAAAGTACAGGAATTGTCCTTTGATACATTATTTTAATCCTTCTACCAGATGCCAGTAATGAACCAGAAGAGAGACTTTACTCAAATGTGTCTGCAGGTATTGCAAGTACAAAACACTTTTATACATATACACATAAATATACTAAAAGCTTTTATAATGTGCTGCTTGCCAGTTTCAGCAATGAGCAAATCCACCAAATAAAGCTTTTACACTTGTTGTGCATTGTTATACAGCATGTTGTTTTCCAGTAATGTCTTGGTTTAATGATACATTACTTAAAATATCATAATTATTAATTGGCAAATGTAAATATGTTCACACACAAATGAATTGGCATTAACATACATTGTTTTATTCAAAAATAATAGACGGTACCATGAGCAGAAATGACCCAATGATAATAACTTATATTGGTTTTATTCCAGATCAATAAAGACATCCTCATGGACAGAACCAATGGAGCGGATAAAAACATGAAAAACAACATCCTTGTTTCAGCAATTGAGTGTATTTGCTGCTTTTGTGTAGATAGCGCAGTGCCTTTTAAAAAAAAAGCCTTTCTAGGAACATGGTGAATGCTTTGCAATTCAACTGCACTTACTTTCTGTGTGCTTATATTTAGTGTAAAACATTGTACCACCTTATCTGTTAAATGTCTGATTCAGATCATGTGGCTCGAACCTTGTTGTACATTGAGTGATATTAGAGCCAGATACTAATATATGCAGTATGGACACATGCTTTAGCACTGTAGATGCACACAGTGGACACACAAATAAATTATTAATAAAACCCAAATGCAATTATACCTGCATGTACTGTTCAGTGAATGATTCTTACTAGATGCTACCACAGGGTGCCCACAAATTATCTAATGCTTTGAATTTATCAGCAGAAGTAGTCTCTTGCAAAGGCCAAAACATCTGAAGTCACAGCACCACCAATAGGTCAAACAAGCTTTTCAGATTCAAAGGAACTGAAGCACACACCTTTTGTACAATGTATTGGTTTTCTTTCAGATCTGTAGGGCCCATTTTTTGTTTTTTATTTGTAAAAATAAAAATAACTTGGTTTATCTTTTCAAATTTTTAATAATACAAATGTTCTGTATTGTGTGAAGCAGATTAACCAAAATAACTAAGAACATGATGGAATTTCTCATGCGCTTGTCACCAATAGAAAAACATCAACCCACAAATCTTATCTTTATTGCATGATTTCAATGCAATCAAAGCAGTAAAGCCTGTCCAGGAAGAAAACAAGACAGAACATTTTATATTTTTCAAACATGTTATTGTCATTACAATTTTTAAATGGTAACCAAAACCCTTAATGCACTTCAAATATAACAATTTTTCTGCTACTACTTTCACTTTATTATCTTGCATGATTTCAAAATGTGAATATACGTTACTGTGTTTCTACATTGTCCATGAGCATGGGCGTAATTTGGAAATGTCCCCCCCACTTTTCAAAATCCCGTTTGTGTCCCCCCAACTTTTCAAATGTGCTTTTATTTTCATTTTTTTGTACGCAAGCACTTATCGCCAGGGAGGAGCACAGACTCTGTGTATGTGTGTGTGTGTGTGTGGGGGGGTGTGTGTGTGTGTGTGTGTGTGTGTGTGTGTGTGTGTGTGTGTGTGTGTGTGTGTGTGTGTGTGTGTGTGTGTGTGTGTGTGTGTGTGTGTGTGTGTGTGTGTGTGTGTGTGTGTGTGTGTGTGTGTGTGTGTGTGTGTGTGTGTGTGTGTGTGTGTGTGTGTGTGTGTGTGTGTGTGTGTGTGTGTGTGTGTGTGTGTTTAAAAAAATTCCCCCCAAAGGCCATGAGTTCTGCAGACAGTCAGACGTGTTGCATCAGGCCGGCGTCTTCATCTCAGCCTCAGGTCAGATCCTTTTTTTTTATGACATAGGTGTGTGTAATGGATTGTATAAAGGAGAATACCTTTGGCATTGAATGACATTTTGTGGTGTACTGATGGGATGTGTTAATACAGTAGTTAAGATGTTGACTTTCATCTAAAACTGTTACTTTTTTTGCTTTGGAATTAACTGGTTTAACAGACTTTCTTTGAAGTGTTTATGTTCACATGTGACACAGAGCTCATTTACACACCAGTTGATAAATATCTGTATAAATAAGTCACTGTGGTCTCACTTTGCTCTCCATTTCCCTCTCCTCTCACGGTGTGTTTTCATGCTGCTGATGCTATGACTGTGTGCTGCCAGCAGAGGGAGACAACGCCCAGCTACTCCTCTCCAACTCCTGTGAGGAAGGTCTTTATTACTTTGTAAACATACGTACAGTATTTAATGACTTTATTTGTTTGCATTTTTTTAATATATCTTTTCATTTAACACCTGTTACATTTTTCATGTTCACCTTATGCTATTCCAGAGTAATATGTGTGTGAATATTTCCAATAACATAAGTTCACGTGTTGAATGATAGCCAAACAAAATTCACATTTCAAACAAAGTGTAAAAAAACTGAAGATGTCTGAATAATTTACAAAGCTGCAGTCTGCGAAATAAGTATAGCAAAATAAATAAATAATGTATACGCCTGCAGCTTGTACAAAATGCTGCGGCTCGGCTGCTTACAGGAACATGCAAGCATGAGCACATCACACCTATTCTGGCTTCCCTCCACTGGCTTCCTGTCCACTTTAGAGTTATTTTTAAGATTGTATTGTTTGTTTCTAAATCGCTCAATGGGCTGGCCCCTCAGTACATCTACGACCTCCTAGAGGTGTACACCCCCTCAATGGCTTTGACTGAGGTTGGTTGATCAGCTGCTGCTGGTAGTCCCTAAAACCAAGAAAAAGACCAGGGGAGACCGAGCCTTCTCAGCGGTAGACCCCAGGCTCTGGAACGATCTGCCACCCCATGTCAAATTGTCGCCCACCCTCCAAAATGTTAAGTCCCGCCTAAAGACCCACCTCTTTTCCCTCGCTTTCGAGTCAGTCTGTTTTATTGATTTTTATGCTTTTATTGTCTGTCCATAGCCTTTTTGTACCGTGTGTCGTGGCTTCCTTCCTTGTCTTTCCATCAAGCCACTACGCCTTAAACAGACAGTTCTAACTCGTTTATTTCCTTTAAATTACTCACAGTTTGAACTGTTGCTTGTCCTCCGATAGTTTAGTTGACAAACTTTTGCACATGCAACAAAGAAAATAGGCCTTTACAATATTCAAAAGAAAAAAACGTAAGTATGCTTTCTTTCTTGATAATGCTTGTATAACTTCATAACTTAAAGGGTTGCCTACTTGTACGATTTGTATGTACGTCTACGGTTAAAAACTGTTCCTCGACGGCGTCTCTCAACAGGTTGCCCATGACTGTGGCTTCAGCGCAGGCGCCGTGGGAATTGTAGTCCTTTATAGTGCGTTGACTACAGACGTCACAATTAGGTGGCCTTTCTTATAAAAATCAAAAATACTGGCTCTAACAATACACCTTTTGTACAATGTCTTTGTTTTCTTTCAGATATTTAGGGACCGTTTTTAGTTTTTATAACTTGGTTTATCTTATCTAATTTTTAATAATACAAATGTTCTGTATTGTGTGAAGCAGATTAGCCAAAAATAACTAAGAACATGATGGAATTTCTCATACGCTTGTTACCAATAGAAAAACATCAACCCACAAATCTTATCTTTATTGCATGATTTCAATGCAATCAAAGCAGTAAAGCCTGTCCAGGAAGACAACAAGGCAGAGCATTTTATATTTTTCAAACATGTTATTTAGTGGGAATGCTGTTATCACATTTTTAACATTTGAACTTTAACATTGCGCAGCTCGATAAGGCAGAGTGCGTGATGTCAGAGTTAGAGTGGAGGACAGTTTGAAATTTGCCTTCATATATTTTTTTAAAACTGCCATAATTCCCGAACCCTACATTCCTGAGACATAATTTTTCATGACAAACGTAGGAAAACATCCCGTAGCTTGAAAAATGACAAATAATTAAACAAAATGCTTTTTGAGGGCATGAAGTGACAAAAACGTTCAGCATTCCTCCATTAAAGCCCATTGTAATTTCAGGCTGATATTTCCTCACGGCAGCAGCCGCACACCTTTAGTTAAACTGCCAAAAAGGCCACATTATTAACCCGAAAGTACACAAAAATTACACTTCAGATACTCAACTTCCTTGACATGCTTCACGTTTTCAAATTTCACAGATATCTGTTACGGTTCTTCCACAAAACGCTCACATGTAAGAGGTTCACCTCTCATTCAGAACAATGAAGCCTTTGAAGTCTAGGCACCTCGTTAGCTCAACTATAAACACCTGTGTAATGGAACACGATGATGTCATCACTCCAACAGACATGCTCAGAGCAGCAGACTTCAGATAGCAGTGTGCAAACAGTCCAGCCATGAAGACATCTACGGGACAGTTTTGAGATTTCTTCAAATGCCGATGCCATGGCAACACAATGCTCGCCATGAAACACGGTTTTCTCAAAACTTCAGTGAAACTGCTCCAAACGCCCCAAAACTTCACAGGTTTGGTAACGATGCAGCCATCAACGCATCTAAGCGTATTATGGGGTGTCATCAAATGTCGTTGCCATGGCGACAGATCATTCGCCATCAAGTTAGTTCAGAAGTTTGCAGTTCAAATATCCTGCTCCTTTTCCAAGCCTTTTTACTTTATTTTCTTCTCTTATCACATATTGAAGCCCCCAGTGTTCACGTATCATTTCAATCTAAATTCGTCACTTTCTTCTTACACATTTCATTTTAATCTAGTGCATTTTGAGTGAGAGCGAGCGAGAAAGAGAGAGAGCACACCAGTTACGGGGATTTTTGTTGTTAGCATCTGGTGCTAGCTCAGAGCTAATGGACATTAGAAGCTGTTTCTACAACAAGGAGAGGGAGAGCTCTCGCCTGTCAGACTGAGAGGCTGATAACTACAGCTCAGTGAGGTAAAGGACTCTGAGGGTTTAGATCAGGGGTCAGCAACCTTTTTCATATGAAGTGCCATTTAAAATAAAAAATTGTGATCAGTGTGCCGACGATCGTGAAAGGTCAACAGGAGGGCGGGACCTCTTTCACCTGTCAGCGCAACTTACATGATGCCGTTTAAACACATTTAAATCATTGTTTAAACACCATAATAATAATGACGGCCGTCCGTTCTGTGATTCTCCAAAACACACAGATGGCCAGTCCCCCCCTGTGTAGCATATGTTAAAGAAAGCGGGGCTGTGTTGCGTGCATGGCTTCATTCTGTAGGTAACTCTGGCGGCGGTCTCGTTCAGGATCCGAAAATACAATTTAAATATTTGTTCCTCTTATTTAGTCCACTTATTCCTAGTGTGCCACTGGTTACGGTGCCGCGTGCCACCATTGGCAAGCGTGCCAGGGGTTGCTGACCCCTGGTTTAGATAGTTAACTTTAGACTAAGTTATCTCAGTGGGTCTCAAACGGTTTGGATCAAATGTTGCACCTAGAAAAAACATATTTTTGTATTCAAATTATTGCTTTATTACTAATGACAGGGTTTCCCCTAGGTTTACTGTCTTGGCAGGGTGCTGCTCGGGTACCCCGAACATTTTTTGTTATCCTCTGGAGCAGAGAGAGGAGCTGTGGATTATTGTTATTGATATCGTACAGTAACAAAGTATTTGTACATTAAAAAGTAATAAAGTACAGTGTTACACTGTACTTTATTACTTTAATTCAAACTGTATTCCCTTCTTATCATGTAGCCTACACTTCTTCCTTTCATTGATACATTTAAATCACCTGACTACAGCATATAACATACCTGCTAAAACCCTGTGCTGCTGCTGCTGCTTCTCTCTGCCTCATCCTCTATTGCTGGAGGCAGCTCCACCTCATCTGATCTCTGATATGACAGCAATCGTGTTATGATCATATTGAGCTATTGGTGTGAGTCTAACATTAAACAAGCAGTCAGCTTGTCATACATTGCTGACGATACATTTTAAGAGGCAATTTGTTGAGTCACTGCCGCTAAATGCCGCTAGCATCAAGCTAGCAAATCCTGCATTAGCCTCACATCAACAGGTGTAGACAGAACATCCAATTATCCTGAGCTAATTTACTGAATAAACCAACCCACATCTCCTGTCTTTGTTTTCACCCAACTCATTAGACTATTCTTCTGCTGGCGTTTCATTGTTGTTTTCTGTCAAATTCAATACTGTAGTTCAAAACCGCGGTACCTGCTCACCATCTGTGAGCTATTTTTAGAATGCGCACGCTACGTTCGTTGTCGCGTTTGCTCACGTCCACCTGGGCAGGCTGTTTGTGTCCTTCTCCCGTGACGATAACGGCTTGCGGTTAAAAAATAATAATAAACAAATTTGAAACTGGGGGGTACACAAACGGGCAGACAGCAGAGCTGTTGTTCTCCTCCTTTCCTCCGCTCTTGTCTCTGATTGTGAGTGTGGGCATTCGCATGTGTGTGTGGGTGGGGTGGGGGGAGCGGAGCCCCGCCCTTCAGAAACAGAGCGGAGGGAGAATGTGAATACGCAAGGCAGTGGACACTGAAACATGCACATTGGATAAATAACATAGGCGTTTAGTTTATTTAATAAAAGAGCACATTTTCAATGTGAAACGTGACCGTAGATAGATTACTTCAGTTGCAATTTGGTGCTACATATATATATATTTCTTTTAAATAATAAAATAAAAACATTTAAATAAATAAAAAACACCTTGAATTTCAGGCAGGGCGCGGGGCTCCGTTGGCAGGGCGCAGCGCCCCACCAAGACAATCGTAGGGGAAACACTGAATGATATAGATATGAAATGTTGCTCCCTTAAAGTAGATATAGTCTATCTCGAGGAGGGGGCTGGACTTTGTCTCTCTTCACATTCACTTCTGGTAAAGAGACTATGAGAGACTTCCTGTGGGTGAGGTTGCTTCTAAACTTAAACTTGAACTCCTCCGTGACACTCCATCACTGCGTTTCAACTATTTGGTTAAAGCTGTTACACACATTTTCATATGAAATATTGGTGAGAAGGCCCATGGATTATAAAGTGAGAATGACGCCTGCAATTGTGTCTCCTTCTTAAAACTGTATGCACTTTATTTTTTCTAGAAAGACTTTATGCAGCAGTCTTTAGAGAAGCATCAAGGATATGTTAACACCTTATCTCTGTTCATCATTAGAGGATACCTAAACCAAGGTGCAAACAATGTGCTGTGTTAAAAGCTGCTCAGTTGTGTGAGCTTTGTGTAAAAGGGAAGGAAGCTGTGACCGTGTAAAGAAGTTAAAAAAACAACTCCCGTTTCCAATATTACATTGCATTTGTTTCTCTGTAGTTCCTGATTGCTCTTCATATGCTGCGGTTTCAATCTTTCTATTTGCACAAAGTAGAATAATTTCTCAGAAGCAGATTCTCAGTGTTGGATGTGAAGATGGGACACACTTTGCTCTGTCTACGGGGTTTTTTCTGTGAGTACTTTTCCTGTTTTAATTGCCATTGATAAAACTTTTTAAATGCCTGAGGTTAATATATATTTCTGTCAGTTTGATAATGTCTGATTTAGTTTCATACGTATTTCAGTTCTGAATTTACTTTACCGTGGACAAGCTCAAGGTAATTATACAATTTTCATACTTTTTGTTTACTCATTCTAGACAAATCTACTGAAGTAACTCTCCAAACAACATCCGTTTGGTCAATGTATAAAACTGTTTTTGACAAAAAGAAAAAACATTTTACTTTTTGTATCTTGTAAAGGAAAGCAATAAAATCTATCTAAATGTATCAGGTAAGTGATCAAAGTAATACCACCATGACCAAGTTCAATAAAAACATTTTTTATTTATTTATGAGCCATGTTGATGTGAACACGCAGTTTGGACAAGTTCTAATATATAATCTGTAAATTATTGTAATGTTTTAACGGTTGAACAGCTCCACTGACGCTGTATAGGCAGGTGAAGTATACTGTACAATCCTGTGCTTTGTGTTATCAAAAAATAATGAGTATTAAAATAAGAATAAGAAGACAGGGATCAGTTTCTTACATCAAAGCATTTACATAAAGATAATACTTCACCAACAAACCTTGTTATACTTTATTACCTGTGACAAATGGATTGTTTTCACATTGACCGTTTCTGAGAGTAAGTCATTTATTATCAGTTCACTTGTATTTACTGTTTATAGAAATAGTATTGTGGTTATGATATTGAAGTACAGTTCACACTTCAATTAGTTTTTTACATAATATATGCAGAAAATATGTAGGATCCAAGGAGTGCATGTAACCCACCAATTATACATCATAATGTTATCATTCTGTGAAATGTTGTTTTCCAACAGACAGACCTAAGGCTGTCCTCACTGTGTCTCCATCATGGCCGAGTCCTGGAGCCACAGTAACTCTGAACTGCAGCGTTGATCATCCTTCTGCTGGCTGGAGCTTCTACTGGTATAAGGCTGTTCCCAAACTGTCACACAGCTCCTACAACTATGAGCTGCTACCTGGCAGCGAGAAAGGGACTGAACATCATCTCTTCATCATTGATGGACAAACACACACAGCAGGATATGTGTGTAAAGCAGGAAGAGGAGATCCAGTGTATTACAGTTGGCCGAGTGAACCTAAGTTTGTCTGGTCTGGAGGTCAGTATGTTCTTCTTTTTTCTTTCTTTCTGTAGTTTGTACCACCATTAGGCCATCAAATGTCTTTATCAAAGTTTGGCTGGTCTTGAGGTTTGTTTTGACTTTTCCATTATTGCAAAATGGAACAAAGTCACTTATTTTGGGAACTTTTCTTTTACACCAGCATCAGGTCATAATTCAGTTTTCAAAACCTTTCTCTAAAATAAATTAAGTGGCAGTTTTGCCATACCAATGCATTGTCTTCTTCAGTCTGCATGGTTTAAATGTCCACTCTTTGTGTGTTTCAGATTTGAATTCAGCAGCGTCTCTCACAGTGAGTCCTGACAGTGTGCAGCACTTCAACAAAACGTCTGTGTCACTGAGCTGTGAGGGAAAGTCCACTGAGTGGAGAGTGAGGACGTTTAGGAAATCTGACTTCCTTTATCGCTGTTCTTCCTGGGGGACAATGACTGGATCCACATGCACAATAACCAGCAGCTGGGTTAGTGGAGTGTTCTGGTGTGAGTCTGAAACAGGACAGTTCAGTAATGCAGTCAACATCACTAAAGATGGTGAGTTTTAATTATTTAAAATGTTTGTTTCTGAAGTATTATGTTGTTTTGAAATGTGAAGGTGACAACAAGCATTAGCCAAACGTCTCTTCAAATTAGTAAAACTTCATAAAAAAGAACAATTTGCGAAGTGATTTCCAGGGTTACTTCTCTCAAAGATCAAAGATAATATTCTGTGTTTAAATGTCCTCATAAATCTACCTGACATTTCAGCTTCTGCCAGACTAGGCCAGTTGTGCATAAACATATTAAATCTGCAAAAGCTGATGACTCTGTCAAAGCCTTTATATTCTTTGATTTCTTTTCAGATGATGAAATGATCCTGGTGAGTCCTGTCCGTCCTGTGGCTGAGGGACGTTCTGTCACTCTTAGCTGCAAGTTCAAGACAGGAACTGTTCTTTATAATGTGGATTTCTATAAAGATGACAAACTTATCCAGAACGATACCAGGAAGCAGCTGACCATCTCTGCAGTGTCAAAGTCAGACGAAGGCTTTTATAAATGTAAACGGAGAGATCCAGCAGATGGTAGGACGTCACCAGAGAGTTGGTTCTCAGTCAAATGTAAGTATGATTTAAAAACCCTTCCTTTTTTGTAAGCTGTGTTACAGTCTGAGATAAAGAAAGCTTAGTTTCATCTGAATTAAACTGTGTTTGTTTAAGAGAGATGTTTTATACAGTTAATCTATAACAGGAACGTTTAATATAAAAATAAATATTAATAAAGATTAATTATAGTAGCAGCGTCCGGACCTGGAAAAGCCTCTCAATTTCCCATTCTTCTGATCGTTGGGCTGCTTGGTGGAGTTGCACTGATTATTCTCCTGCTGCTGTTCCTGTATTTATACAGAAAGTCAAAAGGTGAGATCATTTTCTTCTGATATCAGATTGACTCTAATGTAATCACACGTACTGTTTTAACAGTAGAACACCTTTGCAATGCAAAATAATATAGTAGTACTTCTTTTTTTTTAACAGATTCATGCTTTATCAGGTTGGTACAACACTCTATTTTATTTCATTATGAACATGACAGCAGTGATATGTTCCTTTATAAATCCACTTCATTATCTTCATGTGTTTTGCCCACCAGATCACAGAGCACCAATCAGGGCCCTGCTAGAGACCACATGATCAACCAGGATGAAATTCAAAACATGCCACAATATTCTACTCTCCTCCATGGTCAGCTATTGTCCGGTTTAATAATATGATTTATTTTAACTTTTTGTCTTAATTGTGATTAAAATGTGGCTTGATTTTCACTTCTCTGCAGGTGATTGTTGTCTCTATGAAACAATAGGAGGGCCTGTAGAAGCTGGAAATGGTAAAGTATTTCCTCTGTGTTTAACATGGAGTAATACAAATACTACTGCAGTGGCCAGCAGTGTCTAAATAAAGTACAGGAATTGTCCTTTGATACATTATTTTAATCCTTCTACCAGATGCCTGTAATGAACCAGAAGAGAGCCTTTACTCAAATGTGGCAGCAGGTAATGTCAAGTACAAAACACTTTTAAACATATACACATAAATATACTAAAAGCTTTTATAATGTGTTGTGCTGCTTGCCACTTTCAGCAATGAGTAAATCCACCAAATAAAGCTTTTACACTTTTTGTGCATTATTATACAGCATGTTGTTTTCCTTTAATGTCTTGGTTTAATGATACATTACTTAAAATATCATAATTATTAAATGGCAAATGTAAATATGTTCACACACAAATGAATTGGCATTAACATACATTGTTTTATTCAAAAATAATTGACGGTACCATGAGCAGAAATGACCCAATGATAATAACTTATTTTGGTTTTCTTCCAGATCAATAAAGACATCCTCATGGACAGAACCAATGGAGCGGATAAAAACATGAAAAACAACATCCTTGTTTCAGCAATTGAGTGTATTTGCTGCTTTTGTGTAAATAGCGCAGTGCCTTTTAAAAAAAAAGCCTTTCTAGGAACATGGTGAATGCTTTGCAATTCAACTGCACTTACTTTCTGTGTACTTATATTTAGTGTAAAACATTGTACTACCACCTTATCTGTTAAATGTCTGATTCAGATCATGTGGCTCGAACCTTGTTGTACATTGAGTGATATTAGAGCCAGATACTAATATATGCAGTATGGACACATGCTTTAGCACTGTAGATGCACACAGTGGGCACACAAATAAATTATTAATAAAACCCAAATGCAATTATACCTGCATGTACTGTTCAGTGAATGATTCTTACTAGATGCTACCACAGGGTGCCCACAAATTATCTAATGCCTTGAATTTATCAGCAGAAGTAGTCTCTTGCAAAGGCCAAAACATCTGAAGTCACAGCACCACCAATAGGTCAAACAAGCTTTTCAGATTCAAAGGAACTGAAGCACACACCTTTTGTACAATGTATTTGTTTTCTATCAGATATGTAGGGCCCGTTTCTTTTTTTTGTGTAAAAATACAAATAACTTGGTTTATCTTTTCAAATTTTTAATAATACAAATGTTTCTATATTGTGTGAAGCAGATTAACCAAAAATAACTAAGAACATGATGGAATTTCTCATGCGCTTGTCACCAATAGAAAAACATCAACCCACAAATCTTATCTTTATTGCATGATTTCAATGCAATCAAAGCAGTAAAGCCTGTCCAGGAAGAAAACAAGGCAGAACATTTTATATTTTTCAAACATGTTATTGTCATTACAACTTTTAAATGGAAACCAAAACCCTCTTAAGCCCCAAGCCTGTTTTTCAGGTTTCAGGCTCGAAAATGACATTCCCAGAACAAATGACCATATCTTCCCTTCTAAAAGGATTAAATTAATAATCTTTTTTTTCAAAGTAAAATATTTTGTACTTATAGGGAAAACTAAGCTTGGATGATGGGTTAGTAGACTAAAAGCTTTAGGAATCCAAAGTACAACATATATTAAGTACCCTGTATCAAGATTGATGCAAAACAAGTGATATTTTACATTTTTAGACAGATTTAGCAAAAAAAACCTCTTCTTGGGCCACTTGGGTGGATTTTCCTTGTCTTTGGCCCCCCTTGCTCGATTTTGACAGGTGACATCTCTTTCTGACCATTAGAGCCAATAGAATCGAAGGGAAATCGTCGCTCACACACTCATGTTAAAAAAAAGTGGCATTTTATTGCATTCAATCTTGCTACAGAGCCTGCTCTGATATTTGAAAACGGAATTGCAGTTTTATTGCTTATAGATTATCAGAACATTTCAAAGGGGACACAGACACATTGGATATTAACCTATGGATTAACTACAGCATCGTTTTTATCATTTTAATGCCATTGAAGACCATTTTTGACCAGACAAAACCAAGGTAAGCCATGTTAGCGTTTTAGGCTAACTTGCGCCACATGTTTTGATGTACGTTTTTGATGATAACGTTGCGAGTTTGTATCTTTCAGTGTTGAGGTGGGCACCGTTAGATTCTGTGTCTTTACGATCATACACGATGTGTTGGATGTGCTGCTATGATAAGTAATAAGGGAGCTAGGAGTGATTTTCGGTGCAGTATTAGCTTAGCATTTTTCGCTCGGGGCTAATTCAGAGGGTCAGTGTTAGCATTGTGTGTTTTTTATTTTTTGGAAAAAGATCAGTTAAATGAGTTTTTTCCCGTTATATGTATATAAAATATTCATAGTTTATTAAATATTAAGGTTCCTTAGACGTTGTTTCCTGCAAATAACGCGATTTTGGCCCCGTAACCGGGTCCATGGGGCTTAAGAGGTTTTAATGCACTTAAATATAATCTGTTTTCTGCTAGTACTTTCACTTTATTATCTCGTATGATTTCAAAATGTGAATATACGTTACTGTGTTTCTGGTCCATGAGCATCATTTCCACTGAGGACAGGGGGGACATGTCCCCCCCACTTTTCAAAATCCCGTTTGTGTACCCCCCACTTTTCAAATGTGAGACTGAGAGGCTGATTACTACAGCTCAGTGAGGTAAAGGACTCTGAGGGTTTAGATCAGGGGTTGGCAACCTTTTTCATATGAAGTGCCATTAAAAAGAAATTGTGATCAGTGTGCCGACGATCGTGAATTGTCAACAGGAGGGCGGGGAAGCAGTTTGTGGACCTCTTTCACCTGTCAGCTCAACTTACATGATGCCGTTAATAATTGTTTAAACGGCATAATAATAATGACGACCTTTCCGTTCTGTGATTCTCCAGAACACACAGATGGCCAGTCCGCCCCTGTGTAGCATGTTAAAGAGAGCGGGGCTACGTTGCGTGCACAGCTTCCTTCTGCAGGTAACGGGGAGACATGCTCTGGCGGCGGTCTCATTCAGGATCCAAAAATACAATTTAATTATTTATTCCACTTATTCCTAGTGTGCCACTGGTTACGGTGCCAGGGGTTGCCGAACCCTGGTTTAGATAGTTAACTTTAGACTAAGTTATCTCAGTGGGTCTCAAACGGTTTGGTCACCATTTATGTACATATTTCCAATGCACACCTTTATTTAATATATTTATAAACAATAAGGTAGGAAATTATTCCAGTGGGTACTAGGACAGTACAAAATAAAATATACAATTTAAAAGGGAGTGATTAGTCAAATATGCATAAATAAAAGAAAGAATGCTATCTAGGTAAGATAAGATAAAGTTAGGAGAGAGGAGGGACTGAGATGTTAATAAAATAAACAAGTTTAAATTATTTGTTATTGTTGGCGATCAAGGATTTTTGATTATTTAAATATATACAGTTCTGTTTCATGAGTGTTGAGTGCTGTATCCATACATCCCTTAATTTCCCCTCAAAGTGCTTGTAAACGTATACAAACAATATGCTGTATGTAGAGAAATGGAAGAAGGGAATCTACTGACGCACTACCGCAAACATTAGTTTGTCCAATTTATGTAAGTATGTTTTACTGAGGATATTTATTTTACTTTTTCTCCAGTCACTGTGCAGTTATAATAGAAGATTGATTTCGATATATGACCATGTGGCAGCGGGGTGTGGTTTGGGCGCTGGCTGCTGGAGTGAAGGGAGTGGCTCGGCCGGAGGCCAGACAGCTGATTGGAATCAGGTAATCAGTGCGGGAAGAAAAGCATGTCGTAACCTGGTTCTGGTCTGTTATGCAGTAGGCGGGATCCTGGAAGGTCGCCAAAGGACCTGTGAAGTTTCCCACCCGGGCAACGTTTGAGACCCGCGCATATTTTTGGAGTTAATAAACGCCTGTGTTCCACCAACCTGCTCTTTCCGTCCCTATTTGAACCCTGTGTGAGCGGAGAGGCTCACAGTGGCACCTGAACAGGGACCTGATGTCGGAAGGAGAAACCCCGCTGGGTCAGGCCCTCCAACGTCTCGCTCACATGCAGGAGACCACCACAGCATTACAGCGACAGCAGAGCGAGGCTCTGCTCGGGATCGCCTCGAGCCAGCGCGAGGAACGGGCTCTCCTACGGGAGCTGCTGCAGCGTCCGGCCGCTCGGGAGGCCAATCCCGCTACCAACCCGGCCCGACCGCCTTCAATTGCCCTCCAGAAATTGACGGCAGAGGATGATCCGGAGGCATACCTGGACATCTTTGAGGGCACAGCGGCGGCGTGCGGGTGGCCGGAGGAGGAGTGGGCAGCGCGGCTATTGCCTCTGCTATCTGGGAGTGCGCAGCTAGCCGCCCACAGCCTGCCAGCAGCCTCTTGGTATGTGTACCGGCATCTGAGGAAGGCCATCTTGGACCGGCTTGGCAGCACGCCAGAGGGACATCGCCGCCGGTTCCGGGCCCTCCCCTTCGAGGACGCTGACCGCCCCTTCTCCTACGCGCAGCGGCTCCTGGATGCAGCGAGCCGCTGGCTCCAGCCTGGGGTGCGCTCCGCTGAGGCAGTCGTCGGGCAGGTGGCGCTGGAGCAGTTAATCGCCGGCCTGCCATCTTCGACGGCGAATTGGGTCCAGTGCCATCGCCCCGCCAACCTGGAAGCAGCCGTCGTCCTTGCGGAGGACCACCTCTCGCTCCCCCGGCGGAGCATGAAAAAGGAGCCCCGACCACCAGCCGTCTCAGCGGGCAGACCCGTCCCAGCCCCGAGGAGGAGGTTTCCTGGAGCAGCTGCCCTTTCCTCCCCACCATCACACGGCCCCAACCCCGCAGCCCCGACACTTTCCCCCCTAGCTCTACCTTACCCTCCTGTTTTTATCTCTCCCCAGGGTCCAGCCTACGCTTCTGGTCGTCCGGCACCACGGGGGGCTCCTCAGACGTCAGGGCAGGATTGCTGGCGGTGCGGGCAGCCCGGCCACTTCCAACGGGAGTGTCCTCTCATGGAGGTCGGACAGCTGGTTCGGGTTGCAGGACCGCCAGTTGCCGCCCCCGATTTGTAAGGGACGTACCGTATACCGGTATGTATACAGGGGGGTACACACCAGGCTCTGATGGACACGGGCTGTAATCAGTCGATGATCCATCAGCACCTGGTTCGGCCTGGGGGCATTGATTGAAGCATCGTGGGTGAAGGTGAGGTGTGTGCATGGGGATATTCACCAGTACCCGGAGGTGACGCTGGAAATTTCTTATAAGGGGAAAAAGCATAGAGTCAGGGCTGGAGTTAGCACTCGCCTTACGCACCCTCTGATTTTGGGAACGAATTGGCTGGGGTTTGCTAAGCTAGCGGGGGCTATGGGGGTGCGTTCACGGACGGCAGGGAAATGTGAGTTGTGTGCTGTGTTTAGTGGAGAGTCGGAGGCGGCTGACGACATCGAGGGGGAAACGGACACGGAGGGGGCCGCGGAGGTCCCTCTGGACCCGCTGGTGTTTCCCGTGGAAGATTTCCCCCTCGAACAGTCGAGGGACGAGACCCTTCAGCACGCCTTCGGCCAGGTGGTGAGTATTGATGGCTCCCAGCTACACCCAAACGCAGCACTCACTCACCCACACTTTATGGTGGTTAGGGACAGGCTGTATCGTGTAAGCCGTGACACACAGACAGGAGAGATAAATACCCAGTTGTTGGTGCCAAAAAGCCGTCGGGAAATGGTTTTCCAGGCGGCTCATTATAACCCCATGTCAGGTCACCTAGGGTACGACAAATCACTACACCGGATAATGGCCCGATTTTATTGGCCGGGCATTCGCGCAGATGTGAAGCGGTGGTGTGCATCTTGCCGTGAATGTCAGCTGGTTAACCCGCCGGCCATCCCCAGAGCGCCTTTGCGCCCGTTACCATTGATTGAGGTGCCTTTTGAGAGAGTTGGAATGGACCTCATCGGGCCATTAGACCGGAGTGTTGTACTAGTCCTAGTGGATTATGCAACGCGATATCCCGAGGCAGTGCCGCTGCGTAATATCTCTGCAAAGAGCATTGCGCAGGCACTGTTTCACATGATCTCCCGAGTCGGGATCTCGAAAGAGATCCTGACTGACCAGGGCACACAGTTTATGTCACGCACACTACGCGAGCTGTATGAACTATTGGGCGTCCATTCAATACGGACTAGTGTTTACCATCCGCAGACCGACGGCCTGGTGGAACGGTTTAACAAAACACTAAAGAACATGGTTCGTAAGTTCGTTCACGAAGATAGCCGTAATTGGGATAAATGGCTAGATCCTCTGTTGTTTGCAGTGCAGGAGGTGCCCCAGTCCTCCACGGGATTTTCTCCCTTTGAGCTGTTATTTGGTAGGAAGCCCCGGGGTGTTTTGGACCTAGTTAAGGAAAAATGGGAGGAGGGTCCAAGCACCAGTAAGAACGAAATACAGTACGTTATGGACCTGCGAGCAAAACTCCACTCACTGGGGCAGATATCACGGGAGAATTTGCTCCAGGCTCAGGAACGTCAGCGGCGCCTGTACAACAGAGGGTCGAAACTGAGACAATTTTCACCGGGAGATAAAGTGCTTGTATTACTCCCATCCTCTAGCTCTAAACTACTCGCCAAGAGGCAAGGACCCTTCGTGGTCACACGACGAGTGGGGGACGTAGATTATGAGGTGGTGCGTTCTGACAGGGGGGGAGCAACACAGATTTACCACCTTAACCTCCTGAAAGCATGGAGGGAGGTGGCGTCGGTTTCTCTGGCCACCACGGTGATTGAGAGAGATGAGTTGGGACCGGAGGTCATTAAAAGCAACAAAGTAGCCCCGGTCTGTTGTGGCGACAATCTCTCACCGGGCCAGAGAGCAGACGTTGCTTCGTTGCAAAGGCAGTTTGCCGACGTGTTCTCTACGCTGCCAGGGCGCACCTCTCTCATACACCACCGCATAGAAACGCCCGCGTGGCCATTCGTTCACGGCCCTATCGGCTGCCTGAACACAGGAGGAAAATTGTTCAGGCGGAGCTTCAGACTATGCTAGAGATGGGAGTTATAGAAGAGTCCACCAGTGACTGGTGTTGCCACGTCCTGCTGGTACGTAAGTCCGACGGGTCAATCCGGTTCTGTGTGGACTACCGCAGGGTGAACGAGGTGTCCAAATGTGATGCTTATCCAATGCCCCGGGTCGACGAACTCCTGGATCGGCTAGGCACTGCTCGCTTTTACACGACGCTGGATTTAACCAAAGGCTATTGGCAGATTCCCCTTTCTCCAGAGTCTAAGGAAAAAACGGCCTTCTCCACTCCGTATGGTTTATACCAATTCATCACACTTCCTTTCGGGTTGTTCGGAGCTCCAGCCACCTTCCAGCGGCTCATGGACCGGGTGCTGCGTCCCCACTCTGCATATGCTGCTGCATGATGATACTTGGATGATGTCATCATTCACAGTGAGACATGGGAGCAGCATATGCAGCAGGTGGGGGGCGGTGCTCGAGTCCCTGAGGCAGGCGGGGCTCACGGCCAACCCGAAGAAGTGTGCGGTTGGACGGAGCGAGGTACGGTATCTGGGGTACCACTTGGGCGGCGGGCAGGTGCGGCCACAGATTGAGAAAACAACCGCCATTTCAGCCTGTCTGGCGCCCAAGACGAAAAAAGAGGTCAGGAGGTTCATGGGGCTGGCCGGCTACTACAGGCGGTTCATCCCGTCCTTTTCGGAGCTGACCAGCCCCTGACCGACCTGATCCGAAAGGGTGCTTCAGATCCGGTCCAGTGGACGGAGCGGTGTCAGCTGGCGTTTGAGAGGGTTAAAAAAGCCCTCTGTGGTAAGCCGCTTCTGTATTCTCCTGACTTCTCTCTCCCTTTTGTGTTGCAGACCGACGCCTCGAACAGTGGGGTGGGGGCCGTTTTGTCCCAGCACGTAGAGGGGGTCGACCGCCCCGTACTGTACATTAGCCGTAAGCTCGCCCAGAGGGAGGTGAACTACAGTACGGTGGAAAAGGAGTGCCTCGCCATACGGTGGGCGGTCGGTGCCCTGCGGTACTACCTCCTGGGGCGCCCTTTCACCCTCTGGTCGGACCATGCCCCGCTCCAGTGGCTCCACCGCATGAAGGATGCCAACGCTCGGATCACTTGGTGGTATCTGGCGTTACAGCCTTTCAACTTCAAGGTGATCCACAGGCCGGGTAACCGGATGGTCGTGGCTGATTTCCTCTCTCGCTCGGCGGAGGGGGGGGGGAGAGGCAGCTTGCGGCCGGCGGGATCCCGGCCTGAGTCGGGCGGTGGGGGTATGTGGCAGCGGGGTGTGGTTTGGGCGCTGGCTGCTGGAGAGAAGGGAGTGGCTCGGCCGGAGACCAGACAGCTGATCGGAATCAGGTAATCAGTGCGGGAAGAAAAGCATGTCGTAACCTGGTTCTGGTCTGTTATGCAGTAGGCGGGATCCTGGAAGGTCGCCAAAGGACCTGTGAAGTTTCCCACCCGGGCAACGTTTGAGACCCGCGCATATTTTTGGAGTTAATAAACGCCTGTGTTCCACCAACCTGCTCTTTCAGTCCCTATTTGAACCCTGTGTGAGCGGAGAGGCTCACAGACCACAAGGTGGTGTCAAACTACTTTATCGGATACTTTACCTACTCTACACAAATAGTCCTTCTGAAGTCTGGCACCAGAGTCTGATGTCATGTAACTCCTAACTAATAACTAAACAATTGACTGCTTACGGTTCACTTCCTTAGCTTAGCACTGATGCATGGAAGTGGAAGCTTTCAATGTTGACTACCCACCACATTTAAAACTACACAGCTACTGAAGTGTCGTGATATTATTTATTTCGACCATTTTTATGGAATTAACTTAATCTTTGTTCGACTGTGGATCAAATGTTGCACCTAGAAAAAACATATTTTCTGTATTCAAATGATTGCTTTATTACGAATGATATAGATATTAAATGTTGCTCCCTTAAAGTAGA
Source organism: Notothenia rossii (assembly GCF_949606895.1). Classification (NCBI taxonomy): domain Eukaryota; kingdom Metazoa; phylum Chordata; class Actinopteri; order Perciformes; family Nototheniidae; genus Notothenia; species Notothenia rossii. The sequence goes on from NC_136901.1 coordinate 89,338,883, forward strand.
GTCTATCTCGAGGAGGGGGATGGACTTTGTCTCTCTTCACATTCACTTCTGGTAAAGAGACTATGAGAGACTTCCTGTGGGTGAGATTGTTATAAACTCGAACTCCTCCATAACACTCCATCACCGCATTTCAACTATTTGGTTAAAGCTGTTACACACATTTTCATATGAAATATTGGTGAGAAGGCCCATGGATTATAAAGTGAGAATGACGCCTGCAATTGTATCTCCTTCTTAAAACTGTATGCACTTTATTTTTTCTAGAAAGACTTTATGCAGCAGCCTTTAGAGAAGCATCAAGGATATGTTAACACCTTATCTCTGTTCATCATTAGAGGAGACCTAAACCAAGGTGCAAACAATGTGCTGTGTTAAAAGCTGCTCAGTTGTGTGAGCTTTGTGTAAAAGGGAAGGAAGCCCTGACCGTGTAAAGAAGTAAAAAAACAACTTCCGTTTCTAATATTACATTGCATTTGTTTCTCTGTAGTTCCTGATTTCTCTTCATATGCTGCAGTTTCAATCTTTCTATTTGCACAAAGTAGAAGAATTTCTCAGAAGCAGATTCTCAGTGTTGGATGTGAAGATGGGACACACTTTGCTCTGTCTACGGGTTTTTTTCTGTGAGTACTTTTCCTGTTTTAATTGCCATTGATAAAACTTTTTAAAAGCCTGAGGTTAATATATATTTCTGTCAGTTTGATAACGTCTGATTTAGTTTCATACTTATTTCAGTTCTGTATTTACTTTACCGTGGACAAGCTCAAGGTAATTATACCATTTTCATACTTTTTGTTTACTCATTCTAGACAAATCTACTGAAGTAATTCTCCAAACAACTTCCGTTTGGTCAATGTATAAAACTGTTTTTGACAAAAAGAAAACACATTTTACTTTTTGTTTCTTGTAAAGGAAAGCAATAAAATCTATGTAAATGTATCAGGTAAGTGATCAAAGTAATACCACCATTACCAAGTTCAATAAAAACATTTTTTATTTATTTATGAGCCATGTTGATGTGAACACGCAGTTTGGACAAGTTCTAATATATAATCTGTAAATTATTGTAACGGTTAAACAGCTCCACTGACATTTTTCACATACTGTTTGCAGAAACTATGTAGGATCCAAGGAGTGCATGTAACCCAATTATACATCATAATGTTATCATTCTGTGAAATGTTTTTTTCCAACAGACAGACCTAAGGCTGTCCTCACTGTGTCTCCATCATGGCCGAGTCCTGGAGCCTCAGTAACTCTGAACTGCAGCGTTGATCATCCTTCTGCTGGCTGGAGCTTCTACTGGTATAAGGCTGTTCCCAAACTGTCAGACCACTCCTACGGCTCCTACAACTCCTACAGCTATGAGCTGCTACCTGGCAGCGAGAAAGGGACTGAACAGCATCTCTTCATCATTGATGGACAAACACACACAGCAGGATATGTGTGTAAAGCAGGAAGAGGAGATCGAGTGTATTACAGTTGGCAGAGTGAACCTAAGTTTGTCTGGTCTGGAGGTCAGTATGTTCTTTCTTTCTGTAGTTTGTACCACCATTAGGCCAACAAATGTCTTTCTCAAAGTTTGCCTGGTCTTGAGGTTTGTTTTGACTTTTCCATTATTGCAAAATGGAACAAAGTCACTTATTTTGGGAACTTCTCTTTTACACCAGCATCAGGTCATAGTTCAGTTTTCAAAACCTTTCTCTAAAACAGAATGATGATTGACTGATTCATCTTCTGGACTTGACTGCATTTGTTAAATAGTTTAAGGCATAAACAATACATATAATTAAACACATTTGTAGTGTGAGATTGAGGCACTGGTACTTTCACTTTAGTTTTCCTCCTACTTTAGTTTGTTCCCGTTTGTTTTTTCAGGGTAAATTAAGTGGTAGTTTTTCCATACCAATGCATTGTCTTCTTCAGTCTGCATGGTTTAAATGTCCACTCTTTGTGTGTTTCAGATTTGAATTCAGCAGCGTCTCTCACAGTGAGTCCTGACAGTGTGCAGCACTTCCCCGAAACGTCTGTGTCACTGAGCTGTGAGGGAAACTCCACTGAGTGGAGAGTGAAGAGGTTTACGAAATCATACCTTTATCCCTGTTCTTCCTGGGGGACAATGACTGGATCCACATGCACAATAACCAGCAGCTGGGTTAGTGGAGTGTTCTGGTGTGAGTCTGAAACAGGACAGTTCAGTAATGCAGTCAACATCACTACAGATGGTGAGTTTTAATTATTTAAAATGTTTGTTTCTGAAGTATTATGTTGTTTTGAAATGTGAAGGTGACAACAAGCATTAGCCAAACGTCTCTTCAAATTAGTAAAACTTCATAAAAAAGAACAATTTGCGAAGTGGTTTCCAGGGTTACTTCTCTCAAAGATCAAAGATAATATTCTGTGTTTTAATGTCCTCATGCATCTACCTGACATTTCAGCTTCTGCCAGACTAGGCCAGTTGTGCATAAACATATTAAATCTGCAAAAGCTGATGACTCTGTCAAAGCCTTTATATTCTTTGATTTCTTTTCAGATGATGAAATGATCCTGGTGAGTCCTGTCCGTCCTGTGGCTGAGGGACGTTCTGTCACTCTTAGCTGCAAGTTCAAGACAGGAACTGTTCTTTATAATGTGGATTTCTATAAAGATGACAAACTCATCCAGAACAATACCAGGAAGGAGCTGACCATCTCTGCAGTGTCAAAGTCAGACGAAGGCTTTTATAAATGTAAACAGAGAGATCCAGCAGATGGTAGGACGTCACCAGAGAGTTGGTTCCCAGTCAAATGTAAGTATGATTTAAAAACCCTTCCTTTTTTGTAAGCTGTGTTACAGTCTGAGATAAAGAAAGCTTAGTTTCATCTGAATTAAACTGTGTTTGTTTAAGATAGATGTTTTATACAGTTAATCTATAACAGGAACGTTTAATATAAAATAAATATTAATAAAGATTACTTATAGTAGCAGCGTCCGGACCTGGAAAAGCCTCTCAATTTCCCATTCTTCTGATCGTTGGGCTGCTTGGTGGAGTTGTACTGATTATTCTCCTGCTGCTGTTCCTGTATTTATACAGAAAGTCAAAAGGTGAGGTCATTTTCTTCTGATATCAGATTGACTCTAATGTAATCACACGTACTGTTTTAACAGTAGAACACTTTGCAAAACATAATAACATAGCAGCAAATGTTTTCTTTTTTTAACAGATCCATTCTCTATCAGGTTGGTACAACACTCCATTTTAATTTGTTATGAACATGACAGCAGTGATATGTTCCTTTATAAATCCTCTTAATTTACTAAATGTGTTTTGCACACCAGATCTCAGAGGACCAATCATATCCCTGCTACAGACCACATGATCAACCAGGACGAAACTAACCAAAGAGAAAATGCTTCCGTTCTTCAGGGTCAGCCTGAATCCTTAATACGTTTTGAATGTATTGTTAACGTTATTAACCGAGTAGCATTTCCATTTCTCATTGGTTGTTTTTACAAATGTAGGAGTTCATCTATTATAGAGGGATTTCAATATGAATTTGGTTTGATATAGATTTGTCTTCAAATAATGCCTGTCTCTATGAAACAATCAAAGGCCCTGAAGAACCTGCATATGGTACAGTATAGTCAATATAAATACTGGAATATGACAATTCAAGGTTCACTCTTTTAAATATAAAATACATTGTATATTTCAGATGAATCCATGGATGTGACATATTCTGTGGTCGCGCTCAAAAACATTTCTAAGAAGGGTGAGTGTTTGAATTTATGTTGTCATGGCCTGGCTCTTGGCCATAACAAAAAGTGTGGGAAGGACAAGAATATGTATATAAAAAGGTATTTATTTGGCAAAACGTAATGTGGCCAAAAAACAAACATAAGGCAAGGCAAAAATAAGAATAAGCGCTGCTGCTCTCCGAGGTCCAGTCCTCTGGCGGGGAGCGACCTCGAGGCTCTGGCTCAGGCCTTTTAATCCTCCGGTGCGAGCTGTCAGGTGTCCTCAATCAGTGTGGGCACAAGCAGAGGAGGATCATTAAAGGGCCATACGCACCACAGGAGACCTCCAAGCAGGGGTCGTCACACCCCCCCCCCTTAAAGTTGGTGTCCCCAGGACCACCGGCATAACGAATTAACCCTATCCCAAACAAAAACAAAAAGTCAAAGAACACAACAAATATATAACACCCTCTCTTAGCGAACCCTAATTGTAATATACCACCTTATCACAACATCTCTGGATGTGACCAAGCCCACCGCAGGAGTAGCACCTCCGGTCGTTGGCACGCCCACAGTCACGAGCCATGTGGCCTGGTTTGTTGCAGTTGTAGCACACATCCTCCGTTTGGTCACAGTCCCTAGTCATATGTCCTTGATCTCCACACCGATAAGAGAACATTTCCTTGCCACGTCCTCAACCCCTGCTGCCGCTGCCGCCACGACCACCATCAAAGCCGCCGCCACCACCACCACGACCACTTTGACCAGTGGAGCAATGCTTGGCCTTCTGGTTTTTACGCAACATAGTTTTGGCCATAGCCCGCGAGATCACGCAGGAGGACGTGACCTCTGGCACCACTGTAGAGCTCTCCTCAAACCCAGACTCAATCAGCCCACCATTCACTAAAAATGCCGGAAGAACATCAGCCCAAACCCTGCTACCTGCCAAACCGTTGCCCAGAATAAAATGTATCCCCTCGATTGGCAAAGCTGGACGTACACCAACAGCTATTTCACCTTTAACAAGGTCACAGTCAATATAAACCCTATGAACAGGCATAGGAAGAACTTTTAATCCCATTCCCCGACTCAGAACTGTGTCACCTGTGTCACTTTCATCCGACAACGGCAAAACAGAGTCAACATTATAGGAGTCAAAAGCCCCTGTGTCCCGCAAGATTTTGATTGGAACTCTGACATTAATACCTAACAATGACACCAAGCTGTCTCGTATAAATGGAGTATAAGATGCCAAAACCTCAGATCCACATAAGTGGGATTTAAGCACATCGGCACCACAGCAGCTTTTCACAGGAGCAGCCAACGCAACAGGCCCAACAAAACATCTTCCTCCCTCAGATTTTGCTCTAAGCGCAGGACATTCTTCCTTCCAATGGCCTCTTTCACAACAGTTGTGGCAATCATCGTTATTAACCACATTAGATTTGATCAAACTCGATTTCCCTGGTTCCATCCCAACATCCTTCCTATTTCCTTCAAACAGTTGGTGCCCCAGAGCGCCCTACGAACCTGCTCTTATGAAGCAACACAAACTCATCAGCTGCCACCGCAGCTCCAGCCGCGGAAGTTACCTTGTGTTCTGTTATGTGAGTAGCAATCCTGTCAGGAAGAATATTTTTGAACTGTTCCAAAATCATGAGTTCACACAAATCGTCAAAAGAAGCGATTTCAAGAGCAGTTAACCAACGTTTAAAATGAACCGACAAATCCCTCGCCATCTCCACATAGGTTTGACCTTGTTTCTGCTCAAAGGACCTAAAACGCTGTCGATAGGCCTCTGGCACCAGTTCATATGCCCTAAGTACCGCCGATTTTATCTTACTATAGCTAGAGCTATCCTCAAAACATAGGGAGGAATATGCAGACTGTGCGTTTCCTGTGAGAACACACTGAAGCATCAGTGCGCAGTCTGCATCAGGCCAATCTCTAGCCCTAGCTACACGTTCAAACAACAAAAAAAACGTGTCAGGATCACTTTCATTAAAGTGCGGCAGCAAGCGCAGGTTATTAATGTCAAAACGATGAGACCTTGGCAACTGTTCACCCAGCCCCTCACCATCTCTGAGAATAGACAGACGATGTGTCTCCAACTCTATCTTGGCTTTCTCAGATTCTTGCCGTATCCGCTCCACTGTGATTTCCTTTTCAATTCCCAACGCATACTTTACTCTGTCATGTTCCAGCTGCAACAACAACAATTCTTTCTGCTGCTCAAAAGAAAGTGCACTAGCCTGAAAAAGAGGTTTTAACAAAACCCCCTCTTCCTTTGCAGCAAACACTCCTGTCTCACTCAATGTCGACACTATAGAGTCTTTGATGTTCTCCTTCATCCTCCTATCACCGACAATAGTCACCGAGAAATGCTCAGCAATCAAGAGCAGCTGCTCTCTTGAAAAAGTGCCAAGAGACTCCTGCGACGGAGCTTCAATAAATGCCTCTACGTCAGCCATATTAATTTAGATCGGGCCCTCACCGGAATACAACACCGAACCTTTTACGCCGAGAGAAGAAAAAAACCACCAAAAAAAACCGGACCGACACCCAAACGTTTGCTATGCGTCCAAAGTGGAACAACACTAACTTATTGATTGGAGTTTCCCCACTAACTATTACCATCCCACTGAGTGATCTCCTCCCTAGTCTTCATGCAGTTACTTGTGGTGGGTATTTATGCACTGGAGACCGCTGGCCCAGCAAAGCGACGAGCAGGCTAGCAACACTACTGAGACCACGGCCATGCTCCCAAGCCGAAGCTTCAACCACTTTCTCCGCAACACTACACACCCCGCTCAACAATCCCAAGGGAACCGCCGCTTAACCTGCCAGGGAAAACTCCGCACCACTCTGCACTGCTCCACATAAAACGCACCCGTGTCAACAAGAGAGAAACGAAAAACAAAGCAAACAGCTGATCACGGCTAAGAACAACTGGCAAACCCTGTCCTGAAATATAATGCAAAACAAATCAAAGCCTCACAAAGTAATCTAATCAGTACCCAAACAACGATCTGAAATCTAATGTCCTTCCCACAATGAGCCGAACAAAGAAACCGGCCGCCCTGCACACGCGCTCCCAACAAACTTTATACACGCGCACCAACTCCCAACACAAATCTTACCTATCCGTTGCTGTATCACATATAAAAGAAGTGGACGAGCCCCCATCTGTCATGGCCTGGCTCTTGGCCATAACAAAAAGCGTGGGAAGGACAATAATATTTATATAAAAAGGTATTTATTTGGCAAAACGTAATATGCCAAAAAACAAACACAAGGCAAGGCAAAAATAAGAATGAGCGCCGCTGCTCTCCGAGGTCCAGTCCTCTGGCGGGGAGCGACCTCGAGGCTCTGGCTCAGGCCTTTTAATCCTCCGGTGCGAGCTGTCAGGTGTCCTCAATCAGCGCGTCAGGTGTCCTCAATCAGTGTGGGCACAAGCAGAGGAGGATCTTTAAAGGGCCATACGCACCACAGGAGACCTCCAAGCAGGGATCGTCACAATATTGTAACAAAAACATGCAATAAGTTTTGTCTTTTCATGCTTTCTCCTGATCCGTCTAACAGGGAAGAAAAATGAACCGGAGGATTGTGTTTACTCACATGTGAAGATGACGTCAGCTGCAGGTATGAAGAAATACTACCTGCTTTAAGTTTTTGTTATTGTGCCTGCTAGGGTGTCATTTTTAAATGTGCCACAAGGTGTCGCCAAAGTCAGCAATGTTCAAACCCTACACAAAACTTTGTCAATGTTTGTTAAGTTTATTTTGTGTCAGTTCTATGCATTCATGAAAAAAACATCAGGGCATATTACATTTCATTCATCTGTTTCCATACATGTATAACTGTTGTGAATCATCATGAGCAATTCCTTCTCTCAAACTATCACTTTACCCTCTTGGGAGGAAAATGTATACCAGTACATTTTCATTTTTAACTGGGGGGGAATACTGTAAAAAAATAAATAATAATAATCTCTTAATTCATAGGGAAGTCAATTCCTGCACCAGCGGATGAAAGTGTTTATTCTGAACTCAAACCAGGAACAGCTCTTGGTAAAATTGCAGCGTAACATCATGTAAGTATTTGGATTAATCACTTTATATATTTCATATATTGTTAAATATATTGTAAATGGGAGTAATATGTCAATTCTTTAAAGGATTAAACCATTTTTCTTCTTTGGTTTTCTTTCAGACCAAACAATGTCTCTTCTGTAAGGACAAGACGAATGGAAACAACAAACCAAAACGAAACCTTTGTTTATTAAACCTTATCTGCAGCTTTGCTCTCCATTTATCAGCCAGTATTTTGTACAGTTCATGTAATCGCGGAAAATGTGAAATAAATGCATCGTAAGGCTTTAATCTATGTTTATTTAAAAAAGTAAGCTTTGTTTTGCATCAATAAACTTGACTTTAATTGTTTCTAGATTTTTCTTTACACAAGGTGTTTGTTTTGTTTCATCATCCTCCCTTTTGTTTTGGTGATCCAGTACAGTCATGCTTTTAGGTGACAGGAATAATTTAGAGGTGCAAGAGCTGAGATGTGACCAAAAAGATGTCACTTTGAATCATCGGCCTTGTTACTAGTGATGAAGCAGAAGAAACATCTAATATTAGAGGTTTACAGGATGGCTATTTTACCAACACAACCTGACTTTTGTCTTCTGTTTTTAGAAGATAAATGATCAATTATCAGAATTACAATTGCAATAAAGGTCAGGTAAAGAATTAAAAGAGGTTAAATCATTCTGCAGTTGTCTCGATGAACCATCTAACTCAGAGGTGCCCAGTAAGTCGACCGCGGTCGACCAGTCGACCGCAGGGGCAATGCTGGTAGATCGCGAGTCATTCATAAAAACACAAATCCAGCTCCGTTAAAATAGACAAAACAGGTTTTGATCCCTCCTCCCTTGGCCTCCCTGCCACTTAATTCAGGAGTTTACTTGATTGACAGAAAAAGCAACCTATCACTTTCCAGTCTGTTAACCCAGACTGCAAAGCGATACAAAATCAGTCAAGTGCCGGGAAAACTCCAATTTAAGTTAAAGAGATAAACAAGATAAAAACAACAAAATGAGTGCGGGACCGAGGAAAAAGCTAAAAACATACCACTTCCATCCAGAATGGGAGGAAGAATGTTTTTTTGTGATGTCACATTCAAAGGTTATTTGCCTTATTTGTAAAGCAAGTGTCGCTCTGCCAAAGAAAGCTAACGTGGAGAGGCATTATCGGAGTGTTCACAAGGCATATGACAGCAACTTCCCTCCGAGTAGCGAGTTAAGAAAGAGAAAGGTGAGGGAACTTAAATCACAATTAGCTGGACAGCAGTCACTTTTCTTAAAGCCGACATCCACCGCAAAGGCAGCCACTGAAGCATCTCTACGAGTGAGTCACGCTATAATCAAACACAAAAAATCCTTTCAAGATGGAGAGATGGTGAAAGAAGCCTTCGTAGAAGCAGCAGACGCCTTGTTTCGGGATTACACAAAAAAAACAGAAATAGTAAACGCTATCAAGGCCGTCCAATTATCACGGAGCACAGTCACACGTCGCTGTGAAGTCATGGCTAAGGATTTGACCCAGCAACTCAGGAAGGACATAGAAGACTGCGAGTGTTTCTCACTCCAACTAGACGAGTCCACTGACGTGAGCGATACAGCGCAATTGTGCGTTTTTATCCGGATGGTGTTCACAGACATGACGGCGAAAGAAGAATTGCTGACAATTCTGCCAATGAAGGAACACACTCGGGGCGAGGACATTTTTCGGACATTTAAAAACTTTGTTGACAACACTAAACTCCCCATGTCTAAGTTGAGTTCCATCACAACGGATGGTGCGCCTGCGATGGTGGGCCGTTGTAATGGTTTCATCACAAAATGCAGAGAGGATGACACATTCCCTGACTTTCTGAATTATCACTGCATCATACACCAGCACGCACTATGTGCAAAGAGGTCATGGATGTGTCACTTAAAGTGGCCTGTTCTATTCGGGCAAGACCTCTTCAAAGACGGCTGTTTCGTGCATATCTGGAGGATGCCGACTGTGTTCACACTGACCTCTTACTACACACCGACGTAAGATGGCTGAGCAGGGGCAATTTTCTCCAGAGATTTCGAGTGCTTCTACCGGAGATAAAGGAATTTCTCCATGGCACCAAGCTCGCGGAGTACGCACGTCTAGATGACGAGGAGTGGCTGTTAGATCTGGCGTTTTTAACAGACATTACACACATGTTAAATGAGCTGAACTTGGAGCTACAAGGGAAAGACAGAACTGTGGTTGACATGATCAGCTCAGTTAATGCCTTCAAACGAAGACTGCATCTGCTGTGTTCAAAGCTGCAGCGCAAAGATTTGGCCAACTTCAAAAACATCGCCTCTGAGCTGGAGAAGCAAGGGAAGGACAGCGCGCTCCTTGACAGTGTGCGCTACACAGAGCAAGTCAATAACATTACATCTGACTTCGAGAAACGCTTCCGAGACTTCGCTTTGCTCGAGCCAATCGCCACATTCATGTGCTATCCGTTTAGTGAAGACCATGATATTGATTCGCTGGCCCAAAACATCGGAGCAGTGTTTCATCTGAACCCGTCTGCGCTGGAGGATGAGATGTTGTCGCTGCAGGCCGACATTCAGTTAAAGGCGCGTGCCCATGCCGGACAGTTTTGGAACTTATTCAGGGTTGAAAAGTATCCAAACGTCAGAAAATGTGCCACCTCACTGACCTCACTCTTCGGCTCAACTTATTTATGCGAGTCAGCCTTCTCCCAAATGAAGATAGTGAAGTCGAAATACCGTTCCCAATTAACTGATAAACATTTGGAGGCCTGTCTGAGACTAGCCATCAGCAGTTACTGTCCTGATTATGCAACATTGACGGACTCCATTCAGTGCAAGTCATCAGAATATGGTAGGTACCCACCTAAATATATTGAATTGTGTTTTGCAGCATTATATCAGGACCATGGAGAGAGGTTTCTTACCCTGCTTGTTTTTATGTGTTTCTTAACAGGGAAATGAAGGGACAGTCAGCAAGAGAAGGAGAGAGACAGAGAGAGGGAGAGAGAGAGAGAAATAGAGAGAGAGAGATAGAGAAATAGAGAGAGAGAGAGAAAGGAGAGAGAGAAATAGAGAGAGAGATAGAGAAATAGAGAGAGAGAGAGAGGTTAACATGCCTTTTTGTTTTATGTATTCATGTATTTGTTTCTGTTCAAGAACCCAAATAGAGTTGTTGTAGTTATCCCAAGTATAAATAAAACGTTTTATTCAGCCCCTTGCCATTTGGGATTTTATTTTTGGTTGGTAGACCTCCGTGAGCTGGTCATTTCAAAAGTAGCTCACCGGCCAAAAAAGTGTGGGCACCCCTGATGTAGAGAGATGGAAGAAGGGAATCTACTGACGCACTACCGCAAACATTACTTTGTCCAATTTGTGTAAGTATGTTTTACTAAAGATATTTATTTAACTTTTTCTCCAGTCACTGTGCAGTTATAATAGAAGATTGATTTCGATATATGACCGCAAGGTGGTGTCAAACTACTTTATCTGATACTTTACCTACTCTACACAATGCATGGAAGTGGAAGCTTTCAATTCTGACTACCCACCACATTTAAAACTACACAGCTACTGAAGTGTCGTGGTATTATTTATTTCGACCATTTTTATGGAATTAACTTAATCTTTGTTCGACTGTGGATCAAATGTTGCACCTAGAAAAAACATATTTTCTGTATTCAAATGATTGATGTATTACTAATGATATAGATGTGAAATGTAGCTCCCTTAAAGTAGATAGAGTCTATCTCGAGGAGGGGGCTGGACTTTGTCTCTCTTCACATTCACTTCTGGTAAAGAGACTATGAGAGACTTCCTGTGGGTGAGGTTGCTTCTAAACTTAAACTTGAACTCCTCCGTGACACTCCATCACCGCATTTCAACTATTTGGTTAAAGCTGTTACACACATTTTCATATGAAATATTGGTGAGAAGGCCCATGGATTATAAAGTGAGAATGACGCCTGCAATTGTGTCTCCTTCTTAAAACTGTATGCACTTTATTTTTTCTAGAAAGACTTTATGCAGCAGCCTTTAGAGAAGCATCAAGGATATGTTAACACCTTATCTCTGTTCATCATTAGAGGATACCTAAACCAAGGTGCAAACAATGTGCTGTGTTAAAAGCTGCTCAGTTGTGTGAGCTTTGTGTAAAATGGAAGGAAGCCCTGACCGTGTAAAGAAGTTAAAAAAACAACTTCCGTTTCTAAGATTACATTGCATTTGTTTCTCTCTAGTTCCTGATTGCTCTTCATATGCTGCAGTTTCAGTCTTTCTATTTGCACAAAGTAGAAGAATCTCTCAGAAGCAGATTCTCAGTGTTGGATGTGAAGATGGGACACACTTTGCTCTGTCTACGGGGTTTTTTCTGTGAGTACTTTTCCAGTTTTAATTGCCATTGATAACACTTTTTAAAAGCCTGAGGTTAATATATATTTCTGTCAGTTTGATAATGTCTGATTTAGTTTCATACTTATTTCAGTTCTGTATTTACTTTACCGTGGACAAGCTCAAGGTAATTATACCATTTTCATACTTTTTGTTTACTCATTCTAGACGAATCTACTGAAGTAACTCTCCAAACAACTTCCGTTTGGTCAATGTATAAAACTGTTTTTGACAAAAAGAAAACACATTTTACTTTTTGTATCTTGTGATGGTTTCTAGATGCTGTACTGACCATTGAGCCAAACTGGACAACTTTTTTTACCGGAGAGTCTGTTACCTTCAAGTGTGACTTTACAGGAGACAAAGACAGCGACTGGTTTTACTCAATCTACAGGAATGATCAAGAATGGCTTCCTTACGACAAACATGAGAGCTATGAGTTACACCCTCTAACTCCAGACTACAGTGGTGCATACCAATGTTTTTTTGATCAGAAGGACTCAAGAAAGAAAAGCAATAAAATCTATCTAAATGTATCAGGTAAGTGATCAAAGTAATACCACCATGACCAAGTTCAATAAAAACATTTTTTATGTATTTATGAGCCATGTTGATGTGAACATGCAGTTTGAACAAGTTCTAATAAATAATCTGTAAATGATTGTAATGTTTTAACGGTTGAACAGCTCCACTGACGCTGTATAGGCAGGTGAAGTATACTGTACAATCCTGTGCTTTTCGTTAACACAAAGTAATGAGTATTAAAATAAGAATAAGAAGACAGGGATCAGTTTCTTATATCAAAGCATTTACATAAAGATAATACTTCACCAACAAACCTTGTTATACTTTATTACCTGTGACAAATGGATTGTTTTCACATTGACAGTTTCTGAGAGTAAGTCATTTATTATCAGTTAACTTTTTTTTACTGTTTATACAAATAGTATTTTGGTTATTATATGTAAGTACAGTTCACACTTACATTTGTTTTTTTACATACTGTATGCAGAAAATATGTAGGATCCAAGGAGTGCATGTAACCCACCAATTATACATCATAATGTTATCATTCTGTGAAATGTTGTTTTCCAACAGACGGACCTAAGGCTGTCCTCACTGTGTCTCCATCATGGCCGAGTCCTGGAGCCTCAGTAACTCTGAACTGCAGCGTTGATCATCCTTCTGCTGGCTGGAGCTTCTACTGGTATAAGGCTGTTCCCAAACTGTCACACAACTCCTACAACTATGAGCTGCTACCTGGCAGCGAGAAAGGGACTGAACAGCATCTCTTCATCATTGATGGACAAACACACACAGCAGGATATGTGTGCAAAGCAGGAAGAGGAGAGCCAGTGTATTACAGTGGGCCGAGTGAACCTAAGTTTGTCTGGTCTGGAGGTCAGTATGTTCTTCCTTTTTCTTTCTTTCTGTAGTTTGTACCACCATTAGGCCAGCAAATGTCTTTCTCAAAGTTTGCCTGGTCTTGAGGTTTGTTTTGACTGTTCCATTATTGCAAAATGGAACAAAGTCACTTATTTTGGGAACTTTTCTTTTACACCAGCATCAGGTCATAGTTCAGTTTTCAAAACCTTTCTCTAAAATAAATTAAGTGGCAGTTTTGCCATACCAATGCATTGTCTTCTTCAGTCTGCACGGTTTAAATGTCCACTCTTTGTGTGTTTCAGATTTGAATTCAGCAGCGTCTCTCACAGTGAGTCCTGACAGTGTGCAGCACTTCAACAAAACGTCTGTGTCACTGAGCTGTGAGGGAAAGTCCACTGAGTGGAGAGTGATGACATTTAGGAAATCTGACTTCCTTTATCGCTGTTCTTCCTGGGGGACAATGACTGGATCCACATGCACAATAACCAGCAGCTGGGTTATTGGAGTGTTCTGGTGTGAGTCTGAAACAGGACAGTTCAGTAATGCAGTCAACATCACTAAAGATGGTGAGTTTTAATTATTTAAAATGTTTGTTTCTGAGGTATTATGTTGTTTTGAAATGTGAAGGTGACAACAAGCATTAGCCAAACGTCTCTTCAAATTAGTAAAACTTCATAAAAAAGAACAATTTGCGAAGTGATTTCCAGGGTTACTTCTCTCAAAGATCAAAGATAATATTCTGTGTTTTAATGTCCTCATGCATCTACCTGACATTTCAGCTTCTGCCAGACTAGGCCAGTTGTGCATAAACATATTACATCTGCAAAAGCTGATGACTCTGTCAAAGCCTTTATATTCTTTGATTTCTTTTCAGATGATGAAATGATCCTGGTGAGTCCTGTCCGTCCTGTGGCTGAGGGACGTTCTGTCACTCTTAGCTGCAAGTTCAAGACAGGAACTGTTCTTTATAATGTGGATTTCTATAAAGATGACAAACTCATCCAGAACGATACCAGGAAGAAGCTGACCATCTCTGCAGTGTCAAAGTCAGACGAAGGCTTTTATAAATGTAAACGGAGAGATTCAGCAGATGGTAGGACGTCACCAGAGAGTTGGTTCTCAGTCAAATGTAAGTATGATTTAAAAACCCTTCCTTTTTTGTAAGCTGTGTTACAGTCTGAGATAAAGAAAGCTTAGTTTCATCTGAATTAAACTTTGTTTGTTTAAGAGAGATGTTTTATACAGTTAATCTATAACAGGAACGTTTAATATAAAATAAATATTAATAAAGATTACTTATAGTAGCAGCGTCCGGGCCTGGAAAAGCCTCTCAATTTCCCATTCTTCTGATCGTTGGGCTGCTTGGTGGAGTTGTACTGATTATTCTCCTGCTGCTGTTCCTGTATTTATACAGAAAGTCAAAAGGTGAGATCATTTTCTTCTGATATCAGATTGACTCTAATGTAATCACACGTACTGTTTTAACAGTAGAACACCTTTGCAATGCAAAATAATATCGTAGTACTTCTTTTTTTTTTACAGATTCATGCTGTATCAGGTTGGTACAACACTCTATTTTATTTCATTATGAACATGACAGCAGTGATATGTTCCTTTCATAAATCCACTTCATTATCTTCATGTGTATGGCCCACCAGATCTCAGAGCACCAACCAGGGCCCTGCTACAGACCACATGGTCAACCAGGATGAATTTCAAAACATGCCACAATATTCTACTCTCCTCCACGGTCAGCTATTGTCCGGTTTAATAATATGATTTATTTTAACTTTTGGTCTTAATTGTGATTAAAATGTGGCTTGATTTTCACTTCTCTGTAGGTGATCGTTGTCTCTATGAAACAATAGGAGGGCCTGTAGAAGCTGGAAATGGTACAGTATTTCCTCTGTGTTTAACATGGAGTAATACAAATACTACTGCAGTGGCCAGCAGTGTCTAAATAAAGTACAGGAATTGTCCTTTGATACATTATTTTAATCCTTCTACCAGATGCCAGTAATGAACCAGAAGAGAGCCTTTACTCAAATGTGGCAGCAGGTAATGTCAAGTACAAAACACTTGTATACATATACACATATATATACTAAAAGCTTTTAAAATGTGCTGCTTGCCAGTTTCAGCAATGAGTAAATCCACCAAATAAAGCTTTTACACTTTTTGTGCATTATTATACCGCATGTTGTTTTCCAGTAATGTCTTGGTTTAATGATACATTACTTAAAATATCATAATTATTAAATGGCAAATGTAAATATGTTCACACACAAATGAATTGGCATTAACATACATTGTTTTATTCAAAAATAGACAGTACCACGAGCAGAAATGACCCAATGATAATAATTTATTTTGGTTTTCTTCCAGATCAATAAAGACATCCTCATGGACAGAACCAATGGAGCGGATAAAAACATGAAAAACAACATCCTTGTTTCAGCAATTGAGTGTATTTGCTGCTTTTGTGTAAATAGCGCAGTGCCTTTTTAAAAAAAGCCTTTCTAGGAACATGGTGAATGCTTTGCAATTCAACTGTACTTACTTTCTGTGTACTTATATTTAGTGTAAAACATTGTACTACCACCTTATCTGTTAAATGTCTGATTCAGATCATGTGGCTCGAACCTTGTTGTACATTGAGTGATATTAGAGCCAGATACTAATATATGCAGTATGGACACATGCTTTAGCACTGTAGATGCACACAGTGGACACACAAATATATTATTAATAAAACCCAAATGCAATTATACCTGCATGTACTGTTCAGTGAATGATTCTTACTAGATGCTACCACAGGGTGCCCACAAATTATCTAATGCCTTGATTTTATCAGCAGAAGTAGTCTCTTGCAAAGGCCAAAACATCTGAAGTCACAGCACCACCAATAGGTCAAACAAGCTTTTCAGATTCAAAGGAACTGAAGCACACACCTTTTGTACAATGTATTGGTTTTCTTTCAGACCTGTAGGGCCCGTTTTTTGTTTTTTATAACTTGGTTTATCTTTTCTAATTTTTAATAATACAAATGTTCTGTATTGTGTGAAGCAGATTAACCAAAATAACTAAGAACATGATGGAATTTCTCATGCGCTTGTCACCAATAGAAAAACATCAACCCACAAATCTTATCTTTATTGCATGATTTCAATGCAATCAAAGCAGTAAAGCCTGTCCAGGAAGAAAACAAGGCAGAACATTTTATATTTTTCAAACATGTTATTGTCATTACAATTTTTAAATGGAAACCAAAACCCTCTTAAGCCCCAAGCCTGTTTTTCAGGTTTCAGACTCGAAAATGGCATTCCCAGAACAAATGACCATATCTTCCCTTCTAATAGGGTTAAATTAATTTAAAAAAAATTCAAAGTAAAATATTTTGTACTTATAGGGAAAACTAACCTTGGATGATGGGTTAGTAGACTAAAAGCTTTAGGAATCCAAAGTACAACATATATTAAGTACCCTGTATCAAGATTGATGCAAAACAAGTGATGTTTTACCTTTTTAGACAGATTTAGCAAAAGAAACCTCTTCTGGGCCATTTGGGTGGCTTTTCCTTATCTTTGGCCCCCCTTGCTCGATTTTGACAGATCACATCTCTTTCTGACCGTTAGAGCCAACAGAATCGAAGGGAAATCGTCCATCACACACTCAAGTTAAAAAAAAAGTGGCATTTTAGGGCATTCAATCTAGCTACAGAGCATAGGAATGGCCTGCTCTGATATTTGAAAACGGAATTGCAGTTGTATTGCTTATAGATTATCAGAACATTTCAAAGGGGACACAGACACATTGGATATTAACCTATGGATTAACTACATCATCGTTTTTATCGTTTTAATGCCATTGAAGACCATTTTTGACCAGACAAAACCAAGGTAAGCTATGTTAGTGTTTTAGGCTAACTAGCGCCACATGTTTTGATATACGTTTTTGATGATAACGTTGCGAATTTGTATCTTTCAGTGTTGAGGTGGGCACCGTTAGATTCTGTGTCATTGTGTGTTTTTTTTGAAAAAAAATGAAAAAGATCAGTTAAATGAGTTTTTTCCCGTTATATGTATATAAAATATTCATAGTTTATTAAATATTAAGGTTCCTTAGATGTTGTTTCCTGCAAATGACGCGATTTTGGCCCCGGAACCGGGTCCATGGGGCTTAAGAGGTTTTAATGCACTTAAAATATAATCAGTTTTCTGCTAGTACTTTCACTTTATTATCTCGTATGATTTCAAAATGTGAATATACTTTACTGTGTTTCTTGTCCATGAGCATAATTTCCACTGAGGACAGGGGGGACATGTCCCCCCCACTTTTCAAATGTGTTTTAATCTTTTGTATGCAAGCGCTTATCGCCAGGGAGGAGCACAGCCTCTCTGTGTGTGTGTGTGTGTGTGTGTGTGTGTGTGTGTGTGTGTGTGTGGGTGTGGGTGTGGGGGTGGGGGTGGGTGGGGGTGGGGGTGGGGGTGGGTGGGTGTGTGTATTTGGCACTAGTGCATTTTGAGTGAGTGCGAGCGAGCGAGAAAGAGAGAGAGCTCACCAGTTACAAGGATTTTTGTTTTCTTAGCATCTGGTGCTAGCTCAGAGCTAACGGACATTAGAAGCTGTTTCTACAACAAGGAGAGGGAGAACTCTCGCCTGTCAGACTGAGAGGCTGATTACTACAGCTCAGTGAGGTAAAGGACTCTGAGGGTTTAGATCAGGGGTCGGCAACCTTTTTTATATGAAGTGCCATTAAAAAGAAATTGTGATCAGTGTGCCGACTATCGTGAATTGTCAACAGGGCGGCGGGGAAGCAGTTTGTGGACCTCTTTCACCTGTCAGCACAACTTACATGATGCCGTTAATAATTGTTTAAACGGCATAATAATAATGACGACCTTTCCGTTCTGTGATTCTCCAGAACACACAGATGGCCAGTCCGCCCCTGTGTAGCATGTTAAAGAGAGCGGGGCTGCGTTGCGTGCACAGCTTCCTTCTGCAGGTAACGGGGAGACACGCTCTGGCGGCGGTCTCATTCAGGATCCAAAAATACAATTTAATTATTTATTCCACTTATTTATTCCACTTATTCCTAGTGTGCCACTGGTTACGGTGCCAGGGGTTGCCGACCCCTGGTTTAGATAGTTAACTTTAGACTAAGTTATCTCAGTGGTGGGTCTCAAACGGTTTGGTCGCCATTTATGTACATATTTCCAATGCACACCTTTATTTAATATAGTTATAAACAATAAGGTAGGAAATCATTCCAGTGTGTACTAGGACAGTACAAAATAAAATATACAATTTAAAAGGGAGTGATTAGTCAAATATGCATAAATAAAAGAAAGAATGCTATCTAGGTAACATAAGATAAAGTTAGGAGAGAGGAGGGACTGAGATGTTAATAAAATAAACAAGTTTAAATGATTTGTTATTGTTTGCGATCAAGGATTTTGGATTATTTAAATATATACAGTTCGGTTTCATGAGTGTTGAGTGCTGTATCCATACATCCCTTAATTTCCCCTCAAAGTGCTTTTAAACGTATACAAACAATATGCTGGATGTAGAGAGATGGAAGAAGGGAATCTACTGACGCACTACCACAAACATTAGTTTGTCCAATTTATGTAAGTTTGTTTTACTGACGATATTTATTTTACCTTTTCTCCAGTCACTGTGCAGTTATAATAGAAGATTGATTTCGATATATGACCATGTGGCAGCGGGGTGTGGTTTGGGCGCTGGCTGCTGGAGTGAAGGGAGTGGCTCGGCCGGAGGCCAGACAGCTGATCGGAATCAGGTAATCAGTGCGGGAAGAAAAGCATGTCGTAACCTGGTTCTGGTCTGTTATGCAGTAGGCTGGATCCTGGAAGGTCGCCAAAGGACCTGTGAAGTTTCCCACCCGGGCAACGTTTGAGACCCACGCATATTTTTGGAGTTAATAAACGCCTGTGTTCCACCAACCTGCTCTTTCCGTCCCTATTTGAACCCTGTGTGAGCGGAGAGGCTCAAAGTGGCACCTGAACAGGGACCTGATGTCGGAAGGAGAAACCCCGCTGGGTCAGGCCCTCCAACGTCTCGCTCACATGCAGGAGACCACCACAGCATTACAGCGACAGCAGAGCGAGGCTCTGCTCGGGATCGCCTCGAGCCAGCGCGAGGAACGGGCTCTCCTACGGGAGCTGCTGCAGCGTCCGGCCGCTCGGGAGGCCGATCCCGCTACCAACCCGGCCCGACCGCCTTCAATTGCCCTCCAGAAATTGACGGCAGAGGATGATCCGGAGGCATACCTGGACATCTTTGAGGGCACAGCGGCGGCGTGCGGGTGGCCGGAGGAGGAGTGGGCAGCGCGGCTATTGCCTCTGCTATCTGGGAGTGCGCAGCTAGCCGCCCAAAGCCTGCCAGCAGCCTCTCGGCATGTGTACCGGCATCTAAGGAAGGCCATCCTGGACCGGCTTGGCAGCACGCCAGAGGGACATCGCCTCCGGTTCCGGGCCCTCCCCTTCGAGGACGCTGACCGCCCCTTCTCCTACGCGCAGCGGCTCCTGGATGCAGCGAGCCGCTGGCCCCAGCCTGGGGTGCGCTCCGCTGAGGAAGTCGTCGGGCAGGTGGCGCTGGAGCAGTTAATCGCCGGCCTGCCATCTTCGACGGCGAATTGGGTCCAGTGCCATCGCCCCGCCAACCTGGAAGCAGCCGTCGTCCTTGCGGAGGACCACCTCTCGCTCCCCCGGCGGAGCATGAAAGAGGAGCCCCGACCACCAGCCGTCTCAGCGGGCAGACCCGTCCCAGCCCCGAGGAGGAGGTTTCCTGGAGCAGCTGCCCTTCCCTCCCCACCATCACAAGGCCCCAACCCCGCAGCCCCGACACTTTCCCCCCTAGCTCTACCTTACCCTCCTGTTTTTATCTCCCCAGGGTCCGGCCTACGCTTCTGGTCGTCCGGCACCACGGGGGGCTCCTCAGACGTCAGTGCAGGATTGCTGGCGGTGCGGGCAGCCCGGCCACTTCCAACGGGAGTGTCCTCTCATGGAGGTCGGACAGCTGGTTCGGGTTGCAGGACCGCCAGTTGCCGCCCCCGATTTGGAAGGGACGTACCGTATACCGGTATGTATACAGGGGGGTACACACCAGGCTCTGATGGACACGGGCTGTAATCAGACGATGATCCATCAGCACCTGGTTTGGCCTGGGGGCATTGATTGAAGCATCGTGGGTGAAGGTGAGGTGTGTGCATGGGGATATTCACCAGTACCCGGAGGTGACGCTGGAAATTTCTTATAAGGGGAAAAAGCATAGAGTCAGGGCTGGAGTTAGCACTCGCCTTACGCACCCTCTGATTTTGGGAACGAATTGGCTGGGGTTTGCTAAGCTAGCGGGGCCTATGGGGGTGCGTTCACGGACGGCAGGGAAATGGGAGTTGTGTGCTGTGTTTAGTGGGGAGTCGGAGGCGGCTGACGACATCGAGGGGGAAACGGACACGGAGGGGGCCGCGGAGGTCCCTCTGGACCCGCTGGTGTTTCCCGTGGAAGATTTCCCCCTCGAACAGTCGAGGGACGAGACCCTTCAGCACGGCTTCGGCCAGGTGGTGAGTATTGATGGCTCCCAGCTACACCCAAACGCAGCACTCACTCACCCACACTTTACGGTGGTTAGGGACAGGCTGTATCGTGTAAGCCGTGACACACAGACAGGAGAGATAAATACCCAGTTGTTGGTGCCAAAAAGCCGTCGGGAAATGGTTTTCCAGGCGGCTCATTATAACCCCATGTCAGGTCACCTAGGGTACGACAGATCACTACACCGGATAATGGCCCGATTTTATTGGCCGGGCATTCGCGCAGATGTGAAGCGGTGGTGTGCATCTTGCCGTGAATGTCAGCTGGTTAACCCGCCGGCCATCCCCAGAGCGCCTTTGCGCCCGTTACCATTGATTGAGGTGCCTTTTGAGAGAGTTGGAATGGACCTCATCGGGCCATTAGACCGGAGTGCACGGGGATATCGCTTTGTACTAGTCCTAGTGGATTATGCAACGCGATATCCCGAGGCAGTGCCACTGCGTAATATCTCTGCAAAGAGCGTCGCGCAGGCACTGTTTCACATTATCTCCCGAGTCGGGATCTCGAAAGAGATCCTGACTGACCAGGGCACACAGTTTATGTCATGCACACTACGCGAGCTGTATGAACTATTGGGCGTCCATTCAATACGGACTAGTTTTTACCATCCGCAGACCGACGGCCTGGTGGAACGGTTTAACAAAACACTAAAGAACATGGTTCGTAAGTTCGTTCACGAAGATAGCCGTAATTGGGATAAATGGCTAGATCCTCTGTTGTTTGCAGTGCAGGAGGTGCCCCAGTCCTCCACGGGATTATCTCCCTTTGAGCTGTTATTTGGTAGGAAGCCCCGGGGTGTTTTGGACCTAGTTAAGGAAAACTGGGAGGAGGGTCCAAGCACCAGTAAGAACGAAATACAGTACGTTATGGACCTGCGAGCAAAACTCCACTCACTGGGGCAGATATCACGGGAGAATTTGCTCCAGGCTCAGGAACGTCAGCGGCGCCTGTACAACAGAGGGTCGAAACTGAGACAATTTTCACCAGGAGATAAAGTGCTTGTATTACTCCCATCCTCTAGCTCTAAACTACTCGCCAAGTGGCAAGGACCCTTCGTGGTCACACAACGAGTGGGGGACGTATATTATGAGGTGGTGCGTTCTGACAGGGGGGGAGCAACACAGATTTACCACCTTAACCTCCTGAAAGCATGGAGGGAGGTGGTGTCGGTTTCTCTGGCCACCACGGTGATTGAGAGAGATGAGTTGGGACCGGAGGTCATTAAAAGCAACAAAGTAGCCCCGGTCTGTTGTGGCGACAATCTCTCACCGGGCCAGAGAGCAGACGTTGCTTCGTTGCAAAGGCAGTTTGCCGACGTGTTCTCTACGCTGCCAGGGCGCACCTCTCTCATACACCACCGCATAGAAACGCCCCCGGGCGTGGCCATTCGTTCACGGCCCTATCGGCTGCCTGAACACAGGAGGAAAATTGTTCAGGCGGAGCTTCAGGCTATGCTAGAGATGGGAGTGATAGAAGAGTCCACCAGTGACTGGTGTTGCCCCGTCGTGCTGGTACGTAAGTCTGACGGGTCAAACCGGTTCTGTGTGGACTACCGCAGGGTGAATGAGGTGTCCAAATTTGATGCTTATCCAATGCCCCGGGTCGACGAACTCCTGGATCGGCTAGGCACTGCTCGCTTTTACACGACGTTGGATTTAACCAAAGGCTATTGGCAGATTCCCCTTTCTCCAGAGTCTAAGGAAAAAACGGCCTTCTCCACTCCGTATGGTTTATACCAGGGGTCGGCAACCTTTTTGATATGAAGTGCCATTTACAAAAAAAATTGTTATCAGCGTGCCAACTATCAACAGGGGGGGGGGGGGGTTGAGGAGCTTAACGCTCGTCAACTAGCAGTGGCGCAACATACACGATGCCGAATTTAACAAACAAATTTAAGTAATTGGTTTAAACGGCATAATAATAAGGACGATCGTCCGTTCTGTGATTCTCCAGAGCACACATGTTATGATATTAGGGTCGCGTCGGGTCATGCAGAGTGAGATGAGATCGCTGTCCCTTTAAGAGAGAGAGATAGAGAGAGAGGGGTGTGGCTTGTGCATGTGTTTGTGGATGATAGAGCGACAGTGAGCGAGCGTGTGTATGTTTCTGGAAGGGAAACGGGAAAGCAGAAAAACAGAGGTCTGTGATGTATTTTGTGAAACAGAAGAACAGCTAAATAAATGCAACGGCCTCCCAAGAAGAGCTCACCTCGCTCCAGTCATTTAAGCTAAAGTAGGTTATTGAACCTGAAGCTTGTTGCTTCTGCCCTCCTCGACTACGGTCTGGGAGCCGACAGGAAAGTTCAACACACAGATGGCCAGTCCGCCCCCTTTGTAGCATATTATTTCGATGAGAGATGAGCAGATCGCCACTGGGCTTTCAACTAAATACACAGCCACGCAAAAACTGCGGCATTTGTACAGCTCCTTATGGGTACTGCAATTAGTGAAGTGCTTTCCTCCCCGTTGAAACGATCAGCACTGCACCACGGAGGAAAGCGGCAGAAAGTCACCTGGAGTAAAGAGAGCGGGGCTGCGTTGCGTGCATGGCTTCCTTCTGCAGGTAACGGGGAGACGCGCTCTGGCGGCGGTCTCGTTCAGGATCCGAAAATACAATTTAAATATTTTGCACACTTATTCCACTTATTCCTAGTGTGCCACTGGTTACGGTGCCGCGTGCCAATGCTGGCACGCGTGCCAGGGGTTGCCGACCCCTGGTTTATACCAATTCATCACACTTCCTCTCGGGTTGTTCGGAGCTCCAGCCACCTTCCAGCGGCTCATGGACCGGGTGCTACGTCCCCACTCTGCATATGCTGCTGCTTACTTGGATGATGTCATCATTCACAGTGAGACATGGGAGCAGCATATGCAGCAGGTGGGGGCGGTGCTCGAGTCCCTGAGGCAGGCGGGGCTCACGGCCAACCCGAAGAAGTGTGCGGTTGGACGGAGGGAGGTACGGTATCTGGGGTACCACTTAGGCGGCGGGCAGGTGCGGCCACAGATTGAGAAAACAACCGCCATTTCAGCCTGTCTGGCGCCCAAGACGAAAAAAGAGGTCAGGAGGTTCATGGGGCTGGCCGGCTACTACAGGCGGTTCATCCCGTCCTTTTCGGAGCTGACCAGCCCCCTGACCGACCTGACCCGAAAGGGTGCTTCAGATCCGGTCCAGTGGACGGAGCGGTGTCAGCTGGCGTTTGAGAGGCTTAAAAAAGCCCTCTGTGGTAAGCCGCTTCTGTATTCTCCTGACTTCTCTCTCCCTTTTGTGTTGCAGACCGACGCCTCGAACAGTGGGGTGGGGGCCGTTTTGTCCCAGCACGTAGAGGGGGTCGACCGCCCCGTACTGTACATTAGCCGTAAGCTCGCCCAGAGGGAGGTGAACTACAGTACGGTGGAAAAGGAGTGCCTCGCCATACGGTGGGCGGTCGGCGCCCTGCGGTACTACCTCCTGGGGCGCCCTTTCACCCTCTGGTCGGACCATGCCCCGCTCCAGTGGCTCCACCGCATGAAGGATGCCAACGCTCGGATCACTCGGTGGTATCTGGCGTTACAGCCTTTCAACTTCAAGGTGATTCACAGGCCGGGTAACCGGATGGTCGTGGCTGATTTCCTCTCTCGCTCGGCGGAGGGGGGGGGGGGAGAGTCAGCTTGCGGCCGGCGGGATCCCGGCCTGAGTCGGGCGGTGGGGGTATGTGGCAGCGGGGTGTGGTTTGGGCGCTGGCTGTTGGAGTGAAGGGAGTGGCTCGGCCGGAGGCCAGACAGCTGATCGGAATCAGGTAATCAGTGCGGGAAGAAAAGCATGTCGTAACCTGGTTCTGTTCTGTTATGCAGTAGGCTGGATCCTGGAAGGTCGCCAAAGGACCTGTGAAGTTTCCCACCCGGGCAACGTTTGAGACCCGCGCATATTTTTGGAGTTAATAAACGCCTGTGTTCCACCAACCTGCTCTTTCAGTCCCTATTTGAACCCTGTGTGAGCGGAGAGGCTCACAGACCACAAGGTGGTGTCAAACTACTTTATCCGATACTTTACCTACTCTACACAAATAGTCCTTCTGAAGTCTGGTACCAGGATCAGATGTCATGTAACTCCTAACTAATAACTAAACAATTGACTGCTTACGGTTCACTTCCTTAGCTTAGCACTGATGCATGGAAGTGGAAGCTTTCCATTTTGACTACCCACCACATTTAAAACTACACAGCTACTGAAGTGTTGTGGTATTATTTATTTCGACCATTTTTATGCAATTAACATAATCTTTGTTCGACTGTGGATCAAATGTTGCACCTGGAAAAAACATATTTTTTGTATTCAAATGATTGCTTTATTACGAATGATATAGATATGAAATGTTGCTCCCTTAAAGTAGATAGAGTCTATCTCGAGGAGGGGGCTGGACTTTGTCTCTCTTCATATTCACTTCTGGTAAAGAGACTATGAGAGACTTCCTGTGGGTGAGGTTGCTTCTAAACTTAAACTCGATCTCC
This sequence comes from Notothenia rossii, assembly GCF_949606895.1. Taxonomy (NCBI): domain Eukaryota; kingdom Metazoa; phylum Chordata; class Actinopteri; order Perciformes; family Nototheniidae; genus Notothenia; species Notothenia rossii. The sequence goes on from NC_136901.1 coordinate 89,364,559, forward strand.
TCCGTGACACTCCATCACTGCGTTTCAACTATTTGGTTAAAGCTGTTACACACATTTTCATATGAAATATTGGTGAGAAGGCCCATGGATTATAAAGTGAGAATGACGCCTGCAATTGTATCTCCTTCTTAAAACTGTATGCACTTTATTTTTTCTAGAAAGACTTTATGCAGCAGCCTTTAGAGAAGCATCAAGGATATGTTAACACCTTATCTCTGTTCATCATTAGAGGATAACTAAACCAAGGTGTAAACAATGTGCTGTGTTAAAATCTGCTCAGTTGTGTGAGCTTTGTGTAAAAGGGAAGGAAGCTGTGACCGTGTAAAGAAGTTAAAAAAACAACTTCCGTTTCCAATATTACATTGCATTTGTTTCTCTGTAGTTCCTGATTGCTCTTCATATGCTGCGGTTTCAATCTTTCTATTTGCACAAAGTAGAAGAATTTCTCAGAAGCAGATTCTCAGTGTTGGATGTGAAGATGGGACACACTTTGCTCTGTCTACGGGTTTTTTTCTGTGAGTACTTTTCCAGTTTTAATTGCCATTGATAACACTTTTTAAAAGCCTGAGGTTAATATATATTTCTGTCAGTTTGATAACGTCTGATTTAGTTTAATACTTATTTCAGTTCTGAATTTACTTTACCGTGGACAAGCTCAAGGTAATTATACCATTTTCATACTTTTTTTTACTCATTCTAGACAAATCTACTGAAGTAACTCTCCAAACAACTTCCGTTTGGTCAATGTATAAAACTGTTTTTGACAAAAAGAAAACAAATTTTACTTTTTGTTTGTTGTAAAGGAAAGCAATAAAATTTATCTAAATGTATCAGGTAAGTGATCAAAGTAATACCACCATTACCAAGTTCAATAAAAACATTTTTCATTTATTTATGAGCCATGTTGATGTGAACACGCAGTTTGGACAAGTTCTAATATATAATCTGTAAATGATTGTAATGTTTAAACGGTTAAACAGCTCCACTGACGTTTTTTACATAATATATACAGAAACTATGTAGGATCCAAGGAGTGCATGTAACCCAATTATACATCATAATGTTATCATTCTGTGAAATGTTGTTTTCCAACAGACAGACCTAAGGCTGTCCTCACTGTGTCTCCATCATGGCCGAGTCCTGGAGCCTCAGTAACTCTGAACTGCAGCGTTGATCATCCTTCTGCCGGCTGGAGTTTCTACTGGTATAAGGCTGTTCCCAAACTGTCACACAACTCCTACAACTTCTACAACTATGAGCTGCTACCTGGCAGCGAGAAAGGGACTGAACAGCATCTCTTCATCATTGATGGACAAACACACACAGCAGGATATGTGTGCAGAGCAGGAAGAGGAGATCCAGTGTATTACAGTGGGTGGAGTCAACCTAAGTTTGTCTGGTCTGGAGGTCAGTATGTTCTTCCTTTTTCTTTCTTTCTGTAGTTTGTACCACCATTAGGCCAACAAATGTCTTTCTCAAAGTTTGCCTGGTCTTGAGGTTTGTTTTGACTTTTCCATTATTGCAAAATGGAACAAAGTCACTTATTTTGGGAACTTTTCTTTTACACCAGCATCAGGTCATAGTTCAGTTTTCAAAACCTTTCTCTAAAATAAATTAAGTGGCAGTTTTGCCATACCAATGCATTGTCTTCTTCAGTCTGCATGGTTTAAATGTCCACTCTTTGTATGTTTCAGATTTTAATTCAGCAGTGTCTCTCACAGTGAGTCCTGACAGTGTGCAGCACTTCCCCAAAACGTCTGTGTCACTGAGCTGTGAGGGAAACTCCACTGAGTGGAGAGTGAGGACGTTTGCGAAATCTGGCTACCTTTATCGCTGTTCTTCCTGGGGGACAATGACTGGATCCACATGCACAATAACCGGCAGCTGGGTTAGTGGAGTGTTCTGGTGTGAGTCTGAAACAGGACAGTTCAGTAATGCAGTCAACATCACTAAAGATTGTGAGTTTTAATTATTTAAAATGTTTGTTTCTGAAGTATTATGTTGTTTTGAAATGTGAAGGTGACAACAAGCATTAGCCAAACGTCTCTTCAAATTAGTAAAACTTCATAAAAAAGAACAATTTGCGAAGTGATTTCCAGGGTTACTTCTCTCAAAGATCGACGATAATATTCTGTGTTTAAATGTCCTCATACATCTACCTGACATTTCAGATTCTGCCAGACTAGGCCAGTTGTGCATAAACATATTAAATCTGCAAAAGCTGATGACTCTGTCAAAGCTTTTATATTCTTTGATTTCTTTTCAGATGATGAAATGATCCTGGTGAGTCCTGTCCGTCCTGTGGCTGAGGGACGTTCTGTCACTCTTAGCTGCAAGTTCAAGACAGGAACTGTTCTTTATAATGTGGATTTCTATAAAGATGACAAACTCATCCAGAACGATACCAGGAAGGAGCTGACCATCTCTGCAGTGTCAAAGTCAGACGAAGGCTTTTATAAATGTAAACGGAGAGATTCAGCAGATGGTAGGACGTCACCAGAGAGTTGGTTCTCAGTCAAATGTAAGTATGATTTAAAAACCCTTCCTTTTTTGTAAGCTGTGTTACAGTCTGAGATAAAGAAAGCTTAGTTTCATCTGAATTAAACTTTGTTTGTTTAAGAGAGATGTTTTATACAGTTAATCTATAACAGGAACGTTTAATATTAAATAAATATTAATAAAGATGAATTATAGTAGCAGCGTCCGGACCTGGAAAAGCCTCTCAATTTCCCATTCTTCTGATCGTTGGGCTGCTTGGTGGAGTTGTACTGATTATTCTCCTGCTGCTGTTCCTGCATTTATACAGAAAGTCAAAAGGTGAGATCATTTTCTTCTGATATCAGATTGACTCTAATGTAACCACACGTACTGTTTTAACAGTAGAACACTTTGCAAAACTTAATAACATAGCAGCAAATGTCTTCTTTTTTTTAACAGATTCCTGCTGTATCAGGTTGGTACAACACTCCATTTTTATTTGTTATGAACATGACAGCAGTGATATTTTCCTTTCATAAATCCTCTTAATTTACTAAATGTGTTTTGCACACCAGATCTCAGAGGACCAATCAGAGCCCTGCTACAGACCACATGATCAACCAGGACGAAACTAACCAAAGAGAAAATGCTTCCGTTCTTCAGGGTCAGCCTGAATTCTTAATACGTTTTGAATGTATTGTTAACGTTATTAACCGAGTAGCATTTCCATTTCTCATTGGTTGTTTTTACAAATGTAGTTCATATATTATAGAGGGATTTCAATATGAATTTGGTTTGATATAGATTTGTCTTCAAATAATGCCTGTCTCTATGAAACAATCAAAGGCCCTGAAGAACCTGCATATGGTACAGTATAGTAAATATAAATACTGGAATATGACAATTCAAGGTTCACTCTTTTAAATATAAAATAAATTGTATATTTCAGATGAATCCATGGATGTGACATATTCTGTGGTCGCGCTCAAAAACATTTCTAAGAAGGGTGAGTGTTTGAATTTATGTTGTCATGGCCTGGCTCTTGGCCATAATAAAAAGCGTGGGAAGGACAAGAATATGTATATAAAAAGGTATTTATTTGGCAAAACGTAATGTGGCCAAAAAACAAACATAAGGCAAGGCGAAAATAAGAATAAGGGCTGCTGCTCTCCGAGGTCCAGTCCTCTGGCGGGGAGCGACCTCGAGGCTCTGGCTCAGGCCTTTTAATCCTCCGGTGCGAGCTGTCAGTTGTCCTCTATTAGTGCGTCAGGTGTCCTCAATCAGTGTGGGCACAAGCAGAGGCGGATCATTAAAGGGCCATACGCACCACAGGAGACCTCCAAGCAGGGGTCGTCACACCCCCCCCCCCTTAAAGTTGGTGTCCCCAGGACCACCGGCATAACGAATTAACCCTATCCCAAACAAAAACAAAAAGTCACAGAACACAACAAATATATAACACCCTCTCTTAACAAACCCTAATTGTAATATACCACCTTATCACAACATCTCTGGATGTGACCAAGCCCACCGCAGGAGTAGCACCTCCGGTCGTTGGCACGCCCACAGTCACGAGCCATGTGGCCTGGTTTGTTGCAGTTGTAGCACACATCCTCCGTTTGGTCACAGTCCCTAGTCATATGTCCTTGATCTCCACACCGATAACAGAACATTTTCTTGCCACGTCCTCAACCCCTGCTGCCGCTGCCGCCACGACCACCATCAAAGCCGCCGCCACCACCACCACGACCACTTTGACCAGTGGAGCAATGCTTGGCCTTCTGGTTTCTATGCAACATAGTTTTGGCCATAGCCCGCGAGATCACGCAGGAGGACGTGACCTCTGGCACCACTGTAGAGCTCTCCTCAAACCCAGACTCAATCAGCACACCATTCACTAAAAATGCCGGAAGAACATCAGCCCAAACCCTGCTACCTGCCAAACCGTTGCCCAGAATAAAATGTATCTCCTCGATTGGCAAAGCTGGACGTACACCAACACCTATTTCACCTTTAACAAGGTCACAGTCAATATACACCCTATGAACAGGCATAAGAACTTTTAATCCCATTCCCCAACTCAGAACTGTGTCACCTGTGTCACTTTCATCCGACAACGGCAAAACAGAGTCAACAATATAGGAGTCAAAAGCCCCTGTGTCCCGCAAGATTTTGATTGGAACTCTAACATTACTACCTAACAATGACACCAAGCCGTCTCGTATAAATGGAGTATAAGATGCCAAAACCTCAGATCCACATAAGTGGGATTTAAGCACATCGGCACCACAGCAGCTTTTCACAGGAGCAGCCAACGCAACAGGCCCAACAAAACATCTTCCTCCCTCAGATTTTGCTCTAAGCGCAGGACATTCTTCCTTCCAATGGCCTCTTTCACGACAGTTGTGGCAATCATCGTTATTAACCACATTAGATTTGATCAAACTCGATTTCCCTGGATCCATCCTAACATCCTTCCTATTTCCTTCACAAACAGTTAGTGCCCCAGAGCGCCCTCCGAACCTGCTCTTATGAAGCAACACAAACTCATCAGCTGCCACCGCAGCTCCAGCCGCGGAAGTTACCTTGTGTTCTGTTATGTGAGTAGCAATCCTGCCAGGAAGAATATTTTTGAACTGTTCCAAAATCATGAGTTCACACAAATCGTCAAAAGAAGCGATTTCAAGAGCAGTTAACCAACGTTTAAAATGAACCGACAAATCCCTCGCCATCTCCACATAGGTTTGACCTTGTTTCTGCTCAAAGGACCTAAAAGGCTGTCGATAGGCCTCTGGCACCAGTTCATATGCCCTAAGTACCGCCGATTTTATCTTACTATAGCTAGAGCTATCCTCAAAACATAGGGAGGAATATGCAGACTGTGCTTTTCCTGTGAGAACACACTGAAGCATCAGTGCGCAGTCTGCATCAGGCCAATCTCTAGCCCTAGCTACACGTTCAAACTAAAAACGTGTCAGGATCACTTTCATTAAAGTGCGGCAGCAAGCGCAGGTTATTAATGTCAAAACGATGACACCTGGGCACCTGTTCACCCAGCCCCTCACCATCTCTGAGAATAGACAGACGATCTGTCTCCAACTCTATCTTGGCTTTCTCAGATTCTTGCCGTATCCGCTCCACTGTGATTTCCTTTTCAATTCCCAACGCATACTTTACTCTGTCATGTTCCAGCTGCAACAACAACAATTCTTTCTGCTGCTCAAAAGAAAGTGCACTAGCCTGAAAAAGAGGTTTTAACAAAACCCCCTCTTCCTTTGCAGCAAACACTCCTGTCTCACTCAATGTCGACACTGTAGAGTCTTTGATGTTCTCCTTCATCCTCCTATCACCGACAATAGTCACCGAGAAATGCTCAACAATCAAGAGCAGCTGCTCTCTTGAAAAAGTGCCAAGAGACTCCTGAGACGGAGCTTCAATAAATGCCTCTACGTCAGCCATATTAATTTAGACCGGGACCTCACCGGAATAAAACACCGAACCCACTAACTATTACCATCCCACTGAGTGATCTCCTCCCTAGTCTTCATGCAGTTACTTGTGGTGGGTATTGATGAACTGGAGACCGCTGGCCCACCAAAGCGACGAGCAGGCTAGCAACACTACTGAGACCACGGCCATGCTCCCAAGCCGAAGCTTCAACCACTTTCTCCGCAACACTACACACCCAGCTCAACAATCCCAAGGGAACCGCCGCTTAACCTGCCAGGGAAAACTCCGCACTGCTCCGCACTGCTCCACATACAACGCACCCGTGTCAACGAGAGAGAAAGGAAAAACAAAGCAAACAGCTGATCACGGCTAAGAACAACTGGCAAACCCTGTCCTGAAATATAATGCAAAACAAATCAAAGCCTCACAAAGTAATCTAATCAGTCCCCAAACAACGATCTGAAATCTAATGTCCTTCCCACAATGAGCCGAAACAAAGAAACCGGCCGCCCTGCACACGCGCACCAACTCCCAACACACATCTTACCTATCCGTTGCTGTATCACAGATAAAAGAAGTGGACGAGCCCCCATCTGCCATGGCCTGGCTCTTGGCCATAACAAAAAGCGTGGGAAGATAGTGATGGCAGTTTGACACTGAAACTTTGAACGGAGCTTCAACCCTGGACTTCCTATTCCATAGAAGCAGTGCTTCGAAGCTTGCTTCAAATCACGTGACATGTGACTTCCGAAGCAGCAACTGCTTCAAATCACGTGACATGTGACGTCTGAACCAGCAACTGCTTCATTTCCTGAATGAATCAACTCACTGGATCGCCGTCCAATCAGGTGATTCAATGCACTGCCTCGTCTCAATTCTGACAGGTGACGGGTTGCAACAGTTTCAAATTTGAGCGCTTCAACACTTTATAACCGCTCTAAACAATGCGCAATGTGTGGGTTGTTGTCGTAGTTTGCATTGTTGCTGTTGAATTGTTGTTGTTGGCATTGCATTTGAATTGGATCATTATAGAGCAAGCCAGGAAGAAAAATAGGTCGTTCTGGCTAGTGAAACACTTCGAAATGTGGAGAAGTTGTGAACAAAAAGACAATTAGTAATATAAAAACACTTTGATGGTCTAAGGAATTGATAGCCCAGTGGATAGAGCCGGCGGCCAGGATGCGGCGATATCCTCCGCGCAGCTGGTTCAAAGCTAGGAATAGTTAAACTTTTAATCATTGCTTTTCAACTTTAATACTTTAATAACTGATCAAAGGCCCTCTCCGCCCCAAAAAATGTCAAGCACTCTCTAGTCTCTTCTCAATAACCCAATACACACTATTATCAATCTTTAATTGCAAATAGAACATGATATTCAGTCTTAGTGTGTGTGTGTGTATCGAATATTTTTCAAGGCAAAGATGCGTTAAACCCACTGCAGCCTTGCACTTCGCCAGGAGAGGTCGCTGTAACTGAAGCTTCGAGAAATTAACCTATTTCCGACACAATTGTCCAAGTGGTTCGACGCTTCATTCAAAGCTTCATTTTGCCATCACTATGGGAAGGACAAGAATATGTATATAAAAAGGTATTTATTTGGCAAAACGTAATATGCCAAAAAACAAACACAAGGCAAGGCAAAAATAAGAATAAGCGCCGCTGCTCTCCGAGGTCCAGTCCTCTGGCGGGGAGCGACCTCGAGGCTCTGGCTCAGGCCTTTTAATCCTCCGGTGCGAGCTGTCAGGTGTCCTAAATCAGCGTGTCAGGTGTCCTCAATCAGTGTGGGCACAAGCAGAGGAGGATCATTAAAGGGCCATACGCACCACAGGAGACCTCCAAGCAGGGATCGTCACAATATTGTAACAAAAACATGCAATAAGTTTTGTCTTTTCATGCTTTCTCATGATCCGTCTAACAGGGAAGAAAAATGAACCGGAGGATTGTGTTTACTCACATGTGAAGATGACGTCAGCTGCAGGTATGAAGAAATACTACTTGCTTTAAGTTTTTGTTATTGTGCCTGCTAGGGTGTAATTTTTAAATGTGCCACAAGGTGTCGCCAAAGTCGGCAATGTTCAAACCTTACACAAAACTTTGTCAATGTTTGTTAAGTTTATTTTGTGTCAGTTCTATGCATTCATGAAAAAAACATCAGGGCATATTACATTTCATTCATCTGTTTCCATACATGTATAACTGTTGTGAATCATCATGAGCAATTCCTTCTATCAAACTATCACTTTACCCTCTTGGGAGGAAAATGTATACCAGTACATTTTCATTTTTAACTGGGGGGGGAATACTGTAAAAAAATAAATAATAATAATCTCTTAATTCATAGGGAAGTCAAGTCCTGCACCAGTGGATGAAAGTGTTTATTCTGAACTCAAACCAGGAACAACTCTTGGTAAAATTGCAGCGTAACATCATGTAAGTATTTGGATTAATCACTTTATATATTTCATATATTGTTAAATACATTGTAAATGGGAGTAATATGTCAATTCTTTAAAGGATTAAACCATTTTTCTTCTCTGGTTTTCTTTCAGATCAAACAATGCCTCTTCTGTAAGAACAAGACGAATGGAAACAACAAACCAAAACGAAACCTTTGTTTATTAAACCTTATCTGCAGCTTTGCTCTCCATTTATCAGCCAGTATTTTGTACAGTTCATGTAATCACGGAAAATGTGAAATAAATGCATCGTAAGGCTTTAATCTATGTTTATTTAAAAAAAGTAAGCTTTGTTTTGCATTAATAAACTTGACTTTAATTGTTTCTAGATTTTTCTTTACACAAGGTGTTTGTTTTGTTTCATCATCCTCCCTTTTGTTTTGGTGATCCAGTAAAGTCATGCTTTTAGGTGACAGAAATAATTTAGAGGTGCAAGAGCTGAGATGTGACCAAAAATATGTCACTTTGAATCATCGGCGTTGTTACTAGTGATGAAGCAGAAGAAACATCTAATATTAGAGGTTTACAGGATGGCTATTTTACCAACAAAACCTGACTTTTGTCTTCTGTTTTTAGAAGATAAATGATCAATTATCAGAATTACAATTGCAATAAAAGTCAGGTAAAGATTGAAAAGAGGTTAAATCATTCTGAAGTTGTCTCGATGAACCATCTAACTGTTGGGGTTAAATATATCTGCCTGTGAAACACAAGTATAATACTGCCATCCATGTTTACTTGATTATGAGTTGAGCAAAAATGACTATTTACTCTGCCTTTTTAAAGTGGAATCTTGGTAGAGAGGGAAGTTCAAATGTATCTGCATGGCATGAGCATGAATTAGTCATGCCACTATAAAACAGGAAGGAAAGAGAGACGAGTTATTCTTAAGAAATGTGTAAATAACCAATGAGCTCATGTTGACATCAGATTTCTTCCCACAGTGCTCTGTCAGTCTTCCTCAATTTTCTTCAAGTGTTAAAGTGGACGTATGTGTATGAGAGAGAGAGTCTGTGTTAATTTTGGCAGCTGTTTTTGATTTAGTCTTTGGACGAAAATGGTTATTAGTTTTCGTCACATTTTAGTCATTCTTATCCTTCGTAGTTTTAGTCTAGTTTTAGTCGACGAAAACTCAAAACGTGTTAGTCTAGTTTTAGTCGACGAAAACTCAAAACGTTTTAGTCAACTTGTAGTCGATGAAAAATTACATTTTAGTCAACTTTTATTAATCAAAATGTGTCTCTATACGTACTCTCTGAACGCTCCGTCCCCGGCAGATCTCTGTGTCCGCTGCAGCGTGTCTGTTAGGCCCCGCCCCCCGCACACAGAGAGACACAGGGAGATCGCTCTTCTGGAGTGAAGAGAGCGGAAATAATGATATTGCAAGTCAGAAACGTAAGATGCATTTTGACAGACAAGACGGACACTTGGGGGAAAATATGCTGCGTTTTGAATGTCCGATAGTCCACCATTAACACCTTAGTCCCGTCTCGTCAACGAAAACTAAATATACATTTCGTCATAGTTTTCGTGATCAAGAATCTATTTTTAGCTCGTCATCGTCTCATCTTAGTCATGTAAAAAAAGGTCGTTGACGAACATTTTTTGTCATAGTTTTCGTTGACGAAATTAACACTGGTGAAGTTGGGACACACTTTGCTCTGCACGCTGGGGTTATTCTGTGAGTACTTTTCAGACCCCTGGGCTAGGCCATTCCCTCAACTAAATGTGCTTCTTCTTTAGCCACTCCTGTGTTGCCTTGGCCGTATGTTAAGGTTTATTGTCGAGCTGGAAGACCCATCCATGACACATTTTCAGTGTCTTGGCTGAGGGAAGGAGGCTATCGACCAATATTTCAAGGTACATGGCCCCGTACATCCTGTACTCGATGCCGGGAAGTCGTCCTATCCTCTTAGCAGAGAAACACATTTCGTCCTGTTGACTGTTGGGCTGCTTTGTGGAGTTTTAGTGATAATTCTCCCGCTGCTGTTCCTGTATCTCTACAGAAAATCAAAAGGTAAGAACCTTTTCATCTGATATCAAATGAATTAAAATATAATTACTCAAAATCACACATTACATGTACCGGAAACCTTTGCAATTCAAGAAAAATGTGATTAATCAAATGTTTTTCCTTTTTCCAACAGATTCAGTCTTCATCAGGTCGGTACAACCCTCTTTTATCTCATTTTGAACATTACAGCAGTTACATGTTGAAGTCAATCCACTTCATTATCTTCATGTGTATGGCCCACAAGATCTCAGAGCACCAATCAGGGCCCTGCTACAGACCACATGATCAACCAGGATGAATTTCAAAACATGCCACAATATTCTACTCTCCTCCAGGTCAGCCATTGTCCGGTTTAATAATATGATTTATTTTAACTTTTTGTCTTAATTGTGATTTAAAATGTGGCTTGATTTTCACTTCTCTGTAGGTGATCGTTGTCTCTATGAAACAATAGGAGGGCCTGTAGAAGCTGGAAATGGTACAGTATATCCTCTGTGTTTAACATGGAGTAATACAAATACTACTGCAGTGGCCAGCAGTGTCTAAATAAAGTACAGGAATTGTCCTTTGATACATTATTTTAATCCTTCGACCAGGTGCCTGTAATGAACCAGAAGAGGGCCTTTACTCAAATGTGGCAGCAGGTAATGTCAAGTACAAAACACTTTTAAACATATACAGATAAATATACTAAAAGCTTTTATAATGTGTTGTGCTGCTTGCCAGTTTCAGCAATGAGCAAATCCACCAAATAAAGCTTTTACACTTGTTGTGCATTGTTATACCGCATGTTGTTTTCCAGTAATGTCTTGGTTTAATGATACATTACTTAAAATATCATAATTATTAAATGGCAAATGTAAATATGTTCACACACAAATGAATTGGCATTAACAGACATTGTTTTATTCAAAAATAGACAGTACCTTGAGCAGAAATGACCCAATGATAATAACTTATTTTGGTTTTCTTCCAGATCAATAAAGACATCCTCATGGACAGAACCAATGGAGCGGATAAAAACATGAAAAACAACATCCTTGTTTTAGCAATTGAGTGTATTTGCTGCTTTTGTGTAAATAGCGCAGTGCCTTTTTAAAAAATGCCTTTCTAGGAACATGGTGAATGCTTTGCAATTCAACTGCACTTACTTTCTGTGTACTTATATTTAGTGTAAAACATTGTACTACCACCTTATCTGTTAAATGTCTGATTCAGATCATGTGGCTCGAACCTTGTTGTACATTGAGTGATATTAGAGCCAGATACTAATATATGCAGTATGGACCAGAGTCCTGCACGGGTCTGATTTTCAAGACCCGCTCCCGCCCCGCACCCGTGACGTGCAGTACCGAACCCGCCCCGCTACCCGCACATATTGCCAATTAGTTCTGCAACCCGACCCGACCCGCCGGCACATGATCCGCAACCCGACCCGAACCCGCATATATATATAAGCAGTGACAACGTGCAATTATTAACACACGCAGTTGCATATTTGGCTCAAAAAGCCTGGGATGTTGTTTATTTTCTCCATCTAGGATGACACCAAAAGCCTCCCAGACGTTGGATTTCGCTCTTGAGGAAGAGTTATTGAAAATGCTGTATTCTCCCCTATAGAGAGCTTCACCTCAGCCATTCAGAATGTGGTGCGCTCAGCAGCAGATAGATGCACTGCAGAGGTTATGATTATGCTCGGTACCGCGGAGGAGAGGTCTGAGGATTTAAACATTAAACTCAATTATTATTGTTTAAATATATTTATTATGCAACACCCGCAACCGGACCCGCATCATCTTTGTTTTACCCAGAAGCGAACCCGGAAAAAAGCGTTTGAAAAAATACCACCCGCAAATCACCTTTTTTGCGGGTCACCCGTCGGGTACCCGCGGATACCCGACCCGATGCAGGACTCTGGTATGGACACATGCTTTAGCACTGTAGATGCACACAGTGGACACACAAATATATTATTAATAAAACCCAAATGCAATTATACGTGCAAGTACTGTTCAGTGAATGACTCTTACTAGATGCTACCACAGGGTGCCCACAAATTATCTAATGCCTTGAATTTATCAGCAGAAGTAGTCTCTTGCAAAGGCCAAAACATCTGAAGTCACAGCACCACCAATAGGTCAAACAAGCTTTTCAGATTCAAAGGAACTGAAGCACACACCTTTTGTACAATGTATTTGTTTTCTTTCAGATCTGTAGGGCCCGTTTTTGGTTTTTTATTTGTAAAAAGAAAAATAACTTGGTTTATCTTTTCAAATTTTTAATAATACAAATGTTTCTATATTGTGTGAAGCAGATTAACCAAAAATAACTAAGAACATGATGGAATTTCTCATGCGCTTGTCACCAATAGAAAAACATCAACCCATAAATCTTATCTTTATTGCATGATTTCAATGCAATCAAAGCAGTAAAGCCTGTCCAGGAAGAAAACAAGGCAGAACATTTTATATTTTTCAAACATGTTATTGTCATTACAATTTTTAAATGGAAACCAAAACCCTCTTAAGCCCAAGCCTGTTTTTCAGGTTTCAGGCTCGAAAATGGCATTCCCAGAACAATTGACCATATCTTCCCTTCTAAAAGGGTTAAATTAATAATCTTTTTTTTCAAAGTAAAATATTTTTTACTTAAAGGGAAAACTAACCTTGGATGATGGGTTAGTAGACTAAAAGCTTTAGGAATCCAAAGTACAACATATATTAAGTACCCTGTATCAAGATTGATGCAAAACAAGTGATATTTTACCTTTTTAGACAGATTTAGCAAATAAAACCTCTTCTGGGGCCATTTGGGTGGATTTTCCTTATCTTTGGCCCCCCTTGCTCGATTTTGACAGGTGACATCTCTTTCTGACCGTTAGAGCCAATAGAATCGAAGGGAAATCGTCCCTCACACACTCATGTTAAAAAAAAGGTGGCATTTTAGTGCATTCAATCTTGCTACAGAGCATAGGAATGGCCTGCTCTGATATTTGAAAACGCAAATCCAGTTTCATTGCTTATAGATTATCAGAACATTTCAAAGGGGACACAGACACATTGGATATTAACCTATGGATTAACTACAGCATCGTTTTTATCGTTTTAATGCCATTGAAGATAATTTTTGACCAGACAAAACCAAGGTAAGCCATGTTAGCGTTTTAGGCTAACTAGCGCTACATGTTTTGATGTACGTTTTTGATGATAACGTTGCGAGTTTATATCTTTCAGTGTTGAGGTGGGCACCGTTAGATTCTGTGTCTTTACGATCATACACGATGTGTTGGATGTGCTGCTAAGATAAGTAATAAGGGAGCTAGGAGTGATTTTCGGTTCAGTAATAGGTTAGCATTTTTCGCCCGGGGCTAATTCAGAGGGTCAGTGTTAGCATTGTGTGTTTTTTTTGAAAAAAAAATGAAAAAGATCAGTTAAATGAGTTTTTTCCCGTTATATGTATATAAAATATTCATAGTTTATTCAATATTAAGGTTCCTTAGACGTTGTTTCCTGCAAATGACGCGATTTTGGCCCCGGAACCGGGTCCATGGGGTTTAATAATAATAATAATAAATAATAATAATAATACATAATATTTATATAGCACCTTTCACGAAACCCAAGGTCGCTTTACAAGTCGGGTAGGGGGGGAGTAGGGGAAAAGAGACAGACAGGTTGGGGGGTGGTGGGGGGGCAAGCAAGTAGCGGAAAAATAAACCTATCAAACTAACTATATAGTGGGGAAAGCCTTGGTGAAAAGGTGCGTTTTGAGGGCTTTTTAAGCTTAAGAGGTTTTAATGCACTTAAAATATCATCTGTTTTCTGCTAGTACTTTCACTTTATTATCTCGTATGATTTCAAAATGTGAATATACGTTACTGTGTTTCTTGTTCATGAGCATAATTTCCACTGAGGACAGGGGGGGACATGTCCCCCCCACTTTTCAAAATCCTGTTTGTGTCCCCCCCACTTTTCAAATGTGTTTTAATTTTTTGTACGCAAGCGCTTATCGCCAGGGAGGAGCACAGCCTCTGTGTGTGTGTGTGTGTGTGTGTTTGGCACTAGTGCATTTTGAGTGAGTGAGAGCGAGCGAGAAAGAGAGAGAGCGCACCAGTTACAGGGATTTTTGTTGTTAGCATCTGGTGCTAGCTCAGAGCTAACGGACATTAGAAGCTGTTTCTACAACAAGGAGAGGGAGAACTCTCGCCTGTCAGACTGAGAGGCTGATAACTACAGCTCAGTGAGGTAAAGGACTCTGAGGGTTTAGATCAGGGGTCGGCAACCTTTTTCATATGAAGTGCCATTAAAAAGAAATTGTGATCAGTGTGCCGACGATCGTGAATTGTCAACAGGGGGGCGGGGAAGCAGTTTGTGGACCTCTTTCAACTGTCAGCGCAACTTACATGATGCCGTTAATAATTGTTTAAACGGCATAATAATAATGACGACCTTTCCGTTCTGTGATTCTCCAGAACACACAGATGGCCAGTCCGTCCCTGTGTAGCATGTTAAAGAGAGCGGGGCTGCGTCGCGTGCGGGGCTTCCTTCTGCAGGTAACGGGGAGACGCGCTCTGGCAGCAGTCTCATTCAGGATCCAAAAATACAATTTAAATATTTATTCCAATTATTTATTCCACTTATTCCTAGTGTGCCACTGGTTACGGTGCCAGGGGTTGCCGACCCCTGGTTAAGATAGTTAACTTTAGACTAAGTTATCTCAGTGGGTCTCAAACGGTTTGGTCACCATTTATGTACATATTTCCAATGCACACCTTTATTTAATATAGTTGTAAACAATAAGGTAGGAAATCATTCCAGTGTGTACTAGGACAGTCCAAAATAAAAAATACAGTTTAAAAGGGAGTGATTAGTCAAATATGCGTAATTAAAAGAAAGAATGCTATCTAGGTAACATAAGATAAAGTTAGGAGAGAGGAGAGACTGAGTTGTTAATCAAATAAACAAGTTTAAATTATTTGTTATTGTTTGTGATTAAGGATTTTTGATTATTTAAATATATACAGTTCTGTTTCATGTGTGTTGAGTGCTGTATCCGTAAATCCCTTAATTTCCCCTCAAAGTGCGTGTAAACGTATACAAACAATATGCTGGATGTAGAGAGATGGAAGAAGGGAATCTACCGACGCACTACCGCAAACATTACTTTGTCCAATTTGTGTAAGTATGTTTTACTGAGGATGTTTATTTGACTTTTTCTCCAGTCACTGTGCAGTTATAATAGAAGATTGATTTCGATATATGACCACAAGGTGGTGTCAAACTACTTTATCTGATACTTTACCTACTCTACACAAATAGTCCTTCTGAAGTCTGGCACCAGGATCGGATGTCATGTAACTCCTAACTAATAACTAAACAATTGACTGCTTACGGTTCACTTCCTTAGCTTAGCACTGATGCATGGAAGTGGAAGCTTTCAATGTTGACTACCCACCACATTTAAAACTACACAGCTTCTGAAGTGTCGTGGTATTATTTATTTCGACCATTTTTATGGAATTAACATAATCTTTGTTCGACTGTGGATCAAATGTTGCACCTAGAAAAAACATATTTTCTGTATTCAAATGATTGCTTTATTACTAATGATATAGATATGAAATGTAGCTCCCTTAAAGTAGATAGAGTCTATCTCGAGGAGGGGGCTGGACTTTGTCTCTCTTCACATTCACTTCTGGTAAAGTGACTATGAGAGACTTCCTGTGGGTGAGGTTGCTTCTAAACTTAAACTTGAACTCCTCCGTAACACTCCATCACTGCGTTTCAACTATTTGGTTAAAGCTGTTACACACATTTTCATATCAAATATTGGTGAGAAGGCCCATGGATTATAAAGTGAGAATGACGCCTGCAATTGTATCTCCTTAAAACTGTATGCACTTTATTTTTTCTAGAAAGACTTTATGCAGCAGCCTTTAGAGAAGCATCAATCATTACTGACCATATGTGAAGAATCACGAGCCCACAGGATGATCTTATCTACATCAGGAAGGATATGTTAACACCTTATCTCTGTTCATCATTAGAGGAGACCTAAACCAAGGTGCAAACAAATTTGCTGTAGTTCCTGATTGCTCTTCATATGCTGCAGTTTCAATCTTTCTATTTGCACAAAGTAGAAGAATTTCTCAGAAGCAGATTCTCAGTGTTGGATGTGAAGATGGGACACACTTTGCTCTGTCTACGGGGTTTTTTCTGTGAGTACTTTTCCTGTTTTAATTGCCATTGATAAAACTTTTTAAATGCCTGAGGTTAATATATATTTCTGTCAGTTTGATAATGTCTGATTTAGTTTCATACTTATTTCAGTTCTGTATTTACTTTACCGTGGACAAGCTCAAGGTAATTATACCATTTTCATACTTTTTGTTTACTCATTCTAGACAAATCTACCGATGTAACTCTCCAAACAACATCCGTTTGGTCAATGTATAAAACTGTTTTTGACAAAAAGAAAACACATTTTACTTTTTGTATCTTGTGATGTTTCTAGATGCTGTACTGACCATTGAGCCAAACTGGACAACTTTTTTTACCGGAGAGTCTGTTACCTTCAAGTGTGACTTTGCAGGAGACAAAGACAGCGACTGGTTTTACTCAATCTACAGGAATTATCAAGAATGGCTTCCTTACGACAAACATGAGGGCTATGAGTTACACCCTCTAACTCCAGACTACAGTGGTGCATACCAATGTTTTTTTTATCAGAAGGACTCAAGAAAGGAAAGCAATAAAATCTATCTAAATGTATCAGGTAAGTGATCAAAGTAATACCACCATGACCAAGTTCAATGCAAACATTTATTTATTTATGAGCCATGTTGATGTGAACACGCAGTTTGGACAAGTTCTAATATATAATCTGTAAATGATTGTAATGTTTTTAACGGTTGAACAGCTCCACTGACGCTGTATAGGGAGGTGAAGTATACTGTAAAATCCTGTGCTTTTCGTTAACACAAAGTAATGAGTATTAAAATAAGAATAAGAAGACAGGGATCAGTTTCTTACATCAAAGCATTTACATAAAGATAATACTTCAACAACAAATCTTGTTATACTTTATTACCTGTGACAAATGGATTGTTTTCACATTGAAAGTTTCTGAGACTAAGACATTTATTATCAGTTCACTTTTTTTTTACTGTATATACAAATAGTATTTTGGTTTTTATATTTAAGTACAGTTCACACTTACATTTGTTTTTTTACATACTGTATGCAGAAAATATGTAGGATCCAAGGAGTGCATGCAACCCACCAATTATACATCATAATGTTATCATTCTGTGAAATGTTGTTTTCCAACAGACAGACCTCTGCCTGTCCTCACTGTGTCTCCATCATGGCCGAGTCCTGGAGCCTCAGTAACTCTGAACTGCAGCGTTGGTCATCCTTCTGCTGGCTGGAGCTTCTACTGGTATAAGGTTGTTCCCAAACTGTCAGACCACTCCTACAGTTTCTACAACTATGAGCTGCTACCTGGCAGTGAGAATGGGACTGAACAGCATCTCTTCATCATTGATGGACAAACGCACACAGCAGGATATGTGTGCAGAGCAGAAAGAGAGGATCCAGTGTCTTACAGTGGGCAGAGTGAACCTAAGTTTGTCTGGTCTGGAGGTCAGTATGTTCTTCTTTTTTCTTTCTTTCTGTAGTTTGTACCACCAGTAGGCCAGTCTTGATTTCTTTAACGAAAACTATGATGAAAAATGTTCGTCAACGACCTTTTTTACATGACTAAGACGAGACGATAACGAGCTAAAAATAGATTCTTGATAACGAAAACTTTGAAGAAATGTATATTTAGTTTTCGTTGACGAGACTGGACTAAGGTGTTAATGGTGGACTATCGGACATTCAAAATGCAGGGTATTTTCCCCCAAGTGTATGTCTTGTCTGTCAAAATGCATCTTACGTTTCGAACTTGCAATATCATTATTTCCGCTCTCTTCACTCCAGAAGAGCGATCTCCCTGTGTCTCTCTTACCTCATTCACACCAACGGTGTTTCAGGGCCGGTTCGGAGCTGGAGCTTGAAAAGCACCGGGTTTTTGTGTTCACACCGCAGCGGAGCAGCCTCTTAGCTCCGGAATCCGGTTTGTTTCAAGCACCAAAAAAATGTCCGGCTAGAGCAAAAGCACCGCATACGTCACGCTTACATCGAGGCGGGGGTGGGGGCAGGAACAACTCCTGAACAACAACAGTCGGACTCTGGGCGGTGTGAAAAGAACCAGAGGTAAACCGAAGAACCGGTTCTGAACCTGAAAAGCTCTAGCACGGAGCTTGAACCGGAGTTTCGTTGGTGTGAATGAGGTATCTGTGTGCGGGGGGGCGGGGCCTAACAGACATGCTGCAGCGGACACAGAGATCTGCCAGGGACGGTGCGTTCAGAAGGGACACATGCTGGAGTCCTTCAAGTTTGAAGGACTTTGTATACTGCAGGGTAGCTTGTGAATTTACTCCAGGTGGAACTAAAGTCTGATTTAACACTTGATTAGATTTCACATCATTCATCCAGATCTGTAAAGTAACTAAAGGTATTAAATACATGTTGTGGAGTAGAAGTACACAGTAGCAACACATTTAAATACTCCAGTAAAGTACCTCAACATTTTACTCAAGTACAGTACAATATTTTAACATAATTATATATATTTCATGTATTTCACATTTAAATAAAGCAATTCATTCGGTTAACAATTTGTTAGTTTTTCCCTTTAAAAAATAACAAAAAGTAAATACAAGAATACCGTTAAAGTACCGGATCGATAAGCAGTATCGATAAGACTATAAGTACCGTAGAAAACCTTAACAATATCCATCCCTAGATATTACATAAGTAAAGTGTTAAGAGAGTGAAATGTTGCTTTACGAATTTCAACACTTGAGTCACATTGATTCCAATTTCAGATACCTATATTTGCCTAACTGAATTGGTTTGAAGAGAGAAAACATTTTGACTAAAAGTAGACTAAAACGTTTTGAGACTAAAACTAGACTAAAACTATGAAGGATAGAAATGACTAAAATGTGACTAAAACTAATAACCATTTTCGGCTAAAGACTAAGACTAAATAAAAAACAGCTGCCAAAATGAACACTGTAGGCCAACAAATGTCTTTCTCAAAGTTTGCCTGGTCTTGAGGTTTGTTTTGACTTTTCCATTATTGCAAAATGGAACAAAGTCACTTATTTTGGGAACTTTTCTTTTACACCAGCATCAGGTCATAGTTCAGTTTTCAAAACCTTTCTCTAAAACAGAATGATGATTGACTGATTCATCTTCTGGACTTGACTGAATTTGAACACAAAATAATCTCTTTTCATCCTGACACATGAGTTGTTGTTCGCCATGGTTCAAACCTTAGACTTTGTAAATCCAAAACCTAATAATATAAGGCTTCTAGAATACATTAGATATAAGTGGTTAGTGTTTTCTTTATTTTTTTAGTTTGGAATATGTTTTAAGATATTTATCTGCTGGTTAAATAGTTTAAGAGATAAACAATACATATAATTAAACACATTTGTAGTGTGAGATTGAGGGACTGGTACTTTCACTTTTGTTTTCCTCCTACTTGTCACGGTTTGTGAAACAAATGCAGATATAAACTAAAAATTCCTTTATTTCAAGGATACATACATACATACATACATACATACATACATACATACATACATACATACATACATACATACATACATACATACATACATACATACATACATACATACATACATACATACATACATACATACATACATACATACATACATACATACATACATACATACATACATACATACATACATACATACATACATACATACATACATAGACAATGACAAAACAGAACACTCACCGCAGAACTAGTCATGGAACAAGACGAACCGACCAAGACAGACAGAAAACCCAGAACTTAAATACACACAAGACCAATCACACAACAAGACACAGGTGAGGAGGGAGGAGAAAACACACGGGCCCTGGTGAACATAATCAGACAATTAGACACACCAGGGAAACTAATGACAAGAGGAAAACACAGGGGAAAGGACCAGACAATAACCCAAAGGAAAACATGACATGGAAAACATCAAAAACACCCAAAGCTACAAAGCTATAAACGTGACATAACATGAGAATCGTGACACTACTTTAGTTTGTTACCGTTTGTTTTTTCAGGGTAAATTAAGTGTCAGTTTTGCCATACCAATGCATTGTCTTCTTCAGTCTGCATGGTTTAAATGTCCACTCTTTGTGTGTTTCAGATTTGAATTCAGCAGCGTCTCTCACAGTGAGTCCTGACAGTGTGCAGCACTTCAACAAAACGTCTGTGTCACTGAGCTGTGAGGGAAACTCCACTGAGTGGAGAGTGAGGAGGTTTTCTAAATCTGGCTACCTTTATCACTGTTCTTCCTGGGGGACAATGTCTGGATCCACATGCACAATAACCAGCAGATGGGTTAGTGGAGTGTTCTGGTGTGAGTCTGAAACAGGACAGTTCAGTAATGCAGTCAACATCACTAAAGATGGTGAGTTTTAATTATTTAAAATGTTTGTTTCTGAAGTATTATGTTGTTTTGAAATGTGAAGGTGACAACAAGCATTAGCCAAACGTCTCTTCAAATTAGTAAAACTTCATAAAAAAGAACAATTTGCGAAGTGATTTCCAGGGTTACTTCTCTCAAAGATTAAAGATAATATTCTGTGTTTAAATGTCCTCATGCATCTACCTGACATTTCAGCTTCTGCCAGACTAGGCCAGTTGTGCATAAACATATTAAATCTGCAAAAGCTGATGACTCTGTCAAAGCCTTTATATTCTTTGATTTCTTTTCAGATTATGAAATGATCCTGGTGAGTCCTGTCCGTCCTGTGGCTGAGGGACGTTCTGTCACTCTTAGCTGCAAGTTCAAGACAGGAACTGTTCTTTATAATGTGGATTTCTATAAAGATGAAAAACTCATCCAGAACGATACCAGGAAGGAGCTGAACATCTCTGCAGTGTCAAAGTCAGACGAAGGCTTTTATAAATGTAAACGGAGAGATCCAGCAGATGGTAGGACGTCACCAGAGAGTTGGTTCTCAGTCAAATGTAAGTATGATTTAAAAACCCTTCCTTTTTTGTAAGCTGTGTTACAGTCTGAGATAAAGAAAGCTTAGTTTCATCTGAATTAAACTGTGTTTGTTTAAGAGAGATGTTTTATACAGTTGATCTATAACAGGAACGTTTAATATAAAATAAATATTAATAAAGATTACTTATAGTAGCAGCGTCCGGACCTGGAAAAGCCTCTCAATTTCCCATTCTTCTGATCGTTGGGCTGCTTGGTGGAGTTGTACTGATTATTCTCCTGCTGCTGTTCCTGTATTTATACAGAAAGTCAAAAGGTGAGATCATTTTCTTCTGATATCAGATTGACTCTAATGTAATCACACGTACTGTTTTAACAGTAGAACACCTTTGCAAAACATAATAACATAGCAGCAAATTTTTTATTTTTTTAACAGATTCATGCTGTATCAGGTTGGTACAACGCTCTATTTTATTTCATTATGAACATGACAGCAGTGATATGTTCCTTTCATAAATCCACTTCATTATCTTCATATGTTTTGCCACCAGATCTCAGAGCAACAATCAGGGCCCTGCTACAGACCACATGATCAACCAGGATGAAATTCAAAACATGCCACAATATTCTACTCTCCTCCATGGTCAGCCATTGTCCGGTTTAATAATATAATTTATTTTAACTTTTTGTCTTAATTGTGATTTAAAATTTGGCTTGATTTTCACTTCTCTGTAGGTGATCGTTGTCTCTATGAAACAATAGGAGGGCCTGTAGAAGCTGGAAATGGTAAAGTATTTCCTCTGTGTTTAACATGGAGTAATACAAATACTACTGCAGTGGCCAGCAGTGTCTAAATAAAGTGCAGGAATTTTCCTTTGATACATTATTTTAATCCTTCTACCAGATGCCTGTAATGAAGCAGAAGAGAGCCTTTACTCAAATGTGGCAGCAGGTAATGTCAAGTACAAAACACTTTTCTACATATACACATAAATATACTAATAGCTTTTATAATGTGTTGTGCTGCTTGCCAGTTTCAGCAATGAGCAAATCCACCAAATAAAGCTTTTACACTTGTTATGCATTGTTATACCGCATGTTGTTTTCCAGTAATGTCTTGGTTTAATGATACATTACTTAAAATATCATAATTATTAAATGGCAAATGTAAAATTAAATGATACACAAATGAATTGGCATTAACATACATTGTTTTATTCAAAAATAATTGACAGTACCATGAGCAGAAATGACCCAATGATAATAACTTTTTTCTGGTTTTCTTCCAGATCAATAAAGACATCCTCATGGACAGAACCAATGGAGCGGATAAAAACATGAAAAACAACATCCTTGTTTCAGCAATTGAGTGTATTTGCTGCTTTTGTGTAAATAGCGCAGTGCCTTTTTAAAAAATGCCTTTCTAGGAACATGGTGAATGCTTTGCAATTCAACTGCACTTACTTTCTGTGTACTTATATTTAGTGTAAAACATTGTACCACCTTATCTGTTAAATGTCTGATTCAGATCATGTGGCTCGAACCTTGTTGTACATTGAGTGATATTAGAGCCAGATACTAATATATGCAGTATGGACACATGCTTTAGCACTGTAGATGCACACAGTGGACACACAAATATATTATTAATAAAACCCAAATGCAATTATACGTGCAAGTACTGTTCAGTGAATGACTCTCATGCTACCACAGGGTGCCCACAAATGATCTAATGCCTTGAATTTATCAGCAGAAGTAGTCTCTTGCAAAGGCCAAAACATCTGAAGTCACAGCACCACCAATAGGTCAAACAAGCTTTTCAGATTCAAAGGAACTGAAGCACACACCTTTTGTACAATGTATTTGTTTTCTTTCAGATCTGTAGGGCCCGTTTTTTCTTTTTTATTTGTAAAAATAAAAATAACTTGGTTTATCTTTTCAAATTTTTAATAATACAAATGTTTCTATATTGTGTGAAGCAGATTAACCAAAAATAACTAAGAACATGATGGAATTTCTCATGCGCTTGTCACCAATAGAAAAACATCAACCCACAAATCTTATCTTTATTGCATGATTTCAATGCAATCAAAGCAGTAAAGCCTGTCCAGGAAGAAAACAAGGCAGAACATTTTATATTTTTCAAACATGTTATTGTCATTACAATTTTTAAATGGAAACCAAAACCCTCTTAAGCCCAAGCCTGTTTTTCAGGTTTCAGGCTCGAAAATGGCATTCCCAGAACAAATGACCATATCTTCCCTTCTAAAAGGGTTACATTAATAATCTTTTTTTTCAAAGTAAAATATTTTTTACTTAAAGGGAAAACTAACCTTGGATGATGGGTTAGTAGACTAAAAGCTTTAGGAATCCAAAGTACAACATATATTAAGTACCCTGTATCAAGATTGATGCAAAACAAGTGATATTTTACCTTTTTAGACAGATTTAGCAAATAAAACCTCTTCTGGGGCCATTTGGGTGGATTTTCCTTATCTTTGGCCCCCCTTGCTCGATTTTGACAGGTGACATCTCTTTCTGACCATTAGAGCCAATAGAATCGAAGGGAAATCGTCCCTCACACACTCATGTTAAAAAAAAGGTGGCATTTTAGTGCATTCAATCTTGCTAAAGAGCATAGGAATGGCCTGCTCTGATATTTGAAAACGGAATTGCAGTTTTATTGCTTATAGATTATCAGAACATTTCAAAGGGGACACAGACACATTGGATATTAACCTATGGATTAACTACAGCATCGTTTTTATCGTTTTAATGCCATTGAAGAGCATTTTTGACCAGACAAAACCAAGGTAAGCCATGTTAGCGTTTTAGGCTAACTAGCGCTACATGTTTTGATGTACGTTTTTGATGATAACGTTGCGAGTTTATATCTTTCAGTGTTGAGGTGGGCACCGTTAGATTCTGTGTCTTTGCGATCATACACGATGTGTTGGATGTGCAGCTAAGATAAGTAATAAGGGAGCTAGGAGTGATTTTCAGTTCAGTAATAGGTTAGCATTTTTCGCCCGGGGCTAATTCAGAGGGTCAGTGTTAGCATTGTGTGTTTTTTTTGAAAAAAAAATGAAAAAGATCAGTTAAATGAGTTTTTTCCTATAATATGTATATAAAATATTCATAGTTTATTAAATATTAAGGTTCCTTAGACGTTGTTTCCTGCAAATGACGCGATTTTGGCCCCGGAACCGGGTCCATGGGGCTTAATAATAATAATAATAAATAATAATAATAATACATAATATTTATATAGCACCTTTCACGAAACCCAAGGTCGCTTTACAAGTCGGGTAGGGGGGGAGTAGGGGAAAAGAGACAGACAGGTTGGGGGGGGGGGGGGGGCAAGCAAGTAGCGGAAAAATAAACCTATCAAACTAACTATATAGTGGTGAAAAGGTGCGTTTTGAGGGCTTTTTAAGCTTAAGAGGTTTTAATGCACTTAAAATATAATCTGTTTTCTGCTAGTACTTTCACTTTATTATCTCGTATGATTTCAAAATGTGAATATACTTTACTGTGTTTCTTGTTCATGAGCATAATTTCCACTGAGGACAGGGGGGACATGTCCCCCCCACTTTTCAAAATCCTGTTTGTGTCCCCCCCACTTTTCAAATGTGTTTTAATTTTTTGTACGCAAGCGCTTATCGCCAGGGAGGAGCACAGCCTCTGTGTGTGTGTGTGTGTGTTTGGCACTAGTGCATTTTGAGTGAGTGAGAGCGAGCGAGAAAGAGAGAGAGCGCACCAGATACAGGGATTTTTGTTATTAGCATCTGGTGCTAGCTCAGAGCTAACGGACATTAGAAGCTGTTTCTACAACAAGGAGAGGGAGAACTCTCGCCTGTCAGACTGAGAGGCTGATTACTACAGCTCAGTGAGGTAAAGGACTCTGAGGGTTTAGATCAGGGGTCGGCAACCTTTTTCATATGAAGTGCCATTAAAAAGAAATTGTGATCAGTGTGCCGACGATCCTGAATTGTCAACAGGGGGGCGGGGAAGCAGTTTGTGGACCTCTTTCACCTGTCAGCGCAACTTACATGATGCCGTTAATAATTGTTTGAACGGCATAATAATAATGAAGACCTTTCCGTTCTGTGATTCTCCAGAACACACAGATGGCCAGTCCCCCCCTGTGTAGCATGTTAAAGAGAGCGGGGCTGCGTTGCGTGCACGGCTTCCTTCTGCAGGTAACGGGGATACGCGCTCTGGTGGCGGTCTCGTTCAGGATCCAAAAATACAATTTAAATATTTATTCCACTTATTTATTCCACTTATTCCTAGTGTGCCACTGGTTACGGTGCGAGGGGTTGCCGACCCCTGGTTTAGATAGTTAACTGTAGACTAAGTTATCTCAGTGGGTCTCAAACGGTTTGGTCACCATTTATGTACATATTTCCAATGCACACCTTTATTTAATATAGTTATAAACAATAAGGTAGGAAATCATTCCAGTGTGTACTAGGACAGTGCAAAATAAAAAATACAGTTTCAAAGGGAGTGATTAGTCAAATATGCGTAAATAAAAGAAAGAATGCTATCTAGGTAACATAAGATAAAGTTAGGAGAGAGGAGGGACTGAGATGTTAATCAAATAAACAAGTTTAAATAATTTGTTATTGTTTGTGATCAAGGATTTTTGATTATTTAAATATATACAGTTCTGTTTCATGAGTGTTGAGTGCTGTATCCATAAATCCCTTAATTTCCCCTCAAAGTGCGTGTAAACGTATACAAACAATATGCTGGATGTAGAGAGATGGAAGAAGGGAATCTACTGACGCACTACCGCAAACAATACTTTGTCCAATTTGTGTAAGTATGTTTTACTGAGGATATTTATTTTACTTTTTCTCCAGTCACTGTGCAGTTATAATAGAAGATTGATTTCGATATATGACCACAAGGTGGTGTCAAACTACTTTATCTGATACTTTAACTACTCTACACAAATAGTCCTTCTGAAGTCTGGCACCAGGGTCTGATGTCATGTAACTCCTAACTAATAACTAAACAATTGACTGCTTACGGTTCACTTCCTTAGCTTAGCACTGAGGCATGGAAGTGGAAGCTTTCAATATTGACTACCCACCACATTTAAAACTACACAGCTACTGAAGTGTTGTGGTATTATTTATTTTGACCATTTTTATGGAATTAACATAATCTTTGTTCGACTGTGGATCAAATGTTGCACCTGGAAAAAACATGTTTTCTGTATTCAAATGATTGCTTTTTTACTAATGATATAGATATGAAATGTTGCTCCCTTAAAGTAGTTTATCACGAGTCTATCACGAGGAGGAGGCTGGACTTTGTCTCTCTTCACATTCACTTCTCATAAAGAGACTATGAGAGACTTCCTGTGGGTGAGATTGTTTCTAAACTTAAACTTGAATTCCTCCATAACACTCAATCACTGCGTTTCAACTATTTGGTAAAAGCTGTTACACACATTTTCATATGAAATATTGGTGAGAAGGCCCATGGATTATAAAGTGAGAATGACGCCTGCAATTGTGTCTCCTTCTTAAAACTGTATTCACTTTATTTTTTCTAGAAAGACTTTATGCAGCAGCCTTTAGAGAAGCATCAAGGATATGTTAACACCTTATCTCTGTTCATCATTAGAGGATACCTAAACCAAGGTGCAAACAATGTGCTGTGTTAACATCTGCTCAGTTGTGTGAGCTTTGTGTAAAAGGGAAGGAAGCCCTGACCGTGTAAAGAAGTTAAAAAAACAACTCCCGTTTCCAATATTACATTGCATTTGTTTCTCTCTAGTTCCTGATTGCTCTTCATATGCTGCGGTTTCAGTCTTTCTATTTGCACAAAGTAGAAGAATTTCTCAGAAGCAGATTCTCAGTGTTGGATGTGAAGATGGGACACACTTTGCTCTGTCTACGGGGTTTTTTCTGTGAGTACTTTTCCAGTTTTAATTGCCATTGATAAAACTTTCTAAATGCCTGAGGTTAATATATATTTCTGTCAGTTTGATAACGTCTGATTTAGTTTCATACTTATTTCAGTTCTGTATTTACTTTACCGTGGACAAGCTCAAGGTAATTATACAATTTTCATACTTTTTGTTTACTCATTCTAGACAAATCTACCGATGTAACTCTCCAAACAACATCCGTTTGGTCAATGTATAAAACTGTTTTTGACAAAAAGAAAACACATTTTACTTTTTGTATCTTGTGATGGTTTCTAGATGCTGTACTGACCATTGAGCCAAACTGGACCATTTTTTTTACCAGAGAGTCTGTTACCTTCAAGTGTGACATTGCAGGAGACAAAGACAGCGACTGGTTTTACTCAATCTACAGGAATGATGAAGAATGGCTTCCTTACGTCAAACATGAAAGCTATGAGTTACACCCTCTAACTCCAGACTACAGTGGTGCATACCAATGTTTTTTTGATCAGAAGGGCTCAAGAAAGAAAAGCAATAAAATCTATCTAAATGTATCAGGTAAGTGATCAAAGTAATACCACCATGACCAAGTTCAATAAAAACATTTTTTATGTATTTATGAGCCATGTTGATGTGAACATGCAGTTTGAACAAGTTCTAATATATAATCTGTAAATGATTGTAATGTTTTAACGGTTGAACAGCTCCACTGACGCTGTATAGGCAGGTGAAGTATACTGTACAATCCTGTGCTTTTCGTTAACACAAAGTAATGAGTATTAAAATAAGAATAAGAAGACAGGGATCAGTTTCTTACATCAAAGCATTTACATAAAGATAATACTTCACCAACAAACCTTGTTATACTTTATTACCTGTGACAAATGGATTGTTTTCACATTGACAGTTTCTGAGAGTAAGTCATTTATTATCAGTAAACTTTTTTTTTACTGTATATAGAAATAGTATTTTGGTTTTTATATTTAAGTACAGTTCACACTTACATTTGTTTTTTTACATACTGTATGCAGAAAATATGTAGGATCCAAGGAGTGCATGTAACCCACCAATTATACATCATAATGTTATCATTCTGTGAAATGTTGTTTTCCAACAGACGGACCTAAGGCTGTCCTCACTGTGTCTCCATCATGGCCGAGTCCTGGAGCTTCAGTAACTCTGAACTGCAGCGTTGATCATCCTTCTGCTGGCTGGAGCTTCGACTGGTATAAGGCTGTTCCCCAACTGTCACACAACTCCTACAATCCCTACAGCTATGAGCTGCTACCTGGCAGCGAGAATGGGACTGAACAGCATCTCTTCATCATTGATGGACAAACACACACAGCAGGATATGTGTGCAGAGCAGGAAGAGGAGATCCAGTGTATTACAGTTGGCCGAGTCAACCTAAGTTTGTCTGGTCTGGAGGTCAGTATGTTCTTCCTTTTTCTTTCTTTCTGTAGTTTGTACCACCATTAGGCCAACAAATGTCTTTCTCAAAGTTTGCCTGGTCTTGAGGTTTGTTTTGACTTTTCCATTATTGCAAAATGGAACAAAGTCACTTATTTTGGGAACTTTTCTTTTACACCAGCATCAGGTCATAGTTCAGTTTTCAAAACCTTTCTCTAAAATAAATTAAGTGTCAGTTTTGCCATACCAATGCATTGTCTTCTTCAGTCTGCATGGTTTAAATGTCCACTTTTTGTGTGTTTCAGATTTGAATTCAGCAGCGTCTCTCACAGTGAGTCCTGACAGTGTGCAGCACTTCCCCAAAACATCTGTGTCACTGAGCTGTGAGGGAAACTCCACTGAGTGGAGAGTGAGGACGTTTTCTAAACCTGGCTACCTTTATCACTGTTCTTCCTGGGGGACAATGACTGGATCCACATGCACAATAACCAGCAGACGGGTTAGTGGAGTGTTCTGGTGTGAGTCTGAAACAGGACAGTTGTACTGATTATTCTCCTGCTGCTGTTCCTGTATTTATACAGAAAGTCAAAAGGTGAGATCATTTTCTTCTGATATCAGATTGACTCTAATGTAATCACACGTACTGTTTTAACAGTAGAACACTTTGCAAAACTTAATGACATAGCAGCAAATGTCTTCTTTTTTTAACAGATTCCTGCTGTATCAGGTTGGTACAACACTCTATTTTATTTCATTATGAACATGACAGCAGTGATATTTTCCTTTCATAAATCCTTTTGATTTACTAGATGTGTTTTGCCCACCAGATCTCAGAGGACCAATCAGAGCCCTGCTACAGACCACATGATCAACCAGGACGAAACTAACCAAAGAGAAAATGCTTCCGTTCTTCAGGGTCAGCCTGAATCCTTAATACGTTTTGAATGTATTGTTAACGTTA
Source organism: Notothenia rossii (assembly GCF_949606895.1). Classification (NCBI taxonomy): domain Eukaryota; kingdom Metazoa; phylum Chordata; class Actinopteri; order Perciformes; family Nototheniidae; genus Notothenia; species Notothenia rossii. The sequence goes on from NC_136901.1 coordinate 89,394,359, forward strand.
TTAACCGAGTAGCATTTCCATTTCTCATTGGTTGTTTTTACAAATGTAGTTCATATATTATAGAGGGATTTCAATATGAATTTGGTTTGATATAGATTTGTCTTCAAATAATGCCTGTCTCTATGAAACAATCAAAGGCCCTGAAGAACCTGCATATGGTACAGTATAGTAAATATAAATACTGGAATATGACAATTCAAGGTTCACTCTTTTAAATATAAAATAAATTGTATATTTCAGATGAATCCATGGATGTGACATATTCTGTGGTCGCGCTCAAAAACATTTCTAAGAAGGGTGAGTGTTTGAGTTTATGTTGTCATGGCCTGGCTCTTGGCCATAACAAAAAGCGTGGGAAGGACAAGAATATGTATATAAAAAGGTATTTATTTGGCAAAACGTAATGTGGCCAAAAAACAAACATAAGGCAAGGCAAAAATAAGAATAAGCGCTGCTGCTCTCCGAGGTCCAGTCCTCTGGCGGGGAGCGACCTCGAGGCTCTGGCTCAGGCCTTTTAATCCTCCGGTGCGAGCTGTCAGGTGTCCTCTATCAGTGCGTCAGGTGTCCTCAATCAGTGTGGGCACAAGCAGAGGCGGATCATTAAAGGGCCATACGCACTACAGGAGACCTCCAAGCAGGGGTCGTCACACCCCCCCCCCCTTAAAGTCGGTGTCCCCAGGACCACCGGCATAACGAATTAACCCTATCCCAAACAAAAACAAAAAGTCACAGAAGACAACAAATATATAACACCCTCTCTTAGCGAACCCTAATTGTAATATACCACCTTATCACAACATCTCTGGATGTGACCAAGCCCACCGCAGGAGTAGCACCTCTGGTCGTTGGCACGCCCACAGTCACGAGCCATGTGGCACACATCCTCCGTTTGGTCACAGTCCCTAGTCATATGTCCTTGATCTCCACACCGATAACAGAACATTTCCTTGCCACGTCCTCGACCCCTGCTGCCGCTGCCGCCACGACCACCATCAAAGCCGCCGCCACCACCACGACCACTTTGACCAGTGGAGCAATGCTTGGCCTTCTGGTTTCTACGCAACATAGTTTTGGCCATAGCCCGCGAGATCACGCAGGAGGACGTGACCTCTGGCACCACTGTAGAGCTCTCCTCAAACCCAGACTCAATCAGCCCACCATTCACTAAAAATGCCGGAAGAACATCAGCCCAAACTCTGCTACCTGCCAAACCGTTGCCCAGAATAAAATGTATCCCCTCGATTGGCAAAGCTGGACGTACACCAACAGCTATTTCTTTAACAAGGTCACAGTCAATATACACCCTATGAACAGGCATAGGAAGAACTTTTAATCCCATTCCCCAACTCAGAACTGTGTCACCTGTGTCACATTCATCCGACAACGGCAAAACAGAGTCAACAATATAGGAGTCAAAAGCCCCTGTGTCCCGCAAGATTTTGATTGGAACTCTAACATTACTACCTAACAATGACACCAAGCCGTCTCGTATAAATGGAGTATAAGATGCCAAAACCTCAGATCCACATAAGTGGGATTTAAGCACATTGGCACCACAGCAGCTTTTCACAGGAGCAGCCAACGCAACAGGCCCAACAAAACATCTTCCTCCCTCAGATTTTGCTCTAAGCGCAGGACATTCTTCCTTCCAATGGCCTCTTTCACGACAGTAGTGGCAATCATCGTTATTAACCACATTAGATTTGATCAAACTCGATATCCCTGGATCCATCCCAACATCCTTCCTATTTCCTTCACAAACAGTTAGTGCCCCAGAGCGCCCTCCGAACCTGCTCTTATGAAGCAACACAAACTCATCAGCTGCCACCGCAGCTCCAGCCGCGGAAGTTACCTTGTGTTCTGTCATGTGAGTAGCAATCCTGCCAGGAAGAATATTTTTGAACTGTTCCAAAATCATGAGTTCACACAAATCGTCAAAAGAAGCGATTTCAAGAGCAGTTAACCAACATTTAAAATGAACCGACAAATCCCTCGCCATCTCCACATAGGTTTGACCTTGTTTCTGCTCAAAGGACCTAAAACGCTGTCGATAGGCCTCTGGCACCAGTTCATATGCCCTAAGTACAGCCGATTTTATCTTACTATAGCTAGAGCTATCCTCAAAATATAGGGAGGAATATGCAGACTGTGCGTTTCCTGTGAGAACACACTGAAGCATCAGTGCGCAGTCTGCATCAGGCCAATCTCTAGCCCTAGCTACACGTTCAAACAAAAAACGTGTCAGGATCACTTTCATTAAAGTGCGGCAGCAAGCGCAGGTTATTAATGTCAAAACGATGACACCTGGGCACCTGTTCACCCAGCCCCTCACCATCTCTGAGAATAGATAGACGATCTGTCTCCAACTCTATCTTGGCTTTCTCAGATTCTTGCCGTATCCGCTCCACTGTGATTTCCTTTTCAATTCCCAACGCATACTTTACTCTGTCATGTTCCAGCTGCAACAACAACAATTCTTTCTGCTGCTCAAAAGAAAGTGCACTAGCCTGAAAAAGAGGTTTTAACAAAACCCCCTCTTCCTTTGCAGCAAACACTCCTGTCTCACTCAATGTCGACACTATAGAGTCTTTGATGTTCTCCTTCATCCTATCACCGAGAATAGTCACCGAGAAATGCTCAGCTATCAAGAGCAGCTGCTCTCTTGAAAAAGTGCCAAGAGACTCCTGAGACGGAGCTTCAATAAATGCCTCTACGTCAGCCATATTAATTTAGACCGGGCCCTCACCGGAATACAACACCGAACCTTTTACGCCGAGAGAAGAAAAAAACAAAAAAACAAACCGGACCGACACCCAAACGTTTGCTATGCGTCCAAAGTGGAACAACACTAACTTATTGATTGGAGTTTCCCCACTAACTATTACCATCCCACTGAGTGATCTCCTCCCTAGTCTTCATGCAGTTACTTGTGGTGGGTATTTATGCACTGGAGACCGCTGGCCCAGCAAAGCGACGAGCAGGCTAGCAACACTACTGAGACCACGGCCATGCTCCCAAGCCGAAGCTTCAACCACTTTCTCCACAACACTACACACCCCGCTCAACAATCCCAAGGGAACCGCCGCTTAACCTGCCAGGGAAAACTCCGCACCACTCCGCACTGCTCCACATACAACGCACCCGTGTCAACGAGAGAGAAAGGAAAAACAAAGCAAACAGCTGATCACGGCTAAGAACAACTGGCAAACCCTGTCCTGAAATATAATGCAAAACAAATCAAAGCCTCACAAAGTAATCTAATCAGTCCCCAAACAACGATCTGAAATCTAATGTCCTTCCCACAATGAGCCGAAACAAAGAAACCGGCCGCCCTGCACACGCGCTCCCAACAAACTTTATACACGCGCACCAACTCCCAACACAAATCTTACCTATCCGTTGCTGTATCACAGATAAAAGAAGTGGACGAACTCCCATCTGTCATGGCCTGGCTCTTGGCCATAACAAAAAGCGTGGGAAGGACAAGAATATGTATATAAAAAGGTATTTATTTGGCAAAACGTAATGTGGCCAAAAAACAAACATAAGGCAAGGCAAAAATAAGAATAAGCGCCGCTGCTCTCCGAGGTCCAGTCCTCTGGCGGGGAGCGACCTCGAGGCTCTGGCTCAGGCCTTTTAATCCTCCGGTGCGAGCTGTCAGGTGTCCTCAATCAGCGCGTCAGGTGTCCTCAACAGTGTTGGGCAAGTTACTTCCAAAATGTAATATATTACATATTACTTATTACTCTCTTTTGAAAGTAATACGTTACATTACAATATTACTGTCTCTGAAATGTAATGAGTTACACTACTTTAGTTACTTTTTAGTTACTTTCACCAAAATAACCGCAAAAGAATAGATAGGTATTTTAAATGCTAAAATGTAGTTTAGTGCAGCTCATTATACATCCAGTGAAGGGCAATGGGGTATAGCATAACAACTGTGTAGGCCCTTAAGGCTACTAACAACTTGTATTACACGGCTTAGTTGAATACTCCATTCTGATTGTAAATTCTTAACATGTGACACGTTGTTAATACAGCAGTACAGACCGCTTTCAAGGACTATAATGAAGGTTAACATATTGTAAATCAAGGCAAATATTATTTAAACCATGCTCATGGTTTGAAATGGCAAACATTGAAAGGCAAAAGTATTATTAAAACCATGTAGCCTACTACATCATCACCTTGGTCCCATCATATACGCTGGGAAGAGAATATTTACTGTGCTTGAAAACTGGTTTCACATCATCATGTGAGGTTGACTTTGTGACCTGGAAAACATTTCAGCCTCAACATTAGCTCGTTGATAATAAGCTTGGGATATGAGATATTTTTGTAGCCATTCGTGGTGAAGGCATCTGTGCTATTGTATGCATTATTTTTGACCCAACATTTCTACAGGCATGTCAGAATATGGTACTATTTTCACATGAATATTCTAGCCATTGTCTATTTTTATACCACAAGCTGCAAAATGACCGCCTTACCCCACTGTACAGGCGGGTAGTTGTTTAGATATACCTGCCACCTGCGGGCCGCAGAGGGGCGGCGTAGTTTCGGGCGACGAAGACTGCTGCTCCGGGGCTGGCGAGTAAGGCGGGAGTAAGCTAGTGTCCACAACGGAGGGTAACGTGATGTCCGCATCTGACCTGTTGCTACTGTCTGAAGTAGATGCAGTGTTGCTGGCGTTTAGTGATTTAACCATTTTCATATAAATTATTATCCACAGATCAGATGTGTGTCACTGCTGTGGAAGCACTTTGGAAATGATGCACGCGCAGCGGAGCAGGTCACGCGCACCTGACACAATTTGTTGTTTGTATTTTTCGCTACGTTCTCTTTCTTGAATGGTTGCATAACGTTCAACTTCCCCGAAGATCTCGACGCGAAGCCTGAAGGGTAAACACCAGGTTTACTAATCTACCCGCACAATTTGTCGGGTGTCGGAATGTCTCGCTCTGTTAGTACATTATTAAAAAACAAAACACCATTTAATTTCGGGTTAAAATGTGTTGTAACTGCGTTACTGAGCATTGTAACGGGTAATATATTACCCACATTTCATTAGTAATGCGTTACATTACTTCGTTACAGCAAAAAGTAATATATTACTGTAACTCCGTTACTTTTGAAACGCGTTACACCCAACACTGGTCCTCAATCAGTGTGGGCACAAGCAGAGGAGGATCATTAAAGGGCCATACGCACCACAGGAGACCTCCAAGCAGGGGTCGTCACAATATTGTAACAAAAACATGCAATAAGTTTTGTCTTTTCATGCTTTCTCCTGATCCGTCTAACAGGAAAGAAAAATGAACCGGAGGATTGTGTTTACTCACATGTGAAGTTGACGTCAGCTGCAGGTATGAAGAAATACTACTTGCTTTAAGTTTTTGTTATTGTGCCTGCTAGGGTGTCATTTTTAAATGTGCCACAAGGTGTCGCCAAAGTCAGCAATGTTCAAACCCTACACAAAACTTTGTCAATGTTTGTTAAGTTTATTTTGTGTCAGTTCTATGCATTCATGAAAAAACCATCAGGGCATATTACATTTCATTCATCTGTTTCCATACATGTATAACTGTTGTGAATCATCATGAGCAATTCCTTCTATCAAACTATCACTTTACCCTCTTGGGATGAAAATGTATACCAGTACATTTTCATTTTTAACTGGGGGGGAATACGGTAAAAAAATAAATAATAATAATCTCTTAATTCATAGGAAAGTCAAGTCCTGCACCAGCGGATAAAAGTGTTTATTCTGAACTCAAACCAGGAACAGCTCTTGGTAAAATTGCAGCGTAACATCATGTAAGTATTGGGATTAATCACTTTATATATTTCATATATTGTTAAATATATTGTAAATGGGAGTAATATGTCAATTCTTTAAAGGATTAAACCTTTTTTCTTCTTTGGTTTTCTTTTAGATCAAAGAATGTCTTCTGTAAGTACAAGACGAATGAAAACAACAAACCAAAACGAAACCTTTGTTTATTAAACCTTATCTGCAGCTTTGCTCTCCATTTATCAGCGAGTATTTTGTACAGTTCATGTAATCGCGGAAAATGTGAAATAAATGCATCGTAAGGCTTTAATCTATGTTTATTTAAAAAAAGTAAGCTTTGTTTTGCATCAATAAACTTGACTTTAATTGTTTCTAGATTTTTCTTTACACAAGGTGTTTGTTTTGTTTCATCATCCTCCCTTTTGTTTTGGTGATCCAGTAAAGTCATGCTTTTAGGTGACAGGAATAATTTAGAGGTGCAAGAGCTGAGATGTGACCAAAAAGATGTCACTTTGAATCATCGGCCTTGTTACTAGTGATGAAGCAGAAGAAACGTCTAATATTAGAGGTTTACAGGATGGCTATTTCACCAACAAAACCTGACTTTTGTCTTCTGTTTTTAGAAGATAAATGATCAATTATCAGAATTACAATTGCAATAAAAGTCAGGTAAAGAATGAAAAGAGGTTAAATCATTCTGCAGTTGTCTCGATGAACCATCTAACTGTTGGGGTTAAATATATCTGCCTGTGAAACACAAGTATAATACTGCCATCCATGTTTACTTGATTATGAGTTGAGCAAAAATGACTATTTACTCTGCCTTTTTAAAGTGGGATCTTGGTAGAGAGGGAAGTTCAAATGTATCTGCATGGCATGAGCATGAATTAGTCATGCCAATATAAAACAGGAAGGAAAGAGAGACTAGTTATTCTTAAGAAATGTGTAAATAACCAATGAGCTCATGTTGACATCAGATTTCTTCCCACAGTGCTCTGTCAGTCTTCCTCAATTTTCTTAAAGTGTTAAAGTGGACGTATGTGTATGAGAGAGTCTGTGTTAATTTTGGCAGCTGTTTTTTATTTAGTCTTTAGACGAAAATGGTTATTAGTTTTCGTCAAATTTTAGTCATTCCTATCCTTCGTAGTTTTAGTCTAGTTTTAGTCGACGAAAACTCAAAACGTGTTAGTCAACTTTTAGTCGATGAAAAATTACATTTTAGTCAACTTTTAGTCAAAATGTGTCTCTATACGTACTCTCTGAACGCTCCGTCCCCGGCAGATCTCTGTGTCCGCTGCAGCGTGTCTGTTAGGCCCCGCCCCCCGCACACAGAGAGACACATGGAGATCGCTCTTCTGGAGTGAAGAGAGCGGAAATAATGATATTGCAAGTTAAAAAACGTAAGATGCATTTTGACAGACAAGATGGACACTTGGGGGAAAATATGCTGCGTTTTGAATGTCCGATAGTGCACCATTAACACCTTAGTCCCGTCTCGTCAACGAAAACTAAATATACATTTCGTCATAGTTTTCGTTATCAAGAATCTATTTTTAGCTCATCATCGTCTCATCTTAGTCATGTAAAAAAGTTCGTTGACGAACATTTTTTGTCATAGTTTTCGTTGACGAAATTAACACTGGTGAAGTTGGGACACACTTTGCTCTGCACGCTGGGGTTATTCTGTGAGTACTTTTCAGACCCCTGAGCTAGGCCATTCCCTCAACTAAATGTGCTTCTTCTTTAGCCACTCCTGAGCTGGAAGACCCATCCATGACCCATTTTCAGTGTCTTGGCTGAGGGAAGGAGGCTATCGGCCAATATTTCACGGTACATACATACATACATCCTGTCCTCGATGCCGGGAAGTCGTCCTGTCCTCTTAGCAGAGAAACACATTTCGTCCTGTTGACTGTTGGGCTGCTTTGTGGAGTTTTAGTGATAATTGTCCCGCTGCTGTTCCTGTATCTCTACAGAAAATCAAAAGGTAAGAACCTTTTCATCTGATATCAAATGAATTAAACTATAATTACTCAAAATCATACATAACATGTACCGGAAACCTTTGCAATTCAAGAAAAATGTGACTAATCAAATGTTTTTCCTTTTTTCAACAGATTCAGTCTTCCTCAGGTCGGTACAACCCTCTTTTATCTCATTTTGAACATTACAGCAGTTACATGTTGAAGTCAATCCACTTCATTATCTTCATGTCTATGGCCCACAAGATCTCAGAGCACCAATCAGAACCCTGCTACAGACCACATGATCAACCAGGATGAATTTCAAAACATGCCACAATATTCTACTCTCCTCCAGGTCAGCCATTGTCCAGTTTAATAATATGATTGATTTGAACTTTTTGCCTTAATTGTGATTAAAATGTGGCTTGATTTTCACTTCTCTGTAGGTGATCGTTGTCTCTATGAAACAATAGGAGGGCCTGTAGAAGCTGGAAATGGTACAGTATTTCCTCTGTGTTTAACATGGAGTAATACAAATACTACTGCAGTGGCCAGCAGTGTCTAAATAAAGTGCAGGAATTGTCCTTTGATACATTATTTTAATCCTTCTACCAGATGCCTGTAATGAACCAGAAGAGAGCCTTTACTCAAATGTGGCAGCAGGTAATGTCCAGTACAAAACACTTTTAAACATATACACATAAATATACTAAAAGCTTTCATAATGTGTTGTGCTGCTTGCCAGTTTCAGCAATGAGCAAATCCACCAAATAAAGCTGTTACACTTTTTGTGCATTATTATACCGCATGTTGTTTTCCAGTAATGTCTTGGTTTAATGATACATTACTTAAAATATCATAATTATTAAATGGCAAATGTAAATATGTTCACACACAAATGAATTGGCATTAACATACATTGTTTTATTCATAAATAGACAGTACCATGAGCAGAAATGACCCAATGATAATAACTTATTTTGGTTTTCTTCCAGATCAATAAAGACATCCTCATGGACAGAACCAATGGAGCGGATAAAAACATGAAAAACAACATCCTTGTTTCAGCAATTGAGTGTATTTGCTGCTTTTGTGTAAATACCGGTAACGGGTCCCAAGGTGGGAAGACCGGCATACGCAACGCTCTGGGGGTCCAACGGCTCCGTGTGTGCCCTATATGATCATTTTCTATTAACGATGAAAGAGCCCGCCTCCCTCTCCCCACGTCTCCTGCTGCTGCTGGGCTGTCAGAAGAGGGGGAGGAAAAGAGAGGCAGTCACCGTTTATTAAATATTATTATATTATTATACAGAGAACAGAGTCGATATCAATTTGTTTTAAAGCTCAATAAATAACAAAGAAGACCTCTGACCGGCACTTTCCTAATTTTGTACGGAAGATTTAAACTTTAACGGACATGTTGACCGGCGGAACATTTTTTTTACGGAAACTGCCGCACGGTCCCCTCGTTCCTTGGAAAAGGCGGAGAGGTGGGTGTTTTTCATCTGCTGGTGGACTACCTGAGAGATACAGCAGGAGAACACGCCGTCCACCGAGGAGAATAAACAGAAGGGCAACCATGGCAACCATGCTCCGGGGTCTTCTTAGCTGCTTTTGGTGTATTTCGGGCGGCAGCAGCGCCACTTACAGGCATGACATATGTACTACATCGTTTCCAGCATTTGCAGCGGTCTAGTGTGAACGGACACGTTAATGAATCGAATGCGTGTAAAAGGAAGCCTTTTTTGCGCTTGCGTATGCGTTTTACCGTGTGGGGCCGGGGTCTAAGCCAAACTATATACGGTCACAGAGATCTGCTATTTTAAAGTAAAGTCAACACATATAGACCCTAAATATAGTCTATATTAAGAACGAGAAAAGTCTTAGCATATATATCCTTTTTTGTAAACATATGACAAATGTGTGAGGGTAATGACGTCAGAGCATCGTCTTATGTGCCAGGGCTTAGCCCCGGACAGCCCCAGCCCAATTTAACCCCTGGGTATTTGTGAGGGAGCTCCTATATGGCATTACCCCGCTGAAGCTCACCAAAGTTTAACATATTTCATAGTTCAACGTTTTGTCAATTGTTTTGTTTATTGGTCAAATACTGGTTTCTAATGTTTTCTGAGGAGTTTTACTGGAATGAAAGAGCACAGAGTACAGAAGCAACAAAGCAGCATACTGCATTAAACCTGACCTTCACATAGAGGTTGAAGTTCATGTGGAGAGAAGGCTTCAGTAGTCTGTCTGCACTCTGTTTAGTTTTGCTATCTTACAATCAATATAGTAAATGTGAGGTAAAGTGTGTTGCCAATGTAACCGGTTAGAACTCAAAGTTGCGATGAGGTCTTAAAATGTATGGAAAGGGTCTTAAAAAAGGTCTTAAAAGGTATTAAATTTGACTTCAGGATTCCTGCATATACCCTGGTACAATGTATTGGTTTTCTTTCAGATATGTAGGGCCCGTTTTTTGTTTTTTATTTGTAAAAATAAAAATAACTTGGTTTATCTTTTCTAATTTTTAATAATACAAATGTTCTGTATTGTGTGAAGCAGATTAACCAAAATAACTAAGAACATGATGGAATTTCTCATGCGCTTGTCACCAATAGAAAAACATCAACCCACAAATCTTATCTTTATTGCATGATTTCAATGCAATCAAAGCAGTAAAGCCTGTCCAGGAAGAAAACAAGGCAGAACATTTTATATTTTTCAAACATGTTATTGTCATTACAATTTTCAAATGGAAACCAAAACCCTCTTAAGCCCCAAGCCTGTTAAAAAAAAGGTTGCATTTTAGTGCATTCAATCTTGCTACAGAGCATAGGAATGGCCTGCTCTGATATTTGAAAACGGAATTGCAGTTTTATTGCTTATAGATTATCAGAACATTTCAAAGGGGACACAGACACATTGGATATTAACCTATGGATTAACTACAACATCGTTTTTATCGTTTTAATGCCATTGAAGACCATTTTTGACCAGACAAAACCAAGGTAAGCCAAGCTAGCGTTTTAGGCTAACTAGCGCCACATGTTTTGATGTACGTTTTTGATGATAACGTTTCGAGTTTCTATCTTTCAGTGTTGAGGTGGGTATCGTTAGATTCTCTGTCTTTACGATCATACACGATGTGTTGGATGTGCAGCTAGGATAAGTAATAAGGGAGCTAGGAGTGATTTTCGGTGCAGTATTAGGTTAGCATTTTTCGTTCGGGGCTAATTCAGAGGGTCAGTGTTAGCATTGTGTTTTTTTTGAAAAAAAAATGAAAAAGATCAGTTAAATGAGTTTTTTCCCGTTATATGTATATAAAATATTCGTAGGTTATTAAATATTAAGGTTTCTTAGACGTTGTTTCCTGCAAATGACGCGATTTTGGCCCCGGAACCGGGTCCATGGGGCTTAATAGGTTTTAATGCACTTAAAATATAATCTGTTTTCTGCTAGTACTTTCACTTTATTATCTTGTATGATTTAAAAATGTGAATATACATTACTGTGTTTCTTGTCCATGAGCATGGGTGTAATTTCCACTGAGGACAGGGGGGACATTTCCCCCCCACTTTTCAAAATCCCGTTTGTGTCCCCCCAACTTTTCAAATGTGTTTTATTTTTTTGTACGCAAGTGCTTATCGCCAGGGAGGAGCACAGCCTCTGTGTGTCTGTGTGTGTGTTTGGCACTAGTGCATTTTGAGTGAGTTAGAGCGAGCGAGAAAGAGAGAGAGCACACCAGTTACAGGGATTTTTGTTGTTAGCATCTGGTGCTAGCTCAGAGCTAACGGACATTAGAAGCTGTTTCTACAACAAGGAGAGGGAGAACTCTCGCCTGTCAGACTGAGAGGCTGATTACTACAGCTCAGTGAGGTAAAGGACTCTGAGGGTTTAGATCAGGGGTCGGCAACCTTTTTCATATGAAGTGCCATTAAAAAGAAATTGTGATCAGTGTGCCGACGATCGTGAATTGTCAACAGGGGGGCGGGGAAGCAGTTTGTGGACCTCTTTCACCTGTCAGCACAACTTACATGATGCCGTTAATAATTGTTTAAACGGCATAATAATAATGACGACCTTTCCGTTCTGTGATTCTCCAGAACACACAGATTGCCAGTCCGCCCCTGTGTAGCATGTTAAAGAGAGCGGGGCTGCGTTGCGTGCACGGCTTCCTTCTGCAGGTAACGGGGAGACGCGCTCTGGCGGCGGTCTCGTTCAGGATCCAAAAATACAATTTAAATATTTATTCCACTTATTTATTCCACTTATTCCTAGTGTGCCACTGGTTCCGGTGCCAGGGGTTGCCGACCCCTGGTTTAGATAGTTAACTTTAGACTAAGTTATCTCAGTGGGTCTCAAACGGTTTGGTCACCATTTATGTACATATTTCCAATGCACACCTTTATTTAATATAGTTATAAACAATAAGGTAGGAAATCATTCCAGTGTGTACTAGGACAGTACAAAATAAAAAATACAGTTTAAAAGGGAGTGATTAGTCAAATATGCATAAATAAAAGAAAGAATGCTATCTAGGTAAGATAAGATAAAGTAAGGAGAGAGGAGGGACTGAGATGTTAATAAAATAAACAAGTTTAAATTATTTGTTATTGTTTGTGATCAAGGATTTTTGATTATTTAAATACAGTTCTGTTTCATGAGTGTTGAGTGCTGTATCCATACATCCCTTAATTTCCCCTCAAAGTGCGTGTAAACGTATACAAACAATATGCTGGATGTAGAGAGATGGAAGAAGGGAATCTACTGACGCACTACCACAAACATTACTTTGTCCAATTTGTGTAAGTATGTTTTACTGAGGATATTTATTTTACTTTTTCTCCAGTCACTGTGCAGTTATAATAGAAGATTGATTTCAATATATGACCACAAGGTGGTGTCAAACTACTTTATCTGATACTTTACCTACTCTACACAAATAGTCCTTCTGAAGTCTGGCCCCAGGATCGGATGTCATGTAACTCCTAACTAATAACTAAACAATTGACTGCTTACGGTTCACTTCCTTAGCTTAGCACTGATGCATGGAAGTGGAAGCTTTCCATTTTGACTACCCACCACATTTAAAACTACACAGCTACTGAAGTGTCGTGGTGTTATTTATTTAGACCATTTTTATGGAATTAACATAATCTTTGTTCGACTGTGGATCAAATGTTGAACCTACAAAAAACATATTTTCTGTATTCAAATGATTGCTTTATTACTAATGATATAGATATGAAATGTTGCTCCCTTAAAGTAGATAGAGTCTATCTCGAGGAGGGGGCTGGACTTTGTCTCTCTTCACATTCACTTCTCATAAAGAGACTATGAGAGACTTCCTGTGGGTGAAGTTGTTTCTAAACTTAAACTTGAACTCCTCCATAACACTCCATCACTGCGTTTCAACTATTTGGTTAAAGCTGTTACACACATTTTCATATGAAATATTGGTGAGAAGGCCCATGGATTATAAAGTGAGAATGACGCCTGCAATTGTATCTCCTTCTTAAAACTTTATGCACTTTATTTTTTCTAGAAAGACTTTATGCAGCAGCCTTTAGAGAAGCATCAAGGATATGTTAACACCTAATCTCTGTTCATCATTAGAGGATACCTAAACCAAGGTGCAAACAATGTGCTGTGTTAAAATCTGCTCAGTTGTGTGAGCTTTGTGTAAAAGGGAAGGAAGCCCTGACCGTGTAAAGAAGTTAAAAAAACAACTTCCGTTTCTAATATTACATTGCATTTGTTTCTCTAGTTCCTGATTACTCTTCATATGCTGCGGTTTCAATCTTTCTATTTGCACAAAGTGGAAGAATTTCTCAGAAGCAGATTCTCAGTGTTGGATGTGAAGATGGGACACACTTTGCTCTGTCTACGGGGTTTTTTCTGTGAGTACTTTTCCAGTTTTAATTGCCATTGATAAAAAAAATGTAAATGCCTGAGGTTAATATATATTTCTGTCAGTTTGATATTGTCTGATTTAGTTTCATACTTATTTCAGTTCTGTATTTACTTTACCGTGGACAAGCTCAAGGTAATTATACAATTTTCATACTTTTTACTCATTCTAGACAAATCTACCGATGTAACTCTCCAAACAACATCCGTTTGGTCAATGTATAAAACAGTTTTTGACAAAAAGAAAACACATTTTACTTTTTGCATCTTGTAAAGAAAATTAATAAAATCTATCTAAATGTATCAGGTAAGTGATCAAAGTAATACCACCATGACCAAGTTCAATAAGAACAGTTTTTATTTATTTATGAGCCATGTTGATGTGAACACGCAGTTTGGACAAGTTCTAATATATAATCTGTAAATGATTGTAATGTTTTAACGGTTGAACAGCTCCACTGACGCTGTATAGGCAGGTGAAGTATACTGTACCATCCTGTGCTTTTCGTGAACACAAAATAATGAATATTAAAATAAGAATAAGAAGACAGGGATCAGTTTCTTACATCAAAGCATTTACATAAAGATAATACTTCACCAACAAACCTTGTTATACTTTATTACCTGTGACAAATGGATTGTTTTCACATTAACAGTTTCTGAGAATAAGTCATTTATTATCAGTTCACTTTATTTTATATACAAATAGTATTTTGGTTATTATATTTAAGTACAGTTCACACTTAAATTTGTTTTTTACATACTGTATGCAGAAACTATGTAGGATCCAAGGAGTGCATGTAACCCAATTATACATCATAATGTTATCATTCTTTGAAATGTTGTTTTCCAACAGACAGACCTAAGGCTGTCCTCACTGTGTCTCCATCATGGCCGAGTCCTGGAGCCTCAGTAACTCTGAACTGCAGGGTTGGTCATCCTTCTGCTGGCTGGAGCTTCTACTGGTATAAGGCTGTTCCCAAACTGTCACACAACTCCTACAGCTATGAGCTGCTACCTGGCAGCGAGAATGGGACTGAACAGCATCTCTTCATCATTGATGGACAAACGCACACAGCAGGATATGTGTGCAAAGCAGGAAGAGAGGATCGAGTGTATTACAGTTGGCCGAGTGAACCTAAGTTTGTCTGGTCTGGAGGTCAGTATGTTCTTCCTTTTTCTTTCTTTCTGTAGTTTGTACCACCATTAGGCCAACAAATATCTTTGTTTGTTTGTAACCTTTATTTATCCAGATTGGTCCCATTGAGATCATAGATCTCTTTTTCAAGGGAGACCTGCAGCAATTAGGTTCCACATGAAACATAACACAACATAAAACAATAGAGGATATCATACAACATATTTACAAGCTACATTTACATACTTATCAACATTTACACTTTATCAAAGTTTGCCTGGTTTTGAGGTTTGCTTTGACTTTTCCATGATTGCAAAATGGAACAAAGTCACTTCATTTGGGAAGTTTTCTTTTACACCAGCATCAGGTCATGTTGTGCACCGCCAAAAGTGTTAGTCAGTCATGTTTCATGTTATTTTTGTTTTGTTTTTCACTTCTCGTTTTGTTTTGTCACGTCTCATTTCAGGTTCCTTGACTCCCTTTCCTAATGTGTTCTCCCGCACTCATCAGCGTCAGCGTCAGCCCCGCCCCTGATTGTTTTCACCTGTGTCTTGTTGTCGAGTGTTTAAATTCCCCAGTCTCCCCATTGTTCAGTGTCAGTTCGTCTTGTCCTCATGCCAGAACTCTGCTCATCAACGGTTGCTCTTTTTGTTACATGCCTTACTCATGCTCCTGAAACTTATTGTAAGTTTGTTCCTCACGTATGAGTGATTTTTTTGTTGTGCCTTTGTGAAACCTATTTTTTTCGCCTCGATAAGAGTGCCGTTATCTTTTTTGTATATCCTTTTTGGCAAATAAAGTATATTACTTGTACTTTATCTCTGGCTCCCGGATCGCGCATTTGAGTCCTTTTTTCCCTTTTGTATCCAAGTTCGTAACAGAACGAACTGACCACAATGGACTCAGCCGACCCAAAAGCTCTTCACGCCGCCCTGTCAGCCCAAGGCGTGAGGATCTTTCACCACGAGGAACAGCTGGGATTAATCAGCCAAGGAGTGCATGCACTGATAGGAAACCAGGCCGAGCTCCAAGTTTCTGTCCCTGCACAGATGCGACAGCTGACGGATGAGATGCAGCAGTTCATCACTCACCTTCAGACTGCTCCGCCGATGACGTCAGTCACAGCTGTCAACCCGAGCCAGGCTGTTTCTTCCTCACTACGGCTAGCTCTCCCGGAGAGGTTTTCCGGAGATTCCATAAATTGCAGAGCCTTCCTGGTGCAGTGCGATCTGCATTTCCAACACAACCCAGGGGCTTTTTCATCAGACCATGGTAAAGTGGCGTTCATTGTGTCCCATTTAACGGGAAGAGCTGCAGCATGGGCTACTGCAGAATGGTCCAGAGACACTGAACTATGTTACTCACTAACCGACTTCACAGACACTATGAGTCCTATTTTTGACCACTCATCACCTGCTACAGAAGCTAGCCGAAGGCTTCATATTTCTCGCATCAAATGACATCAAAATGCATTTTAATGGCCAAACTAACTTTAAAATAGGCATTTTCCACCGAGAATAAAACGAAGTTCGGCCATGTTTTTTTTTTTCTGCAGGGAGAAATTTGAAGATCATGTGACACAGACGCCAGCCATTGGAATGAATGTTGAAAAAAAACGGGGTTTTTCAAACAGAGCACATGGTGTAGTCCTAAACGATAGCTGGGGATTCTGTGTGGTGTAGTGTCTTCTACCATCCTTTACTCCGAAAAAATATTTATTTCTCCGAATCGAAGGGGAAAAATACAAAAGCATTGCACACAATTTAAACCAATCAATGTTGTGTAATTAACAAGGATAATCTGGTGTTTTTTAGTCGATGAGTAGTGCAGATATCACTGTAAAATCAATCGACAGTAAGGGGAATACTTACTTCCGGCCGTTCCGGGTGTACAATTCTCCATTATCCAATGGGAATGGACGCTCACATTGCCTTTTAAGGGCAGCCGACACACACGAATGCCGTGCTTCCATGAGCAGATGGGAATACATTGCAATCAGTTGACAGCTATTTGCGTCCCTTTATGAAGCTGAAGGAGCCTACTGTAGGAGCGTCACAACTGCACGCCACGGGACCCTGACCAAACGTCGCTCGTGGACGATTATGGAGTGAGAGTGTGTTGTGTCAGGACGTCGAGTCCACTATTTCCCTAACAGGAAAAGAACGCTAGCTAGCTTTCGGTAGTGTAGGTAAGGTAGTGTTGATTTGCATTAGGTAACGCGAGATACGGCTGATACTTGCACATTAGTTTCCGTTTATGGATCAGAATCAACAGTCCTGCCAGTAACGTTACTATATTATCAATGCTACGTTAGTTATAGCCTGATATATGATAGCTAACTTTACAATGTTGTGATGTGACGTTAGCTAACATTCTGTAGCTAACGCCGGTCACTCACCAAGACAGCTGCCCAGTTCTCCACTGGTTCTCCTCACACCACAGCTCCATTTCTCTCCGATGGCCGTTATTTCTTCTGATCCTTGGCTGCTCCTTGTCTCTTGGACACCTAGCAGGCTCATAATTATAAGGTTGTGGTCCTTCATATGCATTTGAATATTCATGTTCAACTTCTTCTGTGTCTTCTGTGTCGAAACTAGCATTGGGATCCATGTTTATTAATACGTTACACCGGCCGCTCTCCCCCTTGTGTCCCCCGTGTTACGTCACACGCGGGAGGTCACGTGGGGAGGCTTTTTTGACCTGGAAGTAAAAATGTCTTACAAAAACGACGCCAGATGTCACTGTAGTGTATATTTATGTATCTTTTTTTGAAAATCTAGTGTATACATCATTTTCATACAAATTTATTCACAGGTGTCTTTAACCTGGAAGTTGCTCTTTAAATATTTTAATCGACTGACAGCCCTAGTTTTAAGATAAGTATCGGCTGGTTAAATAGTTGAAGACATAAACAATACATATTAAACACATTTGTAGAGTGAGATTGAGGCACTGGTACTTTCACTTTTGTTTTCCTCCTACTTTAGTTTGTTCCCGTTTTTTCAGGGTAAATTAAGTGTCAGTTTTGCCATACCAATGCGTTGTCTTTTTCAGTCTGCATGGTTTAAATGTCCACTCTCTGTTTTTTTCAGATTTGAATTCAGCAGCGTCTCTCACAGTGAGTCCTGACAGTGTGCAGCACTTCACCGAAACGTCTGTGTCCCTGAGCTGTGAGGGAAACTCCACTAAGTGGAGAGTGAGGAGGTTTACTAAATCATACCTTTATCCCTGTTCTTCCTGGGGGACAATGACTGGATCCACATGCATAATAACCGGCAGCTGGGTTATTGGAGTGTTCTGGTGTGAGTCTGAAACAGGACAGTTCAGTAATGCAGTCAACATCACTAAAGATGGTGAGTTTTAGTTATTTAAAATGTTTGTTTCTGAAGTATTATGATGTTTTGAAATGTGAAGGTGACAACAAGCATTAGCCAAACGTCTCTTCAAATTAGTAAAACTTCATAAAAAAAAGGCTAACTTGCGAAGTGATTTCCATGGTTACTTCTCTCAAAGATCAAAGATAATATTCTGTGTTTTAATGTCCTCATACATCTACCTGACATTTCAGATTCTGCCAGACTAGGCCAGTTGTGCATAAACATGCAAAAGCTGATGACTCTGTCAAAGCCTTTATATTCTTTGATTTCTTTTCAGATGATGAAATGATCCTGGTGAGTCCTGTCCGTCCTGTGGCTGAGGGACGTTCTGTCACTCTTAGCTGCAAGTTCAAGACAGGAACTGTTCTTTATAATGTGGATTTCTATAAAGATGACAAACTTATCCAGAACGATACCAGGAAGGAGCTGACCATCTCTGCAGTGTCAAAGTCAGATGAAGGGTTTTATAAATGTAAACGGAGAGATCCAGCAGATGGTAGGACGTCACCAGAGAGTTGGTTCTCAGTCAAATGTAAGTATGATTTAAAAACCCTTCCTTTTTTGTAAGCTGTGTTACAGTCTGAGATAAAGAAAGCTTAGTTTCATCTGAATTAAACTGTTTGTTTAAGAGAGATCTTTTATACAGTTAATCTATAACAGGAACGTTTAATATAAAATAAATATTAATAAAGATTACTTATAGTAGCAGCGTCCGGACCTGGAAAAGCCTCTCAATTTCCCATTCTTCTGATCGTTGGGCTGCTTGGTGGAGTTGTACTGATTATTCTCCTGCTGCTGTTCCTTTATTTATACAGAAAGTCAAAAGGTGAGGTCATTTTCTTCTGATATCAGATTGACTCTAATGTAACCACACGTACTGTTTTAACAGTAGAACACTTTGCAAAACATAATAACATAGCGGCAAATGTCTTCTTTTTTTTAACAGATTCATTCTGTATCAGGTTGGTAAAACGCTCTTTTTAATTTTGTTATGAACATGACAGCAGTGATATGTTCCTTTATAAATCCACTTCATTTACTACATGTGTTTTGCCCACCAGATCTCAGAGGACCAATCAGAGCCCTGCTACCGACCACATGATCAACCAGGACGAAACTAACCAGAGAGAAAATGCTTCCGTTCTTCAGGGTCAGCCTGAATCCTTAATACGTTTTGAATGTATTGTTAACGTTATTAACCGAGTAGCATTTCCATTTCTCATTGGTTGTTTTTAAAAATGTAGGAGTTCATATATTATAGAGGGATTTCAATATGAATTTGGTTTGATATAGATTTCTCTTCAGATAATGCCTGTCTCTATGAATCAGTCAAAGGCCCTGAAGAACCTGCAAATGGTACAGTATAGTAAATATGAATACTGGAATATGACAATTCAAGGTTCACTCTTTTAAATATAAAATAAATTGTATATTTCAGATGAATCCAGGGATGTGACATATTCTTTGCTCGAGCTCAAAAACATTTCTAAGAAGGGTGAGTGTTTGAATTTATGTTGTAACAAAAACATGTAATAAGTTTTTGTCTTTTCATGCTTTCTCCTGATCCGTCTAACAGGGAAGAAAAATGAACCGGAGGATTGTGTTTACTCACATGTGAAGATGACGTCAGCTGCAGGTATGAAGAAATACTACTTGCTTTAAGTTTTTGTTATTGTGCCTGCTAGGGTGTCATTTTTAAATGTGCCACAAGGTGTCGCCAAAGTCGGCAATGTTCAAACCCTACACAAAACTTTGTCAATGTTTGTTAAGTTTATTTTGTGTCAGTTCTATGCATTCATGAAAAAACCATCAGGGCATATTACATTTCATTCATCTGTTTCCATACATGTATAACTGTTGTGAATCATCATGAGCAATTCCTTCTATCAAACTATCACTTTACCCTCTTGGGATGAAAATGCATACCAGTACATTTTCCTTTTTAACTGGGGGGGGAATACTATAAAAAAAATAATAATAATAATCTCTTAATTCATAGGGAAGTCAAGTCCTGCACCAGCGGATGAAAGTGTTTATTCTGAACTCAAACCAGGAACAACTCTTGGTAAAATTGCAGCGTAACATCATGTAAGTATTTGGATTAATCACTTTATATATTTCATATATTGTTAAATATATTGTAAATGGGAGTAATATGTAAATTCTTTAAAGGATTAAACCTTTTTTCTTCTTTGGTTTTCTTTCAGATCAAACAATGCCTTCTGTAAGGACAAGACTAATGGAAACAACAAACCAAAACGAAACCTTTGTTTATTAAATTTAGACCCTCCAGAAAAACGCGATTCTGCGATCGCAGAATTTACCGCATAATCAGCCAAATGGTGCAGATTTTTAAAAAGCCGCATATTTATCAAAAGGCCGCATAATCCCCGCATTTTTCCACACAAAGTTGAGAAGAAAAAAAAGTTAACTCGTCTTGACGTGACGTCATCAGCTCGCGCATCACAGAATGTAAACAACACTGTATAGAGCTCATTTACCAACGAACATTTCTACTAAAGACCGGGCAAAAAGTGGGGGGAAACTATTCTGCACCCTGTGCAACTGTGTGTTGCAGCATAAGAGAAAATCGACGGTGGCGACCCACTTTGATTCATTCAAACATTCGAAAATGCTTTCTGCTGCTGCGGACAAGAAAGCCATTCAACTCCCGTTCACCGAGGGATCAACCTCCAAAACCCTTTCGAGGGCTACCAGAAACGAAGTGAGTAGCCTACAAGATTGAAGCTGGTCAGATAACGAACGATTAAATGAAAACAGAATGAGGCGGAGAAGTGTGTGTGTGGGGGGGGGGAGATTAAAATAGCCCAATTGCTTTTACAATAAATAAACATTGAATGTGTTTAATTGAATAGTAAAGGGGTTTAACGTTAGTGGCAGGTTGTGTGTGAGAGAGAATAAATAAGACAGCCCAATACTTAAAAAAATTGTTATTCTTTTCCCCCGCATATTTAGCATATTTCGCAACTTTCCACATATTTCCTAACTTCCTGCAATTTCACCGCATAAAATCACATAAAACCCTGCATGTTTAATCGCATAATCAAGGATTTTAGCCCGCGTTTTTCTGGAGGGTCTAATTAAACCTTATCTGCAGCTTTGCTCTCCATTTATCAGCCAGTATTTTGTACAGTTCATGTAATCGCGGAAAATGTTAAATAAATGCAACGTAAGGCTTTAATCTATGTTTATTTAAAAAAGTAAGCTTTGTTTTGCATAAATAAACTTGACTTTAATTGTTTCTAGATTTTTCTTTACACAAGGTGTTTGTTTTGTTTCATCATCCTCCCTTTTGTTTTGGTGATCCAGTACAGTCATGCTTTTAGGTGACAGAAATAATTTAGAGGTGCAAGAGCTGAGCTGTGACCAAAAAGATGTCACTTTGAATCATCGGCCTTGTTACTAGTGATGAAGCAAAAGAAACATCTAATATTAGAGGGTTACAGGATGGCTATTTTACCAACAAAACCTGATTTTTGTCTTCTGTTTTTAGAAGATAAATGATCAATTATCAGAATTACAATTGCAATAAAGGTCAGGTAAAGGTTAAAAGAGGTTAAATAATTCTGCAGTTGTCTCGATGAACCATCTAACTGTTGGCGTTAAATATATCTGCCTGTGAAACACAAGTATAATACTGCCATCCATTTTTAGTTGATTATGAGTTGAGCAAAAATGACTATTTACTATTTACTATGACTATTTGTAGCAGGCTGCATCAGGCAGCAGCACTCTGCACAGCCTGCGCTGCTGGCTTCCTCCAAGTTTACAGTAAAACAAACTGTATTATTATTACTATTATTAGCATTAGTCTATATGTTGGTTGAAACTAAGCCAGGAAAAAAAAGAAAAACATAAATAATAATAAAAAAATATATAAATAAAATCGAATTTTAAAGAATAATTTTCGATCATGGAGACTGTAACGAAAATTCGAAAATTCGAATAATCGCTGGCATCCCTACCCCTGTGTGCCATATGTGAAACAGAGCGTGGCTGCGTTGCGTGCACGGCTTCCTTCTGCAGGTAACTGGGAGACGCGCTCTGGTGGCGGTCTCATTCAGGACCCAAAAATACAATTTAAATATTTATTCCATTTATTTATTCCACTTATTCCTAGTGTGCCACTGGTTACGGTGCCAGGGGTTGCCGACCCCTGGTTAAGATAGTTAACTTTAGACTAAGTTATCTCAGTGGGTCTCAAACGGTTTTGTCACCATGTATGTACATATTTCCAATGCACACCTTTATTTAATATAGTTGTAAACAATAAGGTAGGAAATCATTCCAATGTGTACTTTAGGACAGTACAAAATAAAAAATACAGTTTAAAAGGGAGTGACAGGGGCGGAGTTTCAGGGGGGGCTGTAGGGGCAGGGCTCCCCGGGCCCGGGACGGTCGGGACCCACTGACGTTCGTGGTCATATTAGGTATAAAGTATTGTAGCCTATAATATGAGTTGAACTTGTGCTGCTATTTTCACTCACATTTAACATTAAAACATGAAAAATTGCAAGTGAATCCCTTCTATTGTCTCCAAATGATTTTTGGGTAAAATCGTCATCAACAGCCGTCCATCAACATCATACGTAAATGAACGTCAACGTCATCATCAATCACTTGTCATTCAACAGAGCACTGCCTAAGCATGAGCAGTTATAAACACAAAAGTGGAGCTACAAAACGCAAATAAAAAGATATAAAGGACCAAGGAAAAGCCAAATTGTCCAAGCTAGATGGATATATTTTTCGCCCTACTCCTCCTCCTGCGGGAGATGAACCTGAAGTTGTTGCCACTGCCAGCCGTGTTTAATCCCCGAGCCCCAGCCTGCCAACTACGTTAGTGGGGGTTAGCCAGATTTACAGGTAGGCTACAATCACGGACACACACTGTCAACAAGAAAATGTGAGTTTGTGGTAAATGTTGATATCATGGTTGTTGTTACTTCGTGTAGCTCGGCCGCCTAGCTTATTTCCTTTTCTGTCTCTCGGCTGTAGTGATGATGATGATAATGATAATGATAATAATAATAATAATAATAATAATAATAATAATAATAGGGACGACTCAGCAGCTGCTAGCTGCTTGTCTAGAGGAGAGCCAGGCCTGATGCTTGACCAGCCGCACCCCTCCCCCTCCGGCTCCTTACCTGCTGCGCCGCAAGGTGAAGAAGTACCGGACACTGAAAATGAAAGCAGCAACAGGTCTCCTCCTCACGCTACTCCTACGGGTGAAACTCAGACCACGGATCATGATGTGTCCTGCAATTATCCTCTGGAGTGTTTTCCGACTGATCGGGCAAACTATTTTGAAAACATTGAGGACGCCAATATCAAAAGATATATCCTTAAAATGGGCCCATGCAAACCCAAAGGTCCATTTCCCAAAGACAAGGATAACCGTTGCTTTTCAGAAAGCTATTACACCTCCACCACTAAAGTTGGGATGAAATTTCCACGCAGCTGGATGTGCTATTCCCCAAAATTGGACTGCTGCTACTGTGAGCCTTGCTGGCTTTTTGCCAACCGAAAGGCACCGTTCTACAACAATGCATGGGTAAACGGAATAAAAGACTGGAAACATCTTTCTACTAAAATTGAGAGGCATGAATCCACTCAAATACACCTTGGTGCATGCGTAGTATATGAGCAGTGGAAAACCAACGGCACAATAGACGCTGACATGGAGAGGAATGTGCGTAATGCCGCCCAATTTTGGAGACAGGTCGTGGAGCGCATTGTTAATGTAACTCTCACTCTAGCTTCAAGCAACTTGGCATTCAGGGGCCATCGAGAGGTTCTAGGTCAGGGAAAAGCTGGCAACTTTTTGTCAATAATAGAATTATTGGCTCGCTACGACCCTGTTTTGAAAGCTAATCAACCGAACAGAAGGGTCAGTGAAATACCTCAGTCACCAGATTCAAGATGAGATTATTTACATATTATCTCAACGTGTGAAAGCTGACATCATTGATGAAATAAACGAAGCCCCATTTTATTCCGTCATCATGGACACAACGCAAGATGTGTCAAAGATAGACCAGTTGAGTCAGGTTTACCGCTACATAACTGTTGTTAAGAACGACATGGATATTGCAACAGATATACAGATCAATGAAGTCTTTTTGGGTTTTGAAGTGACTGAAGGTTCATCAGCTTCAGAGCTTGAAAACAAAATCCTTGGTTCTATAGAGAAAAACGGATTAGATCTGTCTAAATGTCGCGGACAGGGCTATGATGGGGCGGCTAATATGAGTGGTGTGTATTCAGGCGTGCAAGCAAGAATAGCCGAGAAGGAGCCCCTTGCCCACTATGTTCATTACGCTGCTCATAATCTCAACCTAGCACTCAATGACTCTGTTAAAAATGTCCCTGGAGTGAAGCAGTTCTATGACACTGTAGAGACGCTCTACAAATGTTTTGGTCACAGTATCAAACGATGGGCATTGCTCAGTGAGTTAATGACGCCAGAGAGCAGAACTATCACATTAAAACGCTTATGTCCCACTCGCTGGTCATCTCGCCATGATGCGCTTGTTGCGTTAAGGCACAGATATGGAGATATTATAAAAGCCCTCGTCAAAATATCCCTTACCAGTGACAAAAAGGATGAGCGCAATGAAGCAAGTGCACTCAAGAATGCCATAAGCAAATTGAGATTTCTATTTTTGGTCAACATGCAGACCAAGATTTTGGAAAGCATAAATTATTCACAGTTACTGCAAGCAAAAGACGCGGATATTGTCAAAGCATCTACTCTACTGCAAAATGCCATCAGTGTTTTGGTGGAGTATAGGGGACAATTTGATGAGGCGAAGTCCGCCACTCTTGCCCTGGCTACTAAATGGGGAAGTCAAACACAGTTTGAAACAACCAGGGCCAGGAAAGTTAAGAAACACTTTGATGAACTTTCTGAAGACAGCCGCCTCACTGACGCAGAGAGCAACTTTCGGGTGACCGTTTTCAATGCATGTCTCGATATAATCATCCAGCAACTGTCCCAAAGATTCACCAGCTTAAATGCAACTGTAAACATGTTTGAGGCAATTCACCCCAACACACTACTACAAGCAAAGGATGAGGATTTACACCAAGCTGCCCAGCGGCTTAGAGAGCACTACAGTCGGGACATCGCCGCCAGCTTCCCTGGCCAGCTTTCAGAACCTGTTTCAGGGACCAAATACAAAAACTAAAATCTGTCGCGGATCTGGTAAAAATGCTCATTGTTTACAACCCAGCAGTAACATCTACATTCAGTGAGGTTTGCACAGCCTTCATCTTATTTCTGACTCTTCCTGTCACCGTGGCAACCGCCGAGCGCTCTTTCTCCAAATGAAAACTCATCAAAAACTATTTGAGGAGCACGATGGGACAGGAGAGACTGAGTGGACTGGCCTTGCTGTCCATCGAAAGTGACCGAGCCAAGAAATTGGACATACAGCGGATTGTGGACGAGTTCGCGGAGCGCAAGGCTCGCCGAGTGCCCTTCAAGTAGTGGTGAGTACACTTCAAATTTAATTTGTACAGTAGCCTACTTGTACGTGAATGTATGGGCCGCCGTGCCAATTTTACACTGCTGTGCTCTCATGGTGGCGGCTGGCTGTCCATGGTGATTGGTGTTTCAGAAATGTAGTCATTTTATTAGGCTATGTTTTCGTTGTCCTTGTGGTTTGTTGGACTTTATGTCATGTTACATCATTATTATCTCTGATATATATTTCGTTTCTATACCCTTTGCAGAAACGAGATCTTAAATATTACACCTTTTCTTTAGTTACTTTTCTTTCAAACATTGTTTTAAATTGTAATCTTACTGACTGAGCGACTTTTTACGCACGAGTGTCAGATTACCACCCCGGACTCCCGATATTTTTGTCAAGCTTTATTGGGTTTAAAGGGCCCGGTCATGTGGCCCCGCCCCCCGGCCCGGGTCTGATATGTGCCGCCAGTGGGGAGTGATTAGTCAAATATGTGTAAATAAAAGAAAGAATGCTATCTAGGTAACATAAGATAAATATAGGAGAGAGGAGAGACTGAGATGTTAATCAAATAAACAAGTTTAAATGATTTGTTATTGTTTGTGATCAAGGATTTTTGATTATTTAAATATATACAGTTCTGTTTCATGAGTGTTGAGTGCTGTATCCATACATCCCTTAATTTCCCCTCAAAGTGCGTGTAAACGTATACAAACAATATGCTGGATGTAGAGAGATGGAAGAAGGGAATCTACTGACGCACTACCGCAAACATTACTTTTTCCAATTTGTGTAAGTATGTTTTACTGATGATGTTTATTTTACTTTTTCTCCAGTCACTGTGCAGTTATAATAGAAGATTGATTTCGATATATGACCACAAGGTGGTGTCAAACTACTTTATCTGATACTTTAACTACTCTACTCAAATAGTCCTTCTGAAGTCTGGCACCAGGGTCTGATGTCATGTAACTCCTAACTAATAACTAAACAATTGACTGCTTACGGTTCACTTCCTTAGCTTAGCACTGAGGCATGGAAGTGGAAGCTTTCAATGTTGACTACCCACCACATTTAAAACTACACAGCTACTGAAGTGTCGTGGTATTATTTATTTTGACCATTTTTATGGAATTAACATAATCTTTGTTCGACTGTGGATCAAATGTTGCACCTGGAAAAAACATATTTTCTGTATTCAAATGATTGCTTTTTTACTAATGATATAGATATGAAATGTTGCTCCCTTAAAGTAGTCTATCACGAGTCTATCACGAGGAGGAGGCTGGACTTTGTCTCTCTTCACATTCACTTCTCATAAAGAGACTATGAGAGACTTCCTGTGGGTGAGATTGTTTCTAAACTTAAACTTGAATTCCTCCATAACACTCAATCACTGCGTTTCAACTATTTGGTTAAAGCTGTTACACACATTTTCATATGAAATATTGGTGAGAAGGCCCATGGATTATAAAGTGAGAATGACGCCTGCAATTGTGTCTCCTTCTTAAAACTGTATTCACTTTATTTTTTCTAGAAAGACTTTATGCAGCAGCCTTTAGAGAAGCATCAAGGATATGTTAACACCTTATCTCTGTTCATCATTAGAGGATACCTTAACCAAGGTGCAAACAATGTGCTGTGTTAAAAGCTGCTCAGTTGTGTGAGCTTTGTGTAAAAGGGAAGGAAGCCCTGACCGTGTAAAGAAGTTAAAAAAACAACTCCCGTTTCCAATATTACATTGCATTTGTTTCTCTGTAGTTCCTGATTGCTCTTCATATGCTGCAGTTTCAGTCTTTCTATTTGCACAAAGTAGAATAATTTCTCAGAAGCAGATTCTCAGTGTTGGATGTGAAGATGGGACACACTTTGCTCTGTCTACGGGTTTTTTTCTGTGAGTACTTTTCCTGTTTTAATTGCCATTGATAACACTTTTTAAAAGCCTGAGGTTAATATATATTTCTGTCAGTTTGATAATGTCTGATTTAGTTTCATACGTATTTCAGTTCTGAATTTACTTTACCGTGGACAAGCTCAAGGTAATTATACAATTTTCATACTTTTTGTTTACTCATTCTAGACAAATCTACTGAAGTAATTCTCCAAACAACTTCCGTTTGGTCAATGTATAATACTGTTTTTGACAAAAAGAAAACACATTTTACTTTTTGTATCTTGTAAAGGAAAGCAATAAAATCTATCTAAATGTATCAGGTAAGTGATCAAAGTAATACCACCATTACCAAGTTCAATAAAAACATTTTTCATTTATTTATGAGCCATGTTGATGTGAACACGCAGTAATGTAATGTTTTAACGGTTGAACAGCTCCACTGACGCTGTATAGGCAGGTGAAGTATACTGTACAATCCTGTGCTTTTCGTTATCACAAAATAATGAGTATTAAAATGAGAAGACAGGGATCAGTTTCTTACATCAAAGCATTTACATAAAGATAATACTTCACCAACAAACCTTGTTATACTTTATTACTTGTGACAAATGGATTGTTTTCACATTGACAGTTTCTGAGAGTAAGTCATTTATTATCAGTTCACTTGTATTTACTGTTTATAGAAATAGTATTTTGGTTATTATATTTAAGTACAGTTCACACTTACATTTGTTTTTTACATACTGTATGCAGAAAATATGTAGGATCCAAGGAGTGCATGTAACCCACCAATTATACATCATAATGTTATCATTCTGTGAAATGTTGTTTTCCAACAGACAGACCTAAGGCTGTCCTCACTGTGTCTCCATCATGGCCGAGTCCTGGAGCCTCAGTAACTCTGAACTGCAGGGTTGGTCATCCTTCTGCTGGCTGGAGCTTCTACTGGTATAAGGCTGTTCCCAAACTGTCACACAGCTCCTACAACTATGAGCTGCTACCTGGCAGCGAGAAAGGGACTGAACATCATCTCTTCATCATTGATGGACAAACACACACAACAGGATATGTGTGCAGAGCAGGAAGAGGAGATCCAGTGTATTACAGTTGGCCGAGTGAACCTAAGTTTGTCTGGTCTGGAGGTCAGTATGTTCTTCCTTTTTCTTTCTTTCTGTAGTTTGTACCACCATTAGGCCAACAAATGTCTTTCTCAAAGTTTGGCTGGTCTTGAGGTTTGTTTTGACTTTGTTCCATTATTGCAAAATGGAACAAAGTCACTTATTTTGGGAACTTTTCTTTTACACCAGCATCAGGTCATAGTTCAGTTTTCAAAACCTTTCTCTAAAATAAATTAAGTGGCAGTTTTGCCATACCAATGCATTGTCTTCTTCAGTCTGCATGGTTTAAATGTCCACTCTTTGTGTGTTTCAGATTTGAATTCAGCAGCGTCTCTCACAGTGAGTCCTGACAGTGTGCAGCACTTCAACAAAACGTCTGTGTCACTGAGCTGTGAGGGAAAGTCCACTGAGTGGAGAGTGATGACGTTTAGGAAATCTGACTTCCTTTATCGCTGTTCTTCCTGGGGGACAATGACTGGATCCACATGCACAATAACCAGCAGCTGGGTTAGTGGAGTGTTCTGGTGTGAGTCTGAAACAGGACAGTTCAGTAATGCAGTCAACATCACTAAAGATGGTGAGTTTTAATTATTTAAAATGTTTGTTTCTGAAGTATTATGTTGTTTTGAAATGTGAAGGTGACAACAAGCATTAGCCAAACGTCTCTTCAAATTAGTAAAACTTCACAAAAAAGAACAATTTGCGAAGTGATTTCCATGGTTACTTCTCTCAAAGATCAAAGATAATATTCTGTGTTTTAATGTCCTCATACATCTACCTGACATTTCAGCTTCTGCCAGACTAGGCCAGTTGTGCATAAACATATTAAATCTGCAAAAGCTGATGACTCTGTCAAAGCCTTTTTATTCTTTGATTTCTTTTCAGATGATGAAATGATCCTGGTGAGTCCTGTCCGTCCTGTGGCTGAGGGACGTTCTGTCACTCTTAGCTGCAAGTTCAAGACAGGAACTGTTCTTTATAATGTGGATTTCTATAAAGATGACAAACTCATCCAGAGCGATACCAGGAAGCAGCTGACCATCTCTGCAGTGTCAAAGTCAGACGAAGGCTTTTATAAATGTAAACGGAGAGATTCAGCAGATGGTAGGACGTCACCAGAGAGTTGGTTCTCAGTCAAATGTAAGTATGATTTAAAAACCCTTCCTTTTTTGTAAGCTGTGTTACAGTCTGAGATAAAGAAAGCTTAGTTTCATCTGAATTAAACTTTGTTTGTTTAAGAGAGATGTTTTATACAGTTAATCTATAACAGGAACGTTTAATATAAAAATCAATATTAATAAAGATTACTTATAGTAGCAGCGTCCGGGCCTGGAAAAGCCTCTCAATTTCCCATTCTTCTGATCGTTGGGCTGCTTGGTGGAGTTGTACTGATTATTCTCCTGCTGCTGTTCCTGTATTTATACAGAAAGTCAAAAGGTGAGATCATTTTCTTCTGATATCAGATTGACTCTAATGTAATCACATGTACTGTTTTAACAGTAGAACACCTTTGCAATGCAAAATAATATAGTAGTACTTCTTTTTTTTTAACAGATTCATGCTGTATCAGGTTGGTACAACGCTCTATTTTATTTCATTATGAACATGACAGCAGTGATATGTTCCTTTCATAAATCCACTTCATTATCTTCATGTGTTTTGCCCACCAGATCTCAGAGCACCAATCAGGGCCCTGCTACAGACCACATGATCAACCAGGATGAAATTCGAAACATGCCACAATATTCTACTCTCCTCCATGGTCAGCCATTGTCGAGTTTAATAATATGATTTATTTTAACTTTTTGTCTTAATTGTGATTAAAATGTGGCTTGATTTTCACTTCTCTGTAGGTGATCGTTGTCTCTATGAAACAATAGGAGGGCCTGTAGAAGCTGGAAATGGTACAGTATATCCTCTGTGTTTAACATGGAGTAATACAAATACTACTGCAGTGGCCAGCAGTGTCTAAATAAAGTACAGGAATTTTCCTTTGATACATTATTTTAATCCTTCTACCAGGTGCCTGTAATGAACCAGAAGAGAGCCTTTACTCAAATGTGGCAGCAGGTAATGTCAAGTACAAAACACTTTTAAACATATACACATAAATATACTAAAAGCTTTTATAATGTGTTGTGCTGCTTGCCACTTTCAGCAATGAGTAAATCCACCAAATAAAGCTTTTACACTTTTTGTGCATTGTTATACAGCATGTTGTTTTCCTTTAATGTCTTGGTTTAATGATACATTACTTAAAATATCATAATTATTAAATGGCAAATGTAAATACGTTCACACAAAAATGAATTGGCATTAACATACATTGTTTTATTCAAAAATAATTGACGGTACCATGAGCAGAAATGACCCAATGATAATAATTTATTTTGGTTTTCTTCCAGATCAATAAAGACATCCTCATGGACAGAACCAATGGAGCGGATAAAAACATGAAAAACAACATCCTTGTTTCAGCAATTGAGTGTATTTGCTGCTTTTGTGTAAATAGCGCAGTGCCTTTTAAAAAAAAAAGCCTTTCTAGGAACATGGTGAATGCTTTGCAATTCAACTGCACTTACTTTCTGTGTACTTATATTTAGTGTAAAACATTGTACTACCACCTTATCTGTTAAATGTCTGATTCAGATCATGTGGCTCGAACCTTGTTGTACATTGAGTGATATTAGAGCCAGATACTAATATATGCAGTATGGACACATGCTTTAGCACTGTAGATGCACACAGTGGACACACAAATATATTATTAATAAAACCCAAATGCAATTATACCTGCATGTAAAGTTCAGTGAAGGATTCTTACTAGATGCTACCACAGGGTGCCCACAAATTATCTAATGCCTTGAATTTATCAGCAGAAGTAGTCTCTTGCAAAGGCCAAAACATCTGAAGTCACAGCACCACCAATAGGTCAAACAAGCTTTTCAGATTCAAAGGAACTGAAGCACACACCTTTTGTACAATGTATTTGTTTTCTTTCAGATCTGTAGGGCCCGTTTTTTGTTTTTTATTTGTAAAAATAAAAATAACTTGGTTTATCTTTTCTAATTTTTAATCATACAAATGTTTCTATATTGTGTGAAGCAGATTAACCAAAATAACTAAGAACATGATGGAATTTCTCATGCGCTTGTCACCAATAGAAAAACATCAACCCATAAATCTTATCTTTATTGCATGATTTCAATGCAATCAAAGCAGTAAAGCCTTTCCAGGAAGAAAACAAGGCAGAACATTTTATATTTTTCAAACATGTTATTGTCATTACAATTTTTAAATGGAAACCAAAACCCTCTTAAGCCCCAAGCCTGTTTTTCAGGTTTCAGGCTCGAAAATGACATTCCCAGAACAAATGACCATATCTTCCCTTCTAAAAGGGTTAAATAAATAATCTTTTTTTTCAAAGTAAAATATGTTGTACTTATAGTGAAAACTAACCTTGGATGATGGGTTAGTAGACTAAAAGCTTTAGGAATCCAAAGTACAACATATATTAAGTACCCTGTATCAAGATTGATGCAAAACAAGTGATATTTTACATTTTTAGACAGATTTAGCAAATAAAACCTCTTCTGGGGCCATTTGGGTGGATTTTCCTTATCTTTGGCCCCCCTTGCTCGATTTTGACAGGTGACATCTCTTTCTGACCATTAGAGCCAATAGAATCGAAGGGAAATCGTCCCTCACACAGTCATGTTTAAAAAAAGAAAGGTGGCATTTTCGTGCATTCAATCTTGCTACAGAGCATAGGAATGGCCTGCTCTGATATTTGAAAACGGAATTGCAGTTTTATTGCTTATAGATTATCAGAACATTTCAAAGGGGACACAGACACATTGGATATTAACCTATGGATTAACTACAGCATCGTTTTTATCGTTTTAATGCCATTGAAGAGCATTTTTGACCAGACAAAACCAAGGTAAGCCATGTTAGCGTTTTAGGCTAACTAGCGCTACATGTTTTGATGTACGTTTTTGATGATAACGTTGCGAGTTTATATCTTTCAGTGTTGAGGTGGGCACCGTTAGATTCTGTGTCTTTGCGATCATACACGATGTGTTGGATGTGCAGCTAAGATAAGTAATAAGGGAGCTAGGAGTGATTTTCAGTTCAGTAATAGGTTAGCATTTTTCGCCCGGGGCTAATTCAGAGGGTCAGTGTTAGCATTGTGTGTTTTTTTTGAAAAAAAAATGAAAAAGATCAGTTAAATGAGTTTTTTCCTGTAATATGTATATAAAATATTCATAGTTTATTAAATATTAAGGTTCCTTAGACGTTGTTTCCTGCAAATGACGCGATTTTGGCCCCGGAACCGGGTCCATGGGGCTTAATAATAATAATAATAAATAATATAATAATACATAATATTTATATAGCACCTTTCACGAAACCCAAGGTCGCTTTACAAGTCGGGTAGGGGGGGAGTAGGGGAAAAGAGACAGACAGGTTGGGGGGGGGGGGGGCAAGCAAGTAGCGGAAAAATAAACCTATCAAACTAACTATATAGTGGGGAAAGCCTTGGTGAAAAGGTGCGTTTTGAGGGCTTTTTAAGCTTAAGAGGTTTTAATGCACTTAAAATATAATCTGTTTTCTGCTAGTACTTTCACTTTATTATCTCGTATGATTTCAAAATGTGAATATACTTTACTGTGTTTCTTGTTCATGAGCATAATTTCCACTGAGGACAGGGGGGACATGTCCCCCCCACTTTTCAAAATCCTGTTTGTGTCCCCCCCACTTTTCAAATGTGTTTTAATTTTTTGTACGCAAGCGCTTATCGCCAGGGAGGAGCACAGCCTCTGTGTGTGTGTGTGTGTGTTTGGCACTAGTGCATTTTGAGTGAGTGAGAGCGAGCGAGAAAGAGAGAGAGCGCACCAGATACAGGGATTTTTGTTATTAGCATCTGGTGCTAGCTCAGAGCTAACGGACATTAGAAGCTGTTTCTACAACAAGGAGAGGGAGAACTCTCGCCTGTCAGACTGAGAGGCTGATTACTACAGCTCAGTGAGGTAAAGGACTCTGAGGGTTTAGATCAGGGGTCGGCAACCTTTTTCATATGAAGTGCCATTAAAAAGAAATTGTGATCAGTGTGCCGACGATCCTGAATTGTCAACAGGGGGGACGGGGAAGCAGTTTGTGGACCTCTTTCACCTGTCAGCGCAACTTACATGATGCCGTTAATAATTGTTTGAACGGCATAATAATAATGAAGACCTTTCCGTTCTGTGATTCTCCAGAACACACAGATGGCCAGTCCCCCCCTGTGTAGCATGTTAAAGAGAGCGGGGCTGCGTTGCGTGCACGGCTTCCTTCTGCAGGTAACGGGGATACGCGCTCTGGTGGCGGTCTCGTTCAGGATCCAAAAATACAATTTAAATATTTATTCCACTTATTTATTCCACTTATTCCTAGTGTGCCACTGGTTACGGTGCGAGGGGTTGCCGACCCCTGGTTTAGATAGTTAACTGTAGACTAAGTTATCTCAGTGGGTCTCAAACGGTTTGGTCACCATTTATGTACATATTTCCAATGCACACCTTTATTTAATATAGTTATAAACAATAAGGTAGGAAATCATTCCAGTGTGTACTAGGACAGTGCAAAATAAAAAATACAGTTTCAAAGGGAGTGATTAGTCAAATATGCGTAAATAAAAGAAAGAATGCTATCTAGGTAACATAAGATAAAGTTAGGAGAGAGGAGGGACTGAGATGTTAATCAAATAAACAAGTTTAAATAATTTGTTATTGTTTGTGATCAAGGATTTTTGATTATTTAAATATATACAGTTCTGTTTCATGTGTGTTGAGTGCTGTATCCATAAATCCCTTAATTTCCCCTCAAAGTGCGTGTAAACGTATACAAACAATATGCTGGATGTAGAGAGATGGAAGAAGGGAATCTACTGACGCACTACCGCAAACAATACTTTGTCCAATTTGTGTAAGTATGTTTTACTGAGGATATTTATTTTACTTTTTCTCCAGTCACTGTGCAGTTATAATAGAAGATTGATTTCGATATATGACCACAAGGTGGTGTCAAACTACTTTATCTGATACTTTACCTACTCTACTCAAATAGTCCTTCTGAAGTCTGGCACCAGGCTCTGATGTCATGTAACTCCTAACTAATAACTAAACAATTGACTGCTTACGGTTCACTTCCTTAGCTTAGCACTGATGCATGGAAGTGGAAGCTTTCCATTTTGACTACCCACCACATTTAAAACTACACAGCTACTGAAGTGTCGTGGTATTATTTATTTCGACCATTTTTATGGAATTAACTTGATCTTTGTTCGACTGTGGATCAAATGTTGCACCTAGAAAAAACATATTTTCTGTATTCAAATGATTGATTTATTACTAATGATATAGATATGAAATGTTGCTCCCTTAAAGTAGATAGAGTCTATCTCGAGGAGGGGGCTGGACTTTGTCTCTCTTCACATTCACTTCTGGTAAAGAGACTATAAGAGACTTCCTGTGGTTGAGGTTGCTTCTAAACTTAAACTTGAACTCCTCCATAACACTCCATCACTGCATTTCAACTATTTGGTTAAAGCTGTTACACACATTTTCATATGAAATATTGGTGAGAAGGCCCATGGATTATAAAGTGAGAATGACGCCTGCAATTGAATCTCCTTCTTAAAACTGTATGCACTTTATTTTTTCTAGAAAGACTTTATGCAGCAGCCTTTAGAGAAGCATCAAGGATATGTTAACACCTTATCTCTGTTCATCATTAGAGGATATCTAAACCAAGGTGCAAAAAATGTGCTGTGTTAAAAGCTGCTCAGTTGTGTGAGCTTTGTTTAAAAGGGAAGGAAACCCTGACCGTGTAAAGAAGTTAAAAAAAACTCTCTAGTTCCTGATTGCTCTTCATATGCTGCAGTTTCAGTCTTTTTATTTGCACAAAGTAGAAGAATTTCTCAGAAGCAGATTCTCAGTGTTGGATGTGAAGATGGGACACACTTTGCTCTGTCTACGGGGTTTTTTCTGTGAGTACTTTTCCAGTTTTAATTGCCATTGATACAACTTTTTAAAAGCCTGAGGTTAATATATATTTCTGTCAGTTTGATAATGTCTGATTTAGTTTCATACTTATTTCAGTTCTGTATTTACTTTACCGTGGACAAGCTCAAGGTAATTATACCATTTTCATACTTTTTGTTTACTCATTCTAGACGAATCTACTGATGTAACTCTCCAAACAACTTCCGTTTGGTCAATGTATAAAACTGTTTTTGACAAAAAGAAAACACATTTTACTTTTTGTATCTTGTGATGGTTTCTAGATGCTGTACTGACCATTGAGCCAAACTGGACAACTTTTTTTACCGGAGAGTCTGTTACCTTCAAGTGTGACTTTGCAGGAGACAAAGACAGCGACTGGTTTTACTCAATCTACAGGAATGATCAAGAATGGGTTCCTTACGTCAAACATGAGAGCTATGAGTTACATTCTCTAACTCCAGACTACAGTGGTGTATACCAATGTTGTTTAGATCAGAAGTGCTCAAAAAAGAAAAGCAATAAAATCTATCTAAATGTATCAGGTAAGTGATCAAAGTAATACCACCATGACCAAGTTCAATACAAACATTTTTTAAATATTTATGAGCCAATAATGAGTATTAAAATGAGAAGACAGGGATCAGTCTCTTACATCAAATCATTTACATAAAGATAATACTTCACCAACAAATCTTGTTATACTTTATTACCTGTGACAAATGGATTGTTTTCACATTGACAGTTTCTGAGAGTAAGTCATTTATTATCAGTTCACTTTTTTTTACTGTATATAGAAATAGTATTTTGGTTATTATATTTAAGTACAGTTCACACTTACGTTTGTTTTTTTACATCCTGTATGCAGAAAATATGTAGGATCCAAGGAGTGCATGTAACCCACCAATTATACATCATAATGTTATCATTCTGTGAAATGTTGTTTTCCAACAGACGGACCTAAGGCTGTCCTCACTGTGTTTCCATCATGGCCGAGTCCTGGAGCCTCAGTAACTCTGAACTGCAGCGTTGATCATCCTTCTGCTGGCTGGAGCTTCTACTGGTATAAGGCTGTTCCCAAACTGTCACACAACTCCTACAACTATGAGCTGCTACCTGGCAGCGAGAAAGGGACTGAACAGCATCTCTTCATCATTGATGGACAAACACACACAGCAGGATATGTGTGCAAAGCAGGAAGAGGAGAGCCAGTGTATTACAGTGGGCCGAGTGAACCTAAGTTTGTCTGGTCTGGAGGTCAGTATGTTCTTCCTTTTTCTTTCTTTCTGTAGTTTGTACCACCATTTGGCCAACAAATGTCTTTCTCAAAGTTTGCCTGGTCTTGAGGTTTGTTTTGACTTTTCCATTATTGCAAAATGGAACAAAGTCACTTATTTTGGGAACTTTTCTTTTACACCAGCATCAGGTCATAGTTCAGTTTTCAAAACCTTTCTCTAAAATAAATTAAGTGTCAGTTTTGCCATACCAATGCATTGTCTTCTTCAGTCTGCAGGGTTTAAATGTCCACTCTTTGTGTGTTTCAGATTTGAATTCAGCAGCGTCTCTCACAGTGAGTCCTGACAGTGTGCAGCACTTCACCGAAACGTCTGTGTCACTGAGCTGTGAGGGAAACTCCACTGAGTGGAGAGTGATGAGGTTTTCTAAATCTGACAACCTTTATCCCTGTTCTTCCTGGGGGACAATGACTGGATCCACATGCACAATAACCAGCAGACGGGTTAGTGGAGTGTTCTGGTGTGAGTCTGAAACAGGACAGTTCAGTAATGCAGTCAACATCACTAAAGATTGTGAGTTTTAATTATTTAAAATGTTTGTTTCTGAAGTATTATGTTGTTTTGAAATGTGAAGGTCACAACAAGCATTAGCCAAACGTCTCTTCAGATTAGTAAAACTTCATAAAAAAGGCTAACTTGCGAAGTGGTTTCCATGGTTACTTCTCTCAAAGATCAAAGATAATATTCTGTGTTTTAATGTCCTCATACATCTACCTGACATTTCAGCTTCTGCCAGACTAGGCCAGTTGTGCATAAACATATTAAATCTGCAAAAGCTGATGACTCTGTCAAAGCCTTTTTATTCTTTGATTACTTTTCAGATTATGAAATTATCCTGGTGAGTCCTGTCCGTCCTGTGGCTGAGGGACGTTCTGTCACTGTTAGCTGCAAGTTCAAGACAGGAACTGTTCTTTATAATGTGAATTTCTATAAAGATGACAAACTCATCCAGAACGAAACCAGGAAGCAGCTGACCATCTCTGCAGTGTCAAAGTCAGACGAAGGCTTTTATAAATGTAAACGGAGAGATCCAGCAGATGGTAGGACGTCACCAGAGAGTTGGTTCTCAGTCAAATGTAAGTATGATTTAAAAACCCTTCCTTTTTTGTAAGCTGTGTTACAGTCTGAGATAAAGAAAGCTTAGTTTCATCTGAATTAAACTGTGTTTGTTTAAGAGAGATGTTTTATACAGTTAATCTATAACAGGAACGTTTAATATAAAATAAATATTAATAAAGATGAATTATAGTAGCAGCGTCCGGGCCTGGAAAAGCCTCTCAATTTCCCATTCTTCTGATCGTTGGGCTGCTTGGTGGAGTTGTACTGATTATTCTCCTGCTGCTGTTCCTGTATTTATACAGAAAGTCAAAAGGTGAGATCATTTTCTTCTGATATCAGATTGACTCTAATGTAATCACACGTACTGTTTTAACAGTAGAACACTTTTGCAATGCAAAATAATATCGTCGTACTTTTTTTTTTTTTTAACAGATTCATGCTGTATCAGGTTGGTACAAAACTCTATTTTATTTCATTATGAACATGACAGCAGTGATATGTTCCTTTCATAAATCCACTTCATTATCTTCATGTGTTTTGCCCACCAGATCTCAGAGCACCAATCAGGGCCCTGCTACAGACCACATGGTCAACCAGGATGAATTTCAAAACATGCCACAATATTCTACTCTCCTCCATGGTCAGCTATTGTCCGGTTTAATAATATGATTTAATTGAACTTTTGGTCTTAATTGTGATTAAAATGTGGCTTGATTTTCACTTCTCTGTAGGTGATCGTTGTCTCTATGAAACAATAGGAGGGCCTGTAGAAGCTGGAAATGGTACAGTATATCCTCTGTGTTTAACATGGAGTAATACAAATACTACTGCAGTGGCCAGCAGTGTCTAAATAAAGTACAGGAATTGTCCTTTGATACATTATTTTAATCCTTCTACCAGATGCCTGTAATGAACCAGAAGAGAGCCTTTACTCAAATGTGGCAGCAGGTAATGTCAAGTACAAAACACTTTTAAACATATACACATAAATATACTAAAAGCTTTTATAATGTGCTGTGCTGCTTGCCAGTTTCAGCAATGAGTAAATCCACCAAATAAAGCTTTTACACTTTTTGTGCATTATTATACAGCATGTTGTTTTCCTTTAATGTCTTGGTTTAATGATACATTCCTTAAAATATCATAATTATTAAATGGCAAATGTAAATATGTTCACACACAAATGAATTGGCATTAACATACATTGTTTTATTCAAAAATAATTGACGGTACCATGAGCAGAAATGACCCAATGATAATAATTTATTTTGGTTTTATTCCAGATCAATAAAGACATCCTCATGGACAGAACCAATGGAGCGGATAAAAACATGAAAAACAACATCCTTGTTTCAGCAATTGAGTGTATTTGCTGCTTTTGTGTAAATAGCGCAGTGCCTTTTTAAAAAAAGCCTTTCTAGGAACATGATGAATGCTTTGCAATTCAACTGTACTTACTTTCTGTGTACTTATATTTAGTGTAAAACATTGTACTACCACCTTATCTGTTAAATGTCTGATTCAGATCATGTGGCTCGAACCTTGTTGTACATTGAGTGATATTAGAGCCAGATACTAATATATGCAGTATGGACACATGCTTTAGCACTGTAGATGCACACAGTGGACACACAAATAAATTATTAATAAAACCCAAATGCAATTATACGTGCAAGTACTGTTCAGTGAATGATTCTTACTAGATGCTACCACAGGGTGCCCACAAATGATCTAATGCCTTGAATTTATCAGCAGAAGTAGTCTCTTGCAAAGGCCAAAACATCTGAAGTCACAGCACCACCAATAGGTCAAACAAGCTTTTCAGATTCAAAGGAACTGAAGCACACACCTTTTGTACAATGTATTGGTTTTCTTTCAGATATGTAGGGCCCGTTTTTTGTTTTTTATTTGTAAAAATAAAAATAACTTGGTTTATCTTTTCTAATTTTTAATAATACAAATGTTTCTATATTGTGTGA
The DNA here is from genome assembly GCF_949606895.1 of Notothenia rossii. Lineage (NCBI taxonomy): Eukaryota > Metazoa > Chordata > Actinopteri > Perciformes > Nototheniidae > Notothenia > Notothenia rossii. Next base: position 89,434,429 of record NC_136901.1, read on the forward strand.
AGCAGATTAACCAAAATAACTAAGAACATGATGGAATTTCTCATACGCTTGTCACCAATAGAAAAACATCAACCCACAAATCTTATCTTTATTGCATGATTTCAATGCAATCAAAGCAGTAAAGCCTGTACAGGAAGAAAACAAGGCAGAACATTTTATATTTTTCAAACATGTTATTGTCATTACAATTTTTAAATGGAAACCAAAACCCTCTTAAGCCCAAGCCTGTTTTTCAGGTTTCAGGCTCGAAAATGGCATTACCAGAACAATTGACCATATCTTCCCTTCTAAAAGGGTTAAATTAATAATCTTTTTTTTCAAAGTAAAATATTTTGTACTTATAGGGAAAACTAACCTTGGATGATGGGTTAGTAGACTAAAAGCTTTAGGAATCCAAAGTACAACATATATTAAGTACCCTGTATCAAGATTGATGCAAAACAAGTGATATTTTACCTTTTTAGACAGATTTAGCAAATAAAAAACCTGCTCTGATATTTGAAAACGGAAATCCAGTTTTATTGCTTATAGATTATCAGAACATTTCAAAGGGGACACAGACACATTGGATATTAACCTATGGATTAACTACAGCATCTTTTTTATCGTTTTAATGTCATTGAAGACCATTTTTGACCAGACAAAACCAAGGTAAGCCAAGCTAGCGTTTTAGGCTAACTAGCGCTACATGTTTTGATGTACGTTTTTGATGATAACGTTGCGAGTTTGTATCTTTCAGTGTTGAGGTGGGCACTGTTAGATTCTGTGTCTTTACGATCATACACGATGTGTTGGATGTGCAGCTAGGATAAGTAATAAGGGAGCTAGGAGTGATTTTCGGTGCAGTAATAGGTTAGCATTTTTCTTTCGGGGCTAATTCAGAGGGTCAGTGTTAGCATTGTGTGTTTTTTTTGTTTTTTTAAATGAAAAAGATCAGTTAAATGAGTTTTTTCCCGTTATATGAAAATAAAATATTCATAGTTTATTAAATATTAAGGTTTCTTAGACGTTGTTTCCTGCAAATAACGCGATTTTGGCCCCGGAACCGGGTCCATGGGGCTTAAGAGGTGCACTTAAAATATAATCTGTTTTCTGCTAGTACTTTCAATTTATTATCTCGTATGATTTCAAAATGTGAATATACATTACTGTGTTCTTGTCTTGTACAATCCCTACAGCTATGAGCTGCTACCTGGCAGCGAGAATGGGACTGAACAGCATCTCTTCATCATTGATGGACAAACACACACAGCAGGATATGTGTGCTTAGCAGGAAGAGGAGATCCAGTGTATTACAGTGGGTGGAGTCAACCTAAGTTTGTCTGGTCTGGAGGTCAGTATGTTCTTCCTTTTTCTTTCTTTCTGTAGTTTGTACCACCATTAGGCCAACAAATGTCTTTCTCAAAGTTTGCCTGGTCTTGAGGTTTGTTTTGACTTTTCCATTATTGCAAAATGGAACAAAGTCACTTATTTTGGGAACTTCTCTTTTACACCAGCATCAGGTCATAGTTCAGTTTTCAAAACCTTTCTCTAAAACAGAATGATGATTGACTGATTCATCTTCTGGACTTGACTGAATTTGAACACAAAATAATCTCTTTTCATCCTGACACATGAGTTGTTGTTCGCCATGGTTCAAACCTTAGACTTTGTAAATCCAAAACCTAATAATATAAGGCTTCTACAATACATTAGATATAAGTGGAAAGTGTTTTCTTTATTTTTTTAGTTTGGAATATGTTTTAAGATATTTATCTGCTGGTTAAATAATTTAAGACATATAACAATACATATAATTAAACACATTTGTAGTGTGAGATTGAGGCACGGGTACTTTCCCTTTTGTTTTCCTCCTACTTTAGTTTGTTCCCGTTTGTTTTTTCAGGGTAAATTAAGTGTCAGTTTTGCCATACCAATGCATTGTCTTCTTCAGTCTGCAGGGTTTAAATGTCCACTCTTTGTGTGTTTCAGATTTGAATTCAGCAGCGTCTCTCACAGTGAGTCCTGACAGTGTGCAGCACTTCACCGAAACGTCTGTGTCACTGAGCTGTGAGGGAAACTCCACTGAGTGGAGAGTGAGGAGGTTTTCTAAATCTGGCTACCTTTATCCCTGTTCTTCCTGGGGGACAATGACTGGATCCACATGCACAATAACCGGCAGCTGGGTTATTGGAGTGTTCTGGTGTGAGTCTGAAACAGGACAGTTCAGTAATGCAGTCAACATCACTAAAGATTGTGAGTTTTAATTATTTAAAATGTTTGTTTCTGAAGTATTATGTTGTTTTGAAATGTGAAGGTGACAACAAGCATTAGCCAAACGTCTCTTCAAATTAGTAAAACTTCATAAAAAAGGCTAACTTGCGAAGTGATTTCCAGGGTTACATCTCTCAAAGATCAAAGATAATATTCTGTGTTTTAATGTCCTCATACATCTACCTGACATTTCAGCTTCTGCCAGACTAGGCCAGTTGTGCATAAACTTATTAAATCTGCAAAAGCTGATGACTCTGTCAAAGCGTTTATATTCTTTGATTTCTTTCCAGATGATGAAATGATCCTGGTGAGTCCTGTCCGTCCTGTGGCTGAGGGACGTTCTGTCACTCTTAGTTGCAAGTTCAAGACAGGAACTGTTCTTTATAATGTGAATTTCTATAAAGATGACAAACTCATCCAGAACGCTACCAGGAAGGAGCTGACCATCTCTGCAGTGTCAAAGTCAGACGAAGGCTTTTATAAATGTAAACAGAGAGATCCAGCAGATGGTAGGACGTCACCAGAGAGTTGGTTCTCAGTCAAATGTAAGTATGATTTTTAAAACCCTTCCTTTTTTGTAAGCTGTGTTACAGTCTGAGATAAAGAAAGCTTAGTTTCATCTGAATTAAACTGTTTGTTTAAGAGAGATGTTTTATACAGTTAATCTATAACAGGAACGTTTAATATAAAATCAATATTAATAAAGATTACTTATAGTAGCAGCGTCCGGGCCTGGAAAAGCCTCTCAATTTCCCATTCTTCTGATCGTTGGGCTGCTTGGTGGAGTTGTACTGATTATTCTCCTGCTGCTGTTCCTGTATTTATACAGAAAGTCAAAAGGTGAGGTCATTTTCTTCTGATATCAGATTGACTCTAATGTAACCACACGTACTGTTTTAACAGTAGAACACTTTGCAAAACTTAATAACATAGCAACAAATGTCTTCTTTTTTTAACAGATCCATTCTCTATCAGGTTGGTACAACACTCCATTTTAATTTCATTATGAACATTACAGCAGTGATATGTTCCTTTATAAATCCACTTCATTTACTGCATGTGTTTTGCCCACCAGATCTCAGAGGACCAATCAGAGCCCTGCTACCGACCACATGATCAACCAGGACGAAACTAACCAGAGAGAAAATGCTTCCGTTCTTCAGGGTCAGCCTGAATCCTTAATACGTTTTGAATGTATTGTTAACGTTATTGACCGAGTAGCATTTCCATTTCTCATTGGTTGTTTTTAAAAATGTAGGAGTTCATCTATTATAGAGGGATTTCAATATGAATTTGGTTTGATATAGATTTCTCTTCAGATAATGCCTGTCTCTATGAACAAATCAAAGGCCCTGAAGAACCTGCACATGGTACAGTATAGTAAATATAAATACTGGAATATGACAATTCAAGGTTCACTCTTTTAAATATAAAATAAATTGTATATTTCAGATGAATCCAGGGATGTGACATATTCTTTGCTCGAGCTCAAAAACATTTCTAAGAAGGGTGAGTGTTTGAATTTATGTTGTAACAAAAACATGTAATAAGTTTTGTTTTTTCATGCTTTCACCTGATCCGTCTAACAGGGAAGAAAAATGAACCGGAGGATTGTGTTTACTCACATGTGAAGATGACGTCAGCTGCAGGTATGAAGAAATACTACCTGCTTTAAGTTTTTGTTATTGTGCCTGCTAGTGTGTCATTTTTAAATGTGCCACAAGGTGTCGCCAAAGTCAGCAATGTTCAAACCCTACACAAAACTTTGTCAATGTTTGTTAAGTTTATTTTGTGTCAGTTCTATGCATTCATGAAAAAACCATCAGGGCATATTACATTTCATTCATCTGTTTCCATTAATGTATAACTGTTGTGAATCATCATGAGCAATTCCTTCTATCAAACTATCACTTTACCCTCTTGGGATGAAAATGCATACCAGTACATTTTCATTTTTAACTGGGGGGGGAATACTATATAAAAAAAAAATTATAATAATCTCTTAATTCATAGGGAAGTCAAGTCCTGCACCAGCGGATGAAAGTGTTTATTCTGAACTCAAACCAGGAACAGCTCTTGGTAAAATTGCAGCCTAACATCATGTAAGTATTGGGATTAATCACTTTATACATTTCATATATTGTTAAATATATTGTAAATGGGAGTAATATGTCAATTCTTTAAAGGATTAAACCATTTTTCTTCTTTGGTTTTCTTTCAGATCAAACAATGCCTTCTGTAAGGACAAGACTAATGGAAACAACAAACCAAAACGAAACCTTTGTTTATTAAATTTAGACCCTCCAGAAAAACGCGATCCTGCGATCGCAGAATTTACCGCATAATCAGCCAAATGGCGCAGATTTTTAAAAAGCCGCATATTTATCAAAAGGCCGCCTAATCCCCGCATTTTTCCACACAAAGTTGAGAAGAAAAAAAAGTTAACTCGTCTTGACGTGACGTCATCAGCTCGCGCATCACAGAATGTAAACAACACTGTATAGAGCTCATTTACCAACGAACATTTCTACTAAAGACCGGGCAAAAAGTGGGGGGAAACTATTCTGCACCCTGTGCAACTGTGTGTTGCAGCATAAGAGAAAATCGACGGTGGCGACCCACTTTGATTCATTCAAACATTCGAAAATGCTTTCTGCTGCTGCGGACAAGAAAGCCATTCAACTCCCGTTCACCGAGGGATCAACCTCCAAAACCCTTTCGAGGGCTACCAGAAACGAAGTGAGTAGCCTACAAGATTGAAGCTGGTCAGATAACGAACGAGTAAATGAAAAAAGAATGAGGCGGTGAAGTGTGTGTGTGTGGGGGGGGGGGGGGGGCGGTGGTGTGAGATTAAAATAGCCCAATTGCTTTTACAATAAATAAACATTGAATGTGTTTAATTGAATAGTAAAGGGGTTTAACGTTAGTGGCAGTTTGTGTGTGAGAGAGAATAAATAAGACAGCCCAATATTTAAAAAAATTGTTATTCTTTTCCCCCGCATATTTAGCATATTTCGCAACTTTCCGCATATTTCCTAACTTCCCGCAATTTCACCGCATAAAATCACATAAAACCCCGCATGTTTAATCGCATAATCAAGGATTTTAGCCCGCGTTTTTCTGGAGGGTCTAATTAAACCTTATCTGCAGCTTTGCTCTCCATTTATCAGCCAGTATTTTGTACAGTTCATGTAATCGCGGAAAATGTGAAATAAATGCATCGTATGGCTTTAATCTATGTTTATTTAAAAAAGTTAGCTTTGTTTTGCATCAATAAACTTGACTTTAATTGTTTCTAGATTCTTCTTTACACAAGGTGTTTGTTTTGTTTCATCATCCTCCCTTTTGTTTTGGTGATCCAGTACAGTCATGCTTTTAGGTGACAGGAATAATTTAGAGGTGCAAGAGCTGAGATGTGACCAAAAAGATGTCACTTTGAATCATCGGCCTTGTTACTAGTGATGAAGCAGAAGAAACATCTAATATTAGAGGTTTACAGGATGGCTATTTTACCAACAAAACCTAACTTTTATCTTCTGTTTTTAGATGATAAATGATCAATTATCAGAATTACAATTGTAATAAAAGTCAGGTAAAGAATGAAAAGAGGTTAAATCATTCTGCAGTTGTCTCGATGAACCATCTAACTGTTGGCGTTAAATATATCTGCCTGTGAAACACAAGTATAATACTGCCATCCATGTTTACTTGATTATGAGTTGAGCAAAAATGACTATTTACTCTGCCTTTTTAAAGTGGGATCTTGGTAGAGAGGGAAGTTCAAATGTATCTGCATGGCATGAGCATGAATTAGTCATGCCAATATAAAACAGGAAGGAAAGAGAGACTAGTTATTCTTAAGAAATGTGTAAATAACCAATGAGCTCATGTCGACATCAGATTTCTTCCCACAGTGCTCTGTCAGTCTTCCTCAATTTTCTTAAAGTGTTAAAGTGGACGTATGTGTATGAGAGAGAGAGTCTGTGTTAATTTTGGCAGCTGTTTTTGATTTAGTCTTAGTCTTTAGACGAAAATGGTTATTAGTTTTCGTCACATTTTAGTCATTCCTATCCTTCGTAGTTTTAGTCTAGTTTTAGTCGACGAAAACTCAAAACGTTTTAGTCAACTTTTGGTTGATGAAAAATTACATTTTAGTCAACTTTTAGTCAAAATGTGTCTCTATACGTACTCTCTGAACGCTCCGTCCCCGGCAGATCTCTGTGTCCGCTGCAGCGTGTCTGTTAGGCCCCGCCCCCCGCACACAGAGAGACACATGGAGATTGCTCTTCTGGAGTGAAGAGAGCGGAAATAATGATATTGCAAGTTAAAAAACGTAAGATGCATTTTGACAGACAAGATGGACACTTGGGAGAAAATATGCTGCGTTTTGAATGTCCGATAGTCCACCATTAACACCTTAGTCCCGTCTCGTCAACGAAAACTAAATATACATTTCGTCATAGTTTTCGTTATCAAGAATCTATTTTTAGCTCGTCATCGTCATAGTTTTTTTTTTTTTTGTCATAGTTTTCGTTGACGAAATTAACACTGGTGAAGTTGGGACACACTTTGCTCTGCACACTGGGGTTATTCTGTGAGTACTTTTCAGACCCCTGGGCTAGGCCATTCCCTCAACTAAATGTGCTTCTTCTTTAGCCACTCCTGTGTTGCCTTGGCCGTATGTTAAGGTTTATTGTCGAGCTGGAAGACCCATCCATGACCCATTTTCAGTGTCTTGGCTGAGGGAAGGAGGCTATCGGCCAATATTTCACGGTACATGGCCCCGTACATCCTGTACTCGATGCCGGGAAGTCGTCCTGTCCTCTTAGCAGAGAAACACATTTCGTCCTGTTGACTGTTGGGCTGCTTTGTGGAGTTTTAGTGATAATTGTCCCGCTGCTGTTCCTGTATCTCTACAGAAAATCAAAAGGTAAGAACCTTTTCATCTGATATCAAATGAATTAAACTATAATGACTCAAAATCATACATAACATGTACCGGAAACCTTTGCAATTCAAGAAAAATGTGACTAATCAAATGTTTTTCCTTTTTTCAACAGATTCAGTCTTCATCAGGTCGGTACAACCCTCTTTTATCTCATTTTGAACATTACAGCAGTTACATGTTGAAGTCAATCCACTTCATTATCTTCATGTCTATGGCCCACAAGATCTCAGAGCACCAATCAGAGCCCTGCTACAGACCACATGATCAACCAGGATGAATTTCAAAACATGCCACAATATTCTACTCTCCTCCATGGTCAGCCATTGTCCAGTTTAATAATATGATTTATTTGAACTTTTGGCCTTAATTGTGATTAAAATGTGGCTTGATTTTCACTTCTCTGTAGGTCATCGTTGTCTCTATGAAACAATAGGAGGGCCTGTAGAAGCTGGAAATGGTACAGTATTTCCTCTGTGTTTAACATGGATTAATACAAATACTACTGCAGTGGCCAGCAGTGTCTAAATAAAGTGCAGGAATTGTCCTTTGATACATTATTTTAATCCTTCTACCAGATGCCTGTAATGAACCAGAAGAGAGCCTTTACTCAAATGTGGCAGCAGGTAATGTCAAGTACAAAACACTTTTAAACATATACACATAAATATACTAAAAGCTTTCATAATGTGTTGTGCTGCTTGCCACTTTCAGCAATGAGCAAATCCACCAAATAAAGCTTTTACACTTGTTGTGCATTGTTATACCGCATGTTGTTTTCCAGTAATGTCTTGGTTTAATGATACATTACTTAAAATATCATAATTATTAAATGGCAAATGTAAATATGTTCACACACAAATGAATTGGCATTAACATACATTGTTTTATTCAAAAATAGACAGTACCGTGAGCAGAAATGACCCAATGATAATCATTTATTTTGGTTTTCTTCCAGATCAATAAAGACATCCTCATGGACAGAACCAATGGAGCGGATAAAAACATGAAAAACAACATCCTTGTTTCAGCAATTGAGTGTATTTGCTGCTTTTGTGTAAATAGCGCAGTGCCTTTAAAAAAAAAAAGCCTTTCTAGGAACATGGTGAATGCTTTGCAATTCAACTGTACTTACTTTCTGTGTACTTATATTTAGTGTAAAACATTGTACTACCACCTTATCTGTTAAATGTCTGATTCAGATCATGTGGCTCAAACCTTGTTGTACATTGAGTGATATTAGAGCCAGATACTAATATATGCAGTATGGACACATGCTTTAGCACTGTAGATGCACACAGTGGACACACAAATATATTATTAATAAAACCCAAATGCAATTATACCTGCATGTACTGTTCAGTGAATGATTCTTACTAGATGCTACCACAGGGTGCCCACAAATTATCTAATGCCTTGAATTTATCAGCAGAAGTAGTCTCTTGCAAAGGCCAAAACATCTGAAGTCACAACAGCACCAATAGGTCAAACAAGCTTTTCAGATTCAAAGGAACTGAAGCACACACCTTTTGTACAATGTATTGGTTTTCTTTCAGATATGTAAGACCCGTTTTTTGTTTTTTATTTGTAAAAATAAAAATAACTTGGTTTATCTTATCTAATTTTTAATAATACAAATGTTCTGTATTGTGTGAAGCAGATTAACCAAAATAACTAAGAACATGATGGAATTTCTCATGCACTTGTCACCAATAGAAAAACATCAACCCATAAATCTTATCTTTATTGCATGATTTCAATGCAATCAAAGCAGTAAAGCCTGTCCAGGAAGAAAACAAGACAGAACATTTTATATTTTTCAAACATGTTATTGCCATTACAATTTTTAAATGGAAACCAAAACCCTCTTAAGCCCCAAGCCTGTTTTTCAGGTTTCAGGCTCGAAAATGGCATTCCCAGAACAAATGACCAAATCTTCCCTTCTAAAAGGGTTAAATTAATAATCTTTTTTTTCAAAGTAAAATATTTTGTACTTATAGGGAAAACTAACCTTGGATGATGGGTTAGTAGACTAAAAGCTTTAGGAATCCAAAGTACAACATATATTAAGTACCCTGTATCAAGATTGATGCAAAACAAGTGATATTTTACCTTTTTAGACAGATTTAGCAAAAAAAACCTCTTCTGGGGCCATTTGGGTGGATTTTCCTTATCTTTGGCCCCCCTTGCTCGATTTTGACAGGTGACATCTCTTTCTGACCGTTAGAGCCAATAGAATCGAAGGGAAATCGTCGCTCACACACTCATGTTAAAAAAGGTGGCATTTTTGTGCATTCAATCTTGCTACAGAGCATAGGAATGGCCTGCTCTGATATTTGAAAACGCAAATCCAGTTTCATTGCTTATAGATTATCAGAACATTTCAAAGGGGACACAGACACATTGGATATTAACCTATGGATTAACTACAGCATCGTTTTTATCGTTTTAATGCCATTGAAGACCATTTTTGACCAGACAAAACCAAGGTAAGCCATGTTAGCGTTTTAGGCTAACTAGCGCCACATGTTTTGATGTATGTTTTTGATGATAACGTTGCGAGTTTCTATCTTTCAGTGTTGAGGTGGGCACCGTTAAATTCTGTGTCTTTACGATCATAAACGATGTGTTGGATGTGCAGCTAGGATAAGTAATAAGGGAGCTAGGAGTGATTTTCGGTGCAGTAATAGGTTAGCATTTTTCGCTCGGGGCTAATTCAGAGGCTCACTGTTAGCATTGTCTTTTTTTTTTTTTTTAAATGAAAAAGATCAGTTAAATGGGTTTTTTCCCGTTATATGAAAATAAAATATTAATAGTTTATTAAATATTAAGGTTACTTAGACGTTGTTTCCTGCAAATGACGCGATGTTGGCCCCGGAACCGGGTCCATGGGGCTTAACAGGTTTTAATGCACTTAAAATATAATCTGTTTTCTGCTAGTACTTTCACTTTATTATCTCGTTTGATTTAAAAATGTGAATATACGTTACTCTGTTTCTTGTCCATGAGCATGGGCGTAATTTCCACTGAGGACAGGGGGGACATGTCCCCCCCACTTTTCAAAATCCCGTTTGTGTCCCCCCCACTTTTCAAATGTGTTTTTAATTTTTTGTACGCAAGCGCTTATCGCCAGGGAGGAGCACAGCCTCTGTGTGTGTTTGGCACTATTGCATTTTCAGTGCGTTAGAGCGAGCTAGAGAGAGAGCGCACCAGTTACAGGGATTTTTGTTGTTAGCATCTGGTGCTAGCTCAGAGCTAACGGACATTAGAAGCTGTTTTTACAACAAGGAGAGGGAGAACTCTTGCCTGTCAGACTGAGAGGCTGATTACTACAGCTCAGTGAGGTAAAGGACTCTGAGGGTTTAGATCAGGGGTCGGCAACCTTTTTCATATGAAGTGCCATTAAAAAGAAATTGTGATCAGTGTGCCGACGATCGTGAATTGTCAACAGGGGGGCGGGGAAGCAGTTTGTGGACCTCTTTCACCTGTCAGCGCAACTTACATGATGCCGTTAATAATTGTTTAAACGGCATAATAATAATGACGACCTTTCCGTTCTGTGATTCTCCAAAACACACAGATGGCCAGTCCGCCCCTGTGTAGCATGTTAAAGAGAGCGGGGCTGCGTCGCGTGCACGGCTTCCTTCTGCAGGTAACGGGGAGACGCGCTCTGGCGGCGGTCTCGTTCAGGATCCAAAATACAATTTAAATATTTATTCCACTTATTTATTCCACTTATTCCTAGTGTGCCACTGGTTACGGTGCCAGGGGTTGCCGACCCCTGGTTTAGATAGTTAACTTTAGACTAAGTTATCTCAGTGGGTCTCAAACGGTTTGGTCACCATTTATGTACATATTTCCAATGCACACCTTTATTTAATATAGTTATAAACAATAAGGTAGGAAATCATTCCAGTGTGTACTAGGACAGTACAAAATAAAAAATACAGTTTAAAAGGGAGTGATTAGTCAAATATGCATAAATAAAAGAAAGAATGCTATCTAGGTAAGATAAGATACAGATAGGAGAGAGGAGGGACTGAGATGTTAATCAAATAAACAAGTTTAAATTATTTGTTATTGTTTGTGATCAAGGATTTTCGATTATTTAAATATATACAGTTCTGTTTCATGAGTGTTGAGTGCTGTATCCATACATCCCTTAATATCCCCTCAAAGTGCGTGTAAACGTATACAAACAATATGCTGGATGTAGAGAGATGGAAGAAGGGAATCTACTGACGCACTACCACAAACATTACTTTGTCCAATTTGTGTAAGTTTGTTTTACTGAGGATATTTATTTTACTTTTTCTCCAGTCACTGTGCAGTTATAATAGAAGATTGATTTCAATATATGACCACAAGGTGGTGTCAAACTACTTTATCTGATACTTTACCTACTCTACACAAATAGTCCTTCTGAAGTCTGGCACCAGGATCGGATGTCATGTAACTCCTAACTAATAACTAAACAATTGACTGCTTACGGTTCACTTCCTTAGCTTAGCACTGATGCATGGAAGAGGAAGCTTTCAATTCTGACTACCCACCACATTTAAAACTACACAGCTACTGAAGTGTCGTGGTATTATTTATTTCGACCATTTTTATGGAATTAACTTAATCTTTGTTCGACTGTGGATCAATTGTTGCACCTAGAAAAAACATATTTTCTGTATTCAAATGATTGCTTTATTACGAAGGATATAGATATGAAATGTTGCTCCCTTAATGTAGATATAGTCTATCTCGAGGAGGGGGCTGGACTTTGTCTCTCTTCACATTCACTTCTGGTAAAGAGACTATGAGAGACTTCCTGTGGGTGAGGTTGCTTCTAAACTTAAACTTGAACTCCTCCGTGACACTCCATCACCGCATTTCAACTATTTGGTTAAAGCTGTTACACACATTTTCATATGAAATATTGGTGAGAAGGCCCCATGGATTATAAAGTGAGAATGACGCCTGCAATTGTATTTCCTTCTTAAAACTGTATGCACTTTATTTTTTCTAGAAAGACTTTATGCAGCAGCCTTTAGAGAAGCATCAAGGATATGTTAACACCTTATCTCTGTTCATCATTAGAGGATACCTAAACCAAGGTGCAAACAATGTGCTGTGTTAAAAGCTGCTCAGTTGTGTGAGCTTTGTGTAAAATGGAAGGAAGCCCTGACCGTGTAAAGAAGTTAAAAAAACAACTTCCGTTTCTAATATTACGTTGCATTTGTTTCTCTCTAGTTCCTGATTGCTCTTCATATGCTGCGGTTTCAATCTTTCTATTTGCACAAAGTAGAAGAATTTCTCAGAAGCAGTATCTCAGTGTTGGATGTGAAGATGGGACACACTTTGCTCTGTCTACGGGTTTTTTTCTGTGAGTACTTTTCCTGTTTTAATTGCCATTGATAAAACTTTTTAAAAGCCTGAGGTTAATATATATTTCTGTCAGTTTGATAATGTCTGATTTAGTTTCATACTTATTTCAGTTCTGAATTTACTTTACCGTGGACAAGCTCAAGGTAATTATACCATTTTCATACTTTTTGTTTACTCATTCTAGACGAATCTACTGATGTAACTCTCCAAACAACATCCGTTTGGTCAATGTATAAAACTGTTTTTGACAAAAAGAAAACACATTTTACTTTTTGTATCTTGTAAAGGAAAGCAATAAAATCTATCTAAATGTATCAGGTAAGTGATCAAAGTAATACCACCATGACCAAGTTCAATAAAAACATTTTTTATTTATTTATGAGCCATGTTGATGTGAACACGCAGTTTGGACAAGTTCTAATATATAATCTGTAAATTATTGTAACGGTTAAACAGCTCCACTGACGTTTTTCACATACTGTATGCAGAAACTATGTAGGATCCAAGGAGTGCATGTAACCCAATTATACATCATAAAGTTATCATTCTGTGAAATGTTGTTTTCCAACAGACAGACCTAAGGCTGTCCTCACTGTGTCTCCATCATGGCCGAGTCCTGGAGCCTCAGTAACTCTGAACTGCAGCGTTGGTCATCCTTCTGCCGGCTGGAGCTTCTACTGGTATAAGGCTGTTCCCAAACTGTCAGACCACTCCTACGGCTCCTACAACTCCTACAACTATGAGCTGCTACCTGGCAGCGAGAAAGGGACTGAACAGCATCTCTTCATCATTGATGGACAAACACACACAGCAGGATATGTGTGTAAAGCAGGAAGAGGAGATCGAGTGTATTACAGTTGGCAGAGTGAACCTAAGTTTGTCTGGTCTGGAGGTCAGTATGTTCTTTCTTTCTGTAGTTTGTACCACCATTAGGCCAACAAATGTCTTTTTCAAAGTTTGCCTGGTCTTGAGGTTTGTTTTGACTTTTCCATTATTGTAAAATGGAACAAAGTCACTTATTTTGGGAACTTCTCTTTTACACCAGCATCAGGTCATAGTTCAGTTTTCAAAACCTTTCTCTAAAACAGAATGATGATTGACTGATTCATCTTCTGGACTTGACTGCATTTGTTAAATAGTTTAAGGCATAAACAATACATATAATTAAACACATTTGTAGTGTGAGATTGAGGCACTGGTACTTTCACTTTAGTTTTCCTCCTACTTTAGTTTGTTCCCGTTTGTTTTTTCAGGGTGAATTAAGTGTCAGTTTTGCCATACCAATGCATTGTCTTCTTCAGTCTGCATGGTTTAAATGTCCACTCTTTGTGTGTTTCAGATTTGAATTCAGCAGCGTCTCTCACAGTGAGTCCTGACAGTGTGCAGCACTTCCCCGAAACGTCTGTGTCACTGAGCTGTGAGGGAAACTCCACTGAGTGGAGAGTGAGGAGGTTTTCTAAACCTGACTACCTTTATCCCTGTTCTACCTGGGGGACAATGAATGGATCCACATGCACAATAACCAGCAGCTGGGTTAGTGGAGTGTTCTGGTGTGAGTCTGAAACAGGACAGTTCAGTAATGCAGTCAACATCACTACAGATGGTGAGTTTTAATTATTTAAAATGTTTGTTTCTGAAGTATTATGTTGTTTTGAAATGTGAAGGTGACAACAAGCATTAGCCAAACGTGTCTTCAGATTAGTAAAACTTCATAAAACAGGCTAATTTGCGAAGTGATTTCCAGGGTTACATCTCTCAAAGATAATATTCTGTGTTTAAATGTCCTCATACATCTACCTGACAGTTCAGCTTCTGCCAGACTAGGCCAGTTGTGCATAAACTTATTAAATCTGCAAAAGCTGATGACTCTGTCAAAGCCTTTATATTCTTTGATTTCTTTTCAGATGATGAAATGATCCTGGTGAGTCCTGTCCGTCCTGTGGCTGAGGGACGTTCTGTCACTCTTAGCTGCAAGTTCAAGACAGGAACTGTTCTTTATAATGTGGATTTCTATAAAGATGACAAACTCATCCAGAGCGATACCATGAAGGAGCTGACCATCTCTGCAGTGTCAAAGTCAGACGAAGGCTTTTATAAATGTAAACGGAGAGATTCAGCAGATGGTAGGACGTCACCAGAGAGTTGGTTCTCAGTCAAATGTAAGTATGATTTAAAAACCCTTCCTTTTTTGTAAGCTGTGTTACAGTCTGAGATAAAGAAAGCTTAGTTTCATCTGAATTAAACTTTGTTTGTTTAAGAGAGATGTTTTATACAGTTAATCTATAACAGGAACGTTTAATATAAAAATAAATATTAATAAAGATTACTTATAGTAGCAGCGTCCGGGCCTGGAAAAGCCTCTCAATTTCCCATTCTTCTGATCGTTGGGCTGCTTGGTCGAGTTGTACTGATTATTCTCCTGCTGCTGTTCCTGCATTTATACAGAAAGTCAAAAGGTGAGATCATTTTCTTCTGATATCAGATTGACTCTAATGTAATCACACGTACTGTTTTAACAGTAGAACACCTTTGCAATGCAAAATAATATCGTAGTACTTCTTTTTTTTTAACAGATTCATGCTGTATCAGGTTGGTACAACACTCTATTTTATTTCATTATGAACATGACAGCAGTGATATGTTCCTTTCATAAATCCACTTCATTATCTTCATGTGTTTTGCCCACCAGATCTCAGAGCACCAATCAGGGCCCTGCTACAGACCACATGGTCAACCAGGATGAATTTCAAAACATGCCACAATATTCTACTCTCCTCCATGGTCAGCTATTGCCGGTTTAATAATGTGATTTATTTTTACTTTTTGTCTTAATTGTGATTAAAATGTGGCTTGATTTTCACTTCTCTGCAGGTCATCGTTTTCTCTATGAAACAATAGGAGGGCCTGTAGAAGCTGGAAATGGTACAGGATATCCTCTGTGTTTAACATGGAGTAATACAAATACTACTGCAGTGGCCAGCAGTGTCTAAATAAAGTACAGGAATTGTCCTTTGATACATTATTTTAATCCTTCTACCAGATGCCAGTAATGAACCAGAAGAGAGACTTTACTCAAATGTGGCAGCAGGTATTGCAAGTACAAAACACTTTTATACATATACACATAAATATACTAAAAGATTTTATAATGTGCTGCTTGCCAGTTTCAGCAATGAGCAAATCCACCAAATAAAGCTTTTACACTTGTTGTGCATTGTTATACAGCATGTTGTTTTCCAGTAATGTCTTGGTTTAATGATACATTACTTAAAATATCATAATTATTAAATGGCAAATGTAAATATGTTTACACACAAATGAATTGGCATTAACATACATTGTTTTATTCAAAAATAATAGACGGTACCATAAACAGAAATGACCCAATGATAATAACTTATTTTGGTTTTCTTCCAGATCAATAAAGACATCCTCATGGACAGAACCAATGGAGCGGATAAAAACATGAAAAACAACATCCTTGTTTCAGCAATTGAGTGTATTTGCTGCTTTTGTGTAAATAGCGCAGTGCCTTTTTTAAAAATGCCTTTCTAGGAACATGGTGAATGCTTTGCAATTCAACTGTACTTACTTTCTGTGTACTTATATTTAGTGTAAAACATTGTACTACCACCTTATCTGTTAAATGTCTGATTCAGATCATGTGGCTCGAACCTTGTTGTACATTGAGTGATATTAGAGCCAGATACTAATATATGCAGTATGGACACATGCTTTAGCACTGTAAATGGTAAATGGTAAATGGACTGTACTTATATAGCGCTTTATCCAGTCTTTAAGACCCCTCAAAGCGCTTTACATACTACATGTCATTCACCCATTCACACCCATTCATACAGAGCAGTGTACCTTACTCTATAGGACCTAACATTCATACACATTCACACACCGTTGGCCATGCCATCGGGAGCAACTCAGGGTTAAGTATCTTGCCCAAGGATACATCGATATGTTGACTGCATGGGCTGGGATCGATCCCACAACCTTCTGGTTGAAAGACGACCGCACTCCCTCGCAGCCACAGTCGCACTGTAGATGCACACAGTGGACACACAAATATATTATTAATAAAACCCAAATGCAATTATACCTGCATGTACTGTTCAGTGAATGATTCTTACTAGATGCTACCACAGGGTGCCCACAAATTATCTAATGCCTTGAATTTATCAGCAGAAGTAGTCTCTTGCAAAGGCCAAAACATCTGAAGTCACAGCAGCACCAATAGGTCAAACAAGCTTTTCAGATTCAAAGGAACTGAAGCACACACCTTTTGTACAATGTATTGGTTTTCTTTCAGATATGTAGGGCCCGTTTTTTGTTTTTTATTTGTAAAAATAAAAATAACTTGGTTTATCTTTTCTAATTTTTAATAATACAAATGTTTCTATATTGTGTGAAGCAGATTAACCAAAATAACTAAGAACATGATGGAATTTCTCATACGCTTGTCACCAATAGAAAAACATCAACCCACAAATCTTATCTTTATTGCATGATTTCAATGCAATCAAAGCAGTAAAGCCTGTACAGGAAGAAAACAAGGCAGAACATTTTATATTTTTCAAACATGTTATTGTCATTACAATTTTTAAATGGAAACCAAAACCCTCTTAAGCCCAAGCCTGTTTTTCAGGTTTCAGGCTCGAAAATGGCATTACCAGAACAATTGACCATATCTTCCCTTCTAAAAGGGTTAAATTAATAATCTTTTTTTTCAAAGTAAAATATTTTGTACTTATAGGGAAAACTAACCTTGGATGATGGGTTAGTAGACTAAAAGCTTTAGGAATCCAAAGTACAACATATATTAAGTACCCTGTATCAAGATTGATGCAAAACAAGTGATATTTTACCTTTTTAGACAGATTTAGCAAATAAAAAACCTGCTCTGATATTTGAAAACGGAAATCCAGTTTTATTGCTTATAGATTATCAGAACATTTCAAAGGGGACACAGACACATTGGATATTAACCTATGGATTAACTACAGCATCTTTTTTATCGTTTTAATGTCATTGAAGACCATTTTTGACCAGACAAAACCAAGGTAAGCCAAGCTAGCGTTTTAGGCTAACTAGCGCTACATGTTTTGATGTACGTTTTTGATGATAACGTTGCGAGTTTGTATCTTTCAGTGTTGAGGTGGGCACTGTTAGATTCTGTGTCTTTACGATCATACACGATGTGTTGGATGTGCAGCTAGGATAAGTAATAAGGGAGCTAGGAGTGATTTTCGGTGCAGTAATAGGTTAGCATTTTTCTTTCGGGGCTAATTCAGAGGGTCAGTGTTAGCATTGTGTGTTTTTTTTGTTTTTTTAAATGAAAAAGATCAGTTAAATGAGTTTTTTCCCGTTATATGAAAATAAAATATTCATAGTTTATTAAATATTAAGGTTTCTTAGACGTTGTTTCCTGCAAATAACGCGATTTTGGCCCCGGAACCGGGTCCATGGGGCTTAAGAGGTGCACTTAAAATATAATCTGTTTTCTGCTAGTACTTTCAATTTATTATCTCGTATGATTTCAAAATGTGAATATACATTACTGTGTTCTTGTCTTGTACAATCCCTACAGCTATGAGCTGCTACCTGGCAGCGAGAATGGGACTGAACAGCATCTCTTCATCATTGATGGACAAACACACACAGCAGGATATGTGTGCTTAGCAGGAAGAGGAGATCCAGTGTATTACAGTGGGTGGAGTCAACCTAAGTTTGTCTGGTCTGGAGGTCAGTATGTTCTTCCTTTTTCTTTCTTTCTGTAGTTTGTACCACCATTAGGCCAACAAATGTCTTTCTCAAAGTTTGCCTGGTCTTGAGGTTTGTTTTGACTTTTCCATTATTGCAAAATGGAACAAAGTCACTTATTTTGGGAACTTCTCTTTTACACCAGCATCAGGTCATAGTTCAGTTTTCAAAACCTTTCTCTAAAACAGAATGATGATTGACTGATTCATCTTCTGGACTTGACTGAATTTGAACACAAAATAATCTCTTTTCATCCTGACACATGAGTTGTTGTTCGCCATGGTTCAAACCTTAGACTTTGTAAATCCAAAACCTAATAATATAAGGCTTCTACAATACATTAGATATAAGTGGAAAGTGTTTTCTTTATTTTTTTAGTTTGGAATATGTTTTAAGATATTTATCTGCTGGTTAAATAATTTAAGACATATAACAATACATATAATTAAACACATTTGTAGTGTGAGATTGAGGCACGGGTACTTTCCCTTTTGTTTTCCTCCTACTTTAGTTTGTTCCCGTTTGTTTTTTCAGGGTAAATTAAGTGTCAGTTTTGCCATACCAATGCATTGTCTTCTTCAGTCTGCAGGGTTTAAATGTCCACTCTTTGTGTGTTTCAGATTTGAATTCAGCAGCGTCTCTCACAGTGAGTCCTGACAGTGTGCAGCACTTCACCGAAACGTCTGTGTCACTGAGCTGTGAGGGAAACTCCACTGAGTGGAGAGTGAGGAGGTTTTCTAAATCTGGCTACCTTTATCCCTGTTCTTCCTGGGGGACAATGACTGGATCCACATGCACAATAACCGGCAGCTGGGTTATTGGAGTGTTCTGGTGTGAGTCTGAAACAGGACAGTTCAGTAATGCAGTCAACATCACTAAAGATTGTGAGTTTTAATTATTTAAAATGTTTGTTTCTGAAGTATTATGTTGTTTTGAAATGTGAAGGTGACAACAAGCATTAGCCAAACGTCTCTTCAAATTAGTAAAACTTCATAAAAAAGGCTAACTTGCGAAGTGATTTCCAGGGTTACATCTCTCAAAGATCAAAGATAATATTCTGTGTTTTAATGTCCTCATACATCTACCTGACATTTCAGCTTCTGCCAGACTAGGCCAGTTGTGCATAAACTTATTAAATCTGCAAAAGCTGATGACTCTGTCAAAGCGTTTATATTCTTTGATTTCTTTCCAGATGATGAAATGATCCTGGTGAGTCCTGTCCGTCCTGTGGCTGAGGGACGTTCTGTCACTCTTAGTTGCAAGTTCAAGACAGGAACTGTTCTTTATAATGTGAATTTCTATAAAGATGACAAACTCATCCAGAACGCTACCAGGAAGGAGCTGACCATCTCTGCAGTGTCAAAGTCAGACGAAGGCTTTTATAAATGTAAACAGAGAGATCCAGCAGATGGTAGGACGTCACCAGAGAGTTGGTTCTCAGTCAAATGTAAGTATGATTTTTAAAACCCTTCCTTTTTTGTAAGCTGTGTTACAGTCTGAGATAAAGAAAGCTTAGTTTCATCTGAATTAAACTGTTTGTTTAAGAGAGATGTTTTATACAGTTAATCTATAACAGGAACGTTTAATATAAAATCAATATTAATAAAGATTACTTATAGTAGCAGCGTCCGGGCCTGGAAAAGCCTCTCAATTTCCCATTCTTCTGATCGTTGGGCTGCTTGGTGGAGTTGTACTGATTATTCTCCTGCTGCTGTTCCTGTATTTATACAGAAAGTCAAAAGGTGAGGTCATTTTCTTCTGATATCAGATTGACTCTAATGTAACCACACGTACTGTTTTAACAGTAGAACACTTTGCAAAACTTAATAACATAGCAACAAATGTCTTCTTTTTTTAACAGATCCATTCTCTATCAGGTTGGTACAACACTCCATTTTAATTTCATTATGAACATTACAGCAGTGATATGTTCCTTTATAAATCCACTTCATTTACTGCATGTGTTTTGCCCACCAGATCTCAGAGGACCAATCAGAGCCCTGCTACCGACCACATGATCAACCAGGACGAAACTAACCAGAGAGAAAATGCTTCCGTTCTTCAGGGTCAGCCTGAATCCTTAATACGTTTTGAATGTATTGTTAACGTTATTGACCGAGTAGCATTTCCATTTCTCATTGGTTGTTTTTAAAAATGTAGGAGTTCATCTATTATAGAGGGATTTCAATATGAATTTGGTTTGATATAGATTTCTCTTCAGATAATGCCTGTCTCTATGAACAAATCAAAGGCCCTGAAGAACCTGCACATGGTACAGTATAGTAAATATAAATACTGGAATATGACAATTCAAGGTTCACTCTTTTAAATATAAAATAAATTGTATATTTCAGATGAATCCAGGGATGTGACATATTCTTTGCTCGAGCTCAAAAACATTTCTAAGAAGGGTGAGTGTTTGAATTTATGTTGTAACAAAAACATGTAATAAGTTTTGTTTTTTCATGCTTTCACCTGATCCGTCTAACAGGGAAGAAAAATGAACCGGAGGATTGTGTTTACTCACATGTGAAGATGACGTCAGCTGCAGGTATGAAGAAATACTACCTGCTTTAAGTTTTTGTTATTGTGCCTGCTAGTGTGTCATTTTTAAATGTGCCACAAGGTGTCGCCAAAGTCAGCAATGTTCAAACCCTACACAAAACTTTGTCAATGTTTGTTAAGTTTATTTTGTGTCAGTTCTATGCATTCATGAAAAAACCATCAGGGCATATTACATTTCATTCATCTGTTTCCATTAATGTATAACTGTTGTGAATCATCATGAGCAATTCCTTCTATCAAACTATCACTTTACCCTCTTGGGATGAAAATGCATACCAGTACATTTTCATTTTTAACTGGGGGGGGAATACTATATAAAAAAAAAATTATAATAATCTCTTAATTCATAGGGAAGTCAAGTCCTGCACCAGCGGATGAAAGTGTTTATTCTGAACTCAAACCAGGAACAGCTCTTGGTAAAATTGCAGCGTAACATCATGTAAGTATTGGGATTAATCACTTTATACATTTCATATATTGTTAAATATATTGTAAATGGGAGTAATATGTCAATTCTTTAAAGGATTAAACCATTTTTCTTCTTTGGTTTTCTTTCAGATCAAACAATGCCTTCTGTAAGGACAAGACTAATGGAAACAACAAACCAAAACGAAACCTTTGTTTATTAAATTTAGACCCTCCAGAAAAACGCGATCCTGCGATCGCAGAATTTACCGCATAATCAGCCAAATGGCGCAGATTTTTAAAAAGCCGCATATTTATCAAAAGGCCGCCTAATCCCCGCATTTTTCCACACAAAGTTGAGAAGAAAAAAAAGTTAACTCGTCTTGACGTGACGTCATCAGCTCGCGCATCACAGAATGTAAACAACACTGTATAGAGCTCATTTACCAACGAACATTTCTACTAAAGACCGGGCAAAAAGTGGGGGGAAACTATTCTGCACCCTGTGCAACTGTGTGTTGCAGCATAAGAGAAAATCGACGGTGGCGACCCACTTTGATTCATTCAAACATTCGAAAATGCTTTCTGCTGCTGCGGACAAGAAAGCCATTCAACTCCCGTTCACCGAGGGATCAACCTCCAAAACCCTTTCGAGGGCTACCAGAAACGAAGTGAGTAGCCTACAAGATTGAAGCTGGTCAGATAACGAACGAGTAAATGAAAAAAGAATGAGGCGGTGAAGTGTGTGTGTGTGGGGGGGGGGGGGGGGCGGTGGTGTGAGATTAAAATAGCCCAATTGCTTTTACAATAAATAAACATTGAATGTGTTTAATTGAATAGTAAAGGGGTTTAACGTTAGTGGCAGTTTGTGTGTGAGAGAGAATAAATAAGACAGCCCAATATTTAAAAAAATTGTTATTCTTTTCCCCCGCATATTTAGCATATTTCGCAACTTTCCGCATATTTCCTAACTTCCCGCAATTTCACCGCATAAAATCACATAAAACCCCGCATGTTTAATCGCATAATCAAGGATTTTAGCCCGCGTTTTTCTGGAGGGTCTAATTAAACCTTATCTGCAGCTTTGCTCTCCATTTATCAGCCAGTATTTTGTACAGTTCATGTAATCGCGGAAAATGTGAAATAAATGCATCGTATGGCTTTAATCTATGTTTATTTAAAAAAGTTAGCTTTGTTTTGCATCAATAAACTTGACTTTAATTGTTTCTAGATTCTTCTTTACACAAGGTGTTTGTTTTGTTTCATCATCCTCCCTTTTGTTTTGGTGATCCAGTACAGTCATGCTTTTAGGTGACAGGAATAATTTAGAGGTGCAAGAGCTGAGATGTGACCAAAAAGATGTCACTTTGAATCATCGGCCTTGTTACTAGTGATGAAGCAGAAGAAACATCTAATATTAGAGGTTTACAGGATGGCTATTTTACCAACAAAACCTAACTTTTATCTTCTGTTTTTAGATGATAAATGATCAATTATCAGAATTACAATTGTAATAAAAGTCAGGTAAAGAATGAAAAGAGGTTAAATCATTCTGCAGTTGTCTCGATGAACCATCTAACTGTTGGCGTTAAATATATCTGCCTGTGAAACACAAGTATAATACTGCCATCCATGTTTACTTGATTATGAGTTGAGCAAAAATGACTATTTACTCTGCCTTTTTAAAGTGGGATCTTGGTAGAGAGGGAAGTTCAAATGTATCTGCATGGCATGAGCATGAATTAGTCATGCCAATATAAAACAGGAAGGAAAGAGAGACTAGTTATTCTTAAGAAATGTGTAAATAACCAATGAGCTCATGTCGACATCAGATTTCTTCCCACAGTGCTCTGTCAGTCTTCCTCAATTTTCTTAAAGTGTTAAAGTGGACGTATGTGTATGAGAGAGAGAGTCTGTGTTAATTTTGGCAGCTGTTTTTGATTTAGTCTTAGTCTTTAGACGAAAATGGTTATTAGTTTTCGTCACATTTTAGTCATTCCTATCCTTCGTAGTTTTAGTCTAGTTTTAGTCGACGAAAACTCAAAACGTTTTAGTCAACTTTTGGTTGATGAAAAATTACATTTTAGTCAACTTTTAGTCAACATGTGTCTCTATACGTACTCTCTGAACGCTCCGTCCCCGGCAGATCTCTGTGTCCGCTGCAGCGTGTCTGTTAGGCCCCGCCCCCCGCACACAGAGAGACACATGGAGATTGCTCTTCTGGAGTGAAGAGAGCGGAAATAATGATATTGCAAGTTAAAAAACGTAAGATGCATTTTGACAGACAAGATGGACACTTGGGAGAAAATATGCTGCGTTTTGAATGTCCGATAGTCCACCATTAACACCTTAGTCCCGTCTCGTCAACGAAAACTAAATATACATTTCGTCATAGTTTTCGTTATCAAGAATCTATTTTTAGCTCGTCATCGTCATAGTTTTTTTTTTTTTTGTCATAGTTTTCGTTGACGAAATTAACACTGGTGAAGTTGGGACACACTTTGCTCTGCACACTGGGGTTATTCTGTGAGTACTTTTCAGACCCCTGGGCTAGGCCATTCCCTCAACTAAATGTGCTTCTTCTTTAGCCACTCCTGTGTTGCCTTGGCCGTATGTTAAGGTTTATTGTCGAGCTGGAAGACCCATCCATGACCCATTTTCAGTGTCTTGGCTGAGGGAAGGAGGCTATCGGCCAATATTTCACGGTACATGGCCCCGTACATCCTGTACTCGATGCCGGGAAGTCGTCCTGTCCTCTTAGCAGAGAAACACATTTCGTCCTGTTGACTGTTGGGCTGCTTTGTGGAGTTTTAGTGATAATTGTCCCGCTGCTGTTCCTGTATCTCTACAGAAAATCAAAAGGTAAGAACCTTTTCATCTGATATCAAATGAATTAAACTATAATGACTCAAAATCATACATAACATGTACCGGAAACCTTTGCAATTCAAGAAAAATGTGACTAATCAAATGTTTTTCCTTTTTTCAACAGATTCAGTCTTCATCAGGTCGGTACAACCCTCTTTTATCTCATTTTGAACATTACAGCAGTTACATGTTGAAGTCAATCCACTTCATTATCTTCATGTCTATGGCCCACAAGATCTCAGAGCACCAATCAGAGCCCTGCTACAGACCACATGATCAACCAGGATGAATTTCAAAACATGCCACAATATTCTACTCTCCTCCATGGTCAGCCATTGTCCAGTTTAATAATATGATTTATTTGAACTTTTGGCCTTAATTGTGATTAAAATGTGGCTTGATTTTCACTTCTCTGTAGGTGATCGTTGTCTCTATGAAACAATAGGAGGGCCTGTAGAAGCTGGAAATGGTACAGTATTTCCTCTGTGTTTAACATGGATTAATACAAATACTACTGCAGTGGCCAGCAGTGTCTAAATAAAGTGCAGGAATTGTCCTTTGATACATTATTTTAATCCTTCTACCAGATGCCTGTAATGAACCAGAAGAGAGCCTTTACTCAAATGTGGCAGCAGGTAATGTCAAGTACAAAACACTTTTAAACATATACACATAAATATACTAAAAGCTTTCATAATGTGTTGTGCTGCTTGCCACTTTCAGCAATGAGCAAATCCACCAAATAAAGCTTTTACACTTGTTGTGCATTGTTATACCGCATGTTGTTTTCCAGTAATGTCTTGGTTTAATGATACATTACTTAAAATATCATAATTATTAAATGGCAAATGTAAATATGTTCACACACAAATGAATTGGCATTAACATACATTGTTTTATTCAAAAATAGACAGTACCGTGAGCAGAAATGACCCAATGATAATCATTTATTTTGGTTTTCTTCCAGATCAATAAAGACATCCTCATGGACAGAACCAATGGAGCGGATAAAAACATGAAAAACAACATCCTTGTTTCAGCAATTGAGTGTATTTGCTGCTTTTGTGTAAATAGCGCAGTGCCTTTAAAAAAAAAAAGCCTTTCTAGGAACATGGTGAATGCTTTGCAATTCAACTGTACTTACTTTCTGTGTACTTATATTTAGTGTAAAACATTGTACTACCACCTTATCTGTTAAATGTCTGATTCAGATCATGTGGCTCAAACCTTGTTGTACATTGAGTGATATTAGAGCCAGATACTAATATATGCAGTATGGACACATGCTTTAGCACTGTAGATGCACACAGTGGACACACAAATATATTATTAATAAAACCCAAATGCAATTATACCTGCATGTACTGTTCAGTGAATGATTCTTACTAGATGCTACCACAGGGTGCCCACAAATTATCTAATGCCTTGAATTTATCAGCAGAAGTAGTCTCTTGCAAAGGCCAAAACATCTGAAGTCACAACAGCACCAATAGGTCAAACAAGCTTTTCAGATTCAAAGGAACTGAAGCACACACCTTTTGTACAATGTATTGGTTTTCTTTCAGATATGTAAGACCCGTTTTTTGTTTTTTATTTGTAAAAATAAAAATAACTTGGTTTATCTTATCTAATTTTTAATAATACAAATGTTCTGTATTGTGTGAAGCAGATTAACCAAAATAACTAAGAACATGATGGAATTTCTCATGCACTTGTCACCAATAGAAAAACATCAACCCACAAATCTTATCTTTATTGCATGATTTCAATGCAATCAAAGCAGTAAAGCCTGTCCAGGAAGAAAACAAGACAGAACATTTTATATTTTTCAAACATGTTATTGCCATTACAATTTTTAAATGGAAACCAAAACCCTCTTAAGCCCCAAGCCTGTTTTTCAGGTTTCAGGCTCGAAAATGGCATTCCCAGAACAAATGACCATATCTTCCCTTCTAAAAGGGTTAAATTAATAATCTTTTTTTTCAAAGTAAAATATTTTGTACTTATAGGGAAAACTAACCTTGGATGATGGGTTAGTAGACTAAAAGCTTTAGGAATCCAAAGTACAACATATATTAAGTACCCTGTATCAAGATTGATGCAAAACAAGTGATATTTTACCTTTTTAGACAGATTTAGCAAAAAAAACCTCTTCTGGGGCCATTTGGGTGGATTTTCCTTATCTTTGGCCCCCCTTGCTCGATTTTGACAGGTGACATCTCTTTCTGACCGTTAGAGCCAATAGAATCGAAGGGAAATCGTCGCTCACACACTCATGTTAAAAAAGGTGGCATTTTTGTGCATTCAATCTTGCTACAGAGCATAGGAATGGCCTGCTCTGATATTTGAAAACGCAAATCCAGTTTCATTGCTTATAGATTATCAGAACATTTCAAAGGGGACACAGACACATTGGATATTAACCTATGGATTAACTACAGCATCGTTTTTATCGTTTTAATGCCATTGAAGACCATTTTTGACCAGACAAAACCAAGGTAAGCCATGTTAGCGTTTTAGGCTAACTAGCGCCACATGTTTTGATGTATGTTTTTGATGATAACGTTGCGAGTTTCTATCTTTCAGTGTTGAGGTGGGCACCGTTAAATTCTGTGTCTTTACGATCATAAACGATGTGTTGGATGTGCAGCTAGGATAAGTAATAAGGGAGCTAGGAGTGATTTTCGGTGCAGTAATAGGTTAGCATTTTTCGCTCGGGGCTAATTCAGAGGCTCACTGTTAGCATTGTCTTTTTTTTTTTTTTTAAATGAAAAAGATCAGTTAAATGGGTTTTTTCCCGTTATATGAAAATAAAATATTAATAGTTTATTAAATATTAAGGTTACTTAGACGTTGTTTCCTGCAAATGACGCGATGTTGGCCCCGGAACCGGGTCCATGGGGCTTAACAGGTTTTAATGCACTTAAAATATAATCTGTTTTCTGCTAGTACTTTCACTTTATTATCTCGTTTGATTTAAAAATGTGAATATACGTTACTCTGTTTCTTGTCCATGAGCATGGGCGTAATTTCCACTGAGGACAGGGGGGACATGTCCCCCCCACTTTTCAAAATCCCGTTTGTGTCCCCCCCACTTTTCAAATGTGTTTTTAATTTTTTGTACGCAAGCGCTTATCGCCAGGGAGGAGCACAGCCTCTGTGTGTGTGTGTGTTTGGCACTATTGCATTTTCAGTGCGTTAGAGCGAGCTAGAGAGAGAGCGCACCAGTTACAGGGATTTTTGTTGTTAGCATCTGGTGCTAGCTCAGAGCTAACGGACATTAGAAGCTGTTTTTACAACAAGGAGAGGGAGAACTCTTGCCTGTCAGACTGAGAGGCTGATTACTACAGCTCAGTGAGGTAAAGGACTCTGAGGGTTTAGATCAGGGGTCGGCAACCTTTTTCATATGAAGTGCCATTAAAAAGAAATTGTGATCAGTGTGCCGACGATCGTGAATTGTCAACAGGGGGGCGGGGAAGCAGTTTGTGGACCTCTTTCACCTGTCAGCGCAACTTACATGATGCCGTTAATAATTGTTTAAACGGCATAATAATAATGACGACCTTTCCGTTCTGTGATTCTCCAAAACACACAGATGGCCAGTCCGCCCCTGTGTAGCATGTTAAAGAGAGCGGGGCTGCGTCGCGTGCACGGCTTCCTTCTGCAGGTAACGGGGAGACGCGCTCTGGCGGCGGTCTCGTTCAGGATCCAAAATACAATTTAAATATTTATTCCACTTATTTATTCCACTTATTCCTAGTGTGCCACTGGTTACGGTGCCAGGGGTTGCCGACCCCTGGTTTAGATAGTTAACTTTAGACTAAGTTATCTCAGTGGGTCTCAAACGGTTTGGTCACCATTTATGTACATATTTCCAATGCACACCTTTATTTAATATAGTTATAAACAATAAGGTAGGAAATCATTCCAGTGTGTACTAGGACAGTACAAAATAAAAAATACAGTTTAAAAGGGAGTGATTAGTCAAATATGCATAAATAAAAGAAAGAATGCTATCTAGGTAAGATAAGATACAGATAGGAGAGAGGAGGGACTGAGATGTTAATCAAATAAACAAGTTTAAATTATTTGTTATTGTTTGTGATCAAGGATTTTCGATTATTTAAATATATACAGTTCTGTTTCATGAGTGTTGAGTGCTGTATCCATACATCCCTTAATATCCCCTCAAAGTGCGTGTAAACGTATACAAACAATATGCTGGATGTAGAGAGATGGAAGAAGGGAATCTACTGACGCACTACCACAAACATTACTTTGTCCAATTTGTGTAAGTTTGTTTTACTGAGGATATTTATTTTACTTTTTCTCCAGTCACTGTGCAGTTATAATAGAAGATTGATTTCAATATATGACCACAAGGTGGTGTCAAACTACTTTATCTGATACTTTACCTACTCTACACAAATAGTCCTTCTGAAGTCTGGCACCAGGATCGGATGTCATGTAACTCCTAACTAATAACTAAACAATTGACTGCTTACGGTTCACTTCCTTAGCTTAGCACTGATGCATGGAAGAGGAAGCTTTCAATTCTGACTACCCACCACATTTAAAACTACACAGCTACTGAAGTGTCGTGGTATTATTTATTTCGACCATTTTTATGGAATTAACTTAATCTTTGTTCGACTGTGGATCAATTGTTGCACCTAGAAAAAACATATTTTCTGTATTCAAATGATTGCTTTATTACTAATGATATAGATATGAAATGTTGCTCCCTTAATGTAGATATAGTCTATCTCGAGGAGGGGGCTGGACTTTGTCTCTCTTCACATTCACTTCTGGTAAAGGGACTATGAGAGACTTCCTGTGGGTGAGGTTGCTTCTAAACTTAAACTTGAACTCCTCCGTGACACTCCATCACCGCATTTCAACTATTTGGTTAAAGCTGTTACACACATTTTCATATGAAATATTGGTGAGAAGGCCCATGGATTATAAAGTGAGAATGACGCCTGCAATTGTATTTCCTTCTTAAAACTGTATGCACTTTATTTTTTCAAGAAAGACTTTATGCAGCAGCCTTTAGAGAAGCATCAAGGATATGTTAACACCTTATCTCTGTTCATCATTAGAGGATACCTAAACCAAGGTGCAAACAATGTGCTGTGTTAAAAGCTGCTCAGTTGTGTGAGCTTTGTGTAAAATGGAAGGAAGCCCTGACCGTGTAAAGAAGTTAAAAAAAAAACTTCCGTTTCCATTACATTGCATTTGTTTCTCTAGTTCCTGATTACTCTTCATATGCTGCGGTTTCAGTCTTTCTATTTGCACAAAGTAGAAGAATTTCTCAGAAGCAGATTCTCAGTGTTGGATGTGAAGATGGGACACACTTTGCTCTGTCTACGGGGTTTTTTCTGTGAGTACTTTTCCAGTTTTAATTGCCATTGATAAAACTTTTTAAATGCCTGAGGTTAATATATATTTCTGTCAGTTTGATAATGTCTGATTTAGTTTCATACTTATTTCAGTTCTGTATTTACTTTACCGTGGACAAGCTCAAGGTAATTATAACATTTTCATACTTTTTGTTTACTCATTCTAGACAAATCTACTGAAGTAACTCTCCAAACAACATCCGTTTGGTCAATGTATAAAACTGTTTTTGACAAAAAGAAAACACATTTTACTTTTTGTATCTTGTAAAGGAAAGCAATAAAATCTATCTAAATGTATCAGGTAAGTGATCAAAGTAATACCACCATGACCAAGTTCAATAAAAACATTTTTTATTTATTTATGAGCCATGTTGATGTGAACACGCAGTTTGGACAAGTTCTAATATATAATCTGTAAATTATTGTAATGTTTTTACATACTGTATGCAGAAACTATGTAGGATCCAAGGAGTGCATGTAACCCAATTATACATCATAATGTTATCATTCTTTGAAATGTTGTTTTCCAACAGACGGACCTAAGGCTGTCCTCACTGTGTCTCCATCATGGCCGAGTCCTGGAGCCTCAGTAACTCTGAACTGCAGCGTTGATCATCCTTCTGCTGGCTGGAGCTTCTACTGGTATAAGGCTGTTCCCAAACTGTCACACAACTCCTACGGCTCCTACAACTCCTACAACTATGAGCTGCTACCTGGCAGCGAGAAAGGGACTGAACAGCATCTCTTCATCATTGATGGACAAACACACACAGCAGGATATGTGTGCAGAGCAGGAAGAGGAGATCGAGTGTATTACAGTTGGCAGAGTGAACCTAAGTTTGTCTGGTCTGGAGGTCAGTATGTTCTTTCTTTCTGTAGTTTGTACCACCATTAGGCCAACAAATGTCTTTCTCAAAGTTTGCCTGGTCTTGAGGTTTGTTTTGACTTTTCCATTATTGCAAAATGGAACAAAGTCACTTATTTTGGGAACTTCTCTTTTACACCAGCATCAGGTCATAGTTCAGTTTTCAAAACCTTTCTCTAAAACAGAATGATGATTGACTGATTCATCTTCTGGGCTTGACTGCATTTGTTAAATAGTTTAAGGCATAAACAATACATATAATTAAACACATTTGTAGTGTGAGATTGAGGCACTGGTACTTTCACTTTTGTTTTCCTCCTACTTTAGTTTGTTCCCGTTTGTTTTTTCAGGGTAAATTAAGTGTCAGTTTTGCCATACCAATGCATTGTCTTCTTCAGTCTGCATGGTTTAAATGTCCACTCTTTGTGTGTTTCAGATTTGAATTCAGCAGCGTCTCTCACAGTGAGTCCTGACAGTGTGCAGCACTTCAACAAAACGTCTGTGTCACTGATCTGTGAGGGAAACTCCACTGAGTGGAGAGTGAGGAGGTTTTCTAAATCTGACTTCCTTTATCCCTGTTCTTCCTGGGGGACAATGACTGGATCCACATGCACAATAACCAGCAGCTGGGTTATTGGAGTGTTCTGGTGTGAGTCTGAAACAGGACAGTTCAGTAATGCAGTCAACATCACTAAAGATGGTGAGTTTTAGTTATTTAAAATGTTTGTTTCTGAAGTATTATGTTGTTTTGAAATGTGAAGGTGACAACAAGCATTAGCCAAACGTCTCTTCAAATTAGTAAAACTTCATAAAACAGGCTAATTTGCGAAGTGGTTTCCATGGTTACTTCTCTCAAAGATCAAAGATAATATTCTGTGTTTTAATGTCCTCATACATCTACCTGACATTTCAGCTTCTGCCAGACTAGGCCAGTTGTGCATAAACATATTAAATCTGCAAAAGCTGATGACTCTGTCAAAGCGTTTATATTCTTTGATTTCTTTTCAGATGATGAAATGATCCTGGTGAGTCCTGTCCGTCCTGTGGCTGAGGGACGTTCTGTCACTCTTAGCTGCAAGTTCAAGACAGGAACTGTTCTTTATAATGTGGATTTCTATAAAGATGACAAACTCATCCAGAACAATACCAGGAAGGAGCTGACCATCTCTGCAGTGTCAAAGTCAGACGAAGGCTTTTATAAATGTAAACAGAGAGATCCAGCAGATGGTAGGACGTCACCAGAGAGTTGGTTCTCAGTCAAATGTAAGTATGATTTAAAAACCCTTCCTTTTTTGTAAGCTGTGTTACAGTCTGAGATAAAGAAAGCTTAGTTTCATCTGAATTAAACTGTGTTTGTTTAAGAGAGATATTTTATACAGTTAATCTATAACAGGAACGTTTAATATTAAATAAATATTAATAAAGATTACTTATAGTAGCAGCGTCCGGGCCTGGAAAAGCCTCTCAATTTCCCATTCTTCTGATCGTTGGGCTGCTTGGTGGAGTTGTACTGATTATTCTCCTGCTGCTGTTCCTGTATTTATACAGAAAGTCAAAAGGTGAGGTCATTTTCTTCTGATATCAGATTGACTCTAATGTAACCACACGTACTGTTTTAACAGTAGAACACTTTGCAAAACATAATAACATAGCAGCAAATGTTTTCTTTTTTTAACAGATCCATTCTGTATCAGGTTGGTACAACACTCCATTTTAATTTGTTATGAACATGACAGCAGTGATATTTTCCTTTCATAAATCCTCTTAATTTACTAAATGTGTTTTGCACACCAGATCTCAGAGGACCAATCATAGCCCTGCTACAGACCACATGATCAACCAGGACGAAACTAACCAGAGAGAAAATGCTTCCGTTCTTCAGGGTCAGCCTGAATCCTTAATACGTTTTGAATGTATTGTTAACGTTATTAACCGAGTAGCATTTCCATTTCTCATTGGTTGTTTTTACAAATGTAGTTCATATATTATTGAGGGATTTCAATATGAATTTGGTTTGATATAGATTTGTCTTCAAATAATGCCTGTCTCTATGAAACAATCAAAGGCCCTGAAGAACCTGCATATGGTACAGTATAGTAAATATAAATACTGGAATATGACAATTCAAGGTTCACTCTTTTAAATATAAAATAAATTGTATATTTCAGATGAATCCATGGATGTGACATATTCTGTGGTCGCGCTCAAAAACATTTCTAAGAAGGGTGAGTGTTTGAATTTATGTTGTCATGGCCTGGCTCTTGGCCATAACAAAAAGCGTGGCAAGGACAAGAATATGTATATAAAAAGGTATTTATTTTTCAAAACGTAATGTGGCCAAAAAACAAACATAAGGCAAGGCAAAAATAAGAATAAGCGCTGCTGCTCTCCGAGGTCCAGTCCTCTGGCGGGGAGCGACCTCGAGGCTCTGGCTCAGGCCTTTTAATCCTCCGGTGCGAGCTGTCAGGTGTCCTCTATCAGTGAGTCAGGTGTCCTCAATCAGTGTGGGCACAAGCAGAGGCGGATCATTAAAGGGCCATACGCACCACAGGAGACCTCCAAGCAGGGGTCGTCACACCCCCCCCCCCTTAAAGTCGGTGTCCCCAGGACCACCGGCATAACGAATTAACCCTATCCCAAACAAAAACAAAAAGTCACAGAAGACAACAAATATATAACACCCTCTCTTAACGAACCCTAATTGTAATATACCACCTTATCACAACATCTCTGGATGTGACCAAGCCCACCGCAGGAGTAGCACCTCCGATCGTTGGCACGCCCACAGTCACGAGCCATGTGGCACACATCCTCCGTTTGGTCACAGTCCCTAGTCATATGTCCTTGATCTCCACACCAATAAAAGAACATTTCCTTGCCACGTCCTCGACCCCTGCTGCCGCTGCCGCCACGACCACCATCAAAGCCGCCGCCACCACCACGACCACTTTGACCAGTGGAGCAATGCTTGGCCTTCTGGTTTCTACGCAACATAGTTTTGGCCATAGCCTGCGAGATCACGCAGGAGGACGTGACCTCTGGCACCACTGTAGAGCTCTCCTCAAACCCAGACTCAATCAGCCCACCATTCACTAAAAATGCCGGAAGAACATCAGCCCAAACCCTGCTACCTGCCAAACCGTTGCCCAGAATAAAATGTATCCCCTCGATTGGCAAAGCTGGACGTACACCAACAGCTATTTCTTTAACAAGGTCACAGTCAATATACACCCTATGAACAGGCATAGGAAGAACTTTTAATCCCATTCCCCAACTCAGAACTGTGTCACCTGTGTCACTTTCATCCGACAACGGCAAAACAGAGTCAACAATATAGGGGTCAAAAGCCCCTGTGTCCCGCAAGATTTTAATTGGAACTCTGACATTACTACCTAACAATGACACCAAGCCGTCTCGTATAAATGAGGTATAAGATGCCAAAACCTCAGATCCACATAAGTGGGATTTAAGCACATCGGCACCACAGCAGCTTTTCACAGGAGCAGCCAACGCAACAGGCCCAACAAAACATCTTCCTCCCTCAGATTTTGCTCTAAGCGCAGGAAATTCTTCCTTCCAATGGCCTCTTTCACGACAGTAGTGACAATCATCGTTATTAACCACATTAGATTTGATCAAACTCGAAATCCCTGGATCCATCCTAACATCCTTCCTATTTCCTTCACAAACAGTTAGTGCCCCAGAGCGCCCTCCGAACCTACTCTTATGAAGCAACACAAACTCATCAGCTGCCACCGCAGCTCCAGCCACGGAAGTTACCTTGTGTTCTGTTATGTGAGTAGCAATCCTGCCAGGAAGAATATTTTTGAACTGTTCCAAAATCATGAGTTCACACAAATCGTCAAAAGAAGCGATTTCAAGAGCAGTTAACCAACGTTTAAAATGAACCGACAAATCCCTCGCCATCTCCACATAGGTTTGACCTTGTTTCTGCTCAAAGGACCTAAAACGCTGTCGATAGGCCTCTGGCACCAGTTCATATGCCCTAAGTACCGCCAATATTTATCTTACTATAGCTAGAGCTATCCTCAAAATATAGGGAGGAATATGCAGACTGTGCGTTTCCTGTGAGAACACACTGAAGCATCAGTGCGCAGTCTGCATCAGGCCAATCTCTAGCCCTAGCTACACGTTCAAACAACAACAAAAAACGTGTCAGGATCACTTTCATTAAAGTGCGGCAGCAAGCGCAGGTTATTAATGTCAAAACGATGACACCTGGGCACCTGTTCACCCTGCCCCTCACCTTCTCTGAGAATAGACAGACGATGTGTCTCCAACACTATCTTGGCTTTCTCAGATTCTTGCCGTATCCGCTCCACTGTGATTTCCTTTTCAATTCCCAACGCATACTTTACTCTGTCATGTTCCAGCTGCAACAACAACAATTCTTTCTGCTGCTCAAAAGAAAGTGCACTAGCCTGAAAAAGAGGTTTTAACAAAACCCCCTCTTCCTTTGCAGCAAACACTCCTGTCTCACTCAATGTCGACACTATAGAGTCTTTGATGTTCTCCTTCATCCTCCTATCACCGACAATAGTCACCGAGAAATGCGCAGCAATCAAGAGCAGCTGCTCTCTTGAAAAAGTGCCAAGAGACTCCTGAGACGGAGCTTCAATAAATGCCTCTACGTCAGCCATATTAATTTAGACCGGGCCCTCACCGGAATACAACACCGAACCTTTTACGCCGAGAGAAGAAAAAAAACCACAAAAAAAACCGGACCGACACCACAACGTTTGCTATGCGTCCAAAGTGGAACAACACTAACTTATTGATTGGAGTTTCCCCACTCACTATAACCATCCCACTGAGTGATCTCCTCCCTAGTCTTCATGCAGTTACTTGTGGTGGGTATTTATGCACTGGAGATCGCTGGCCCAGCAAAGCGACGAGCAGGCTAGCAACACTACTGAGACCACGGCCATGCTCCCAAGCCGAAGCTTCAACCACTTTCTCCGCAACACTACACACCCCGCTCAACAATCCCAAGGGAACCGCCGCTTAACCTGCCAGGGAAAACTCCGCACCGCTCCGCACTGCTCCACATACAACGCACCCGTGTCAACGAGAGAGAAAGGAAAAACAAAGCAAACAGCTGATCACGGCTAAGAACAACTGGCAAACCCTGTCCTGAAATATAATGCAAAACAAATCAAAGCCTCACAAAGTAATCTAATCAGTCCCCAAACAACGATCTGAAATCTAATGTCCTTCCCACAATGAGCCGAAACAAAGAAACCGGCCGCCCTGCACACGCGCACCAACTCCCAACACAAATCTTACCTATCCGTTGCTGTATCACAGATAAAAGAAGTGGACGAGCCCCCATCTGTCATGGCCTGGCTCTTGGCCATAACAAAAAGCGTGGGAAGGTAGTGATGGCAGTTTGACACTGAAGCTTCGAACGTAGCTTCAACCCTGGACTTCCTATTCCATAGAAGCAGTGCTTCGAAGCTTGCTTCAAATCACGTGACATGTGACGTCCGAAGCAGCAACTGCTTCAAATCACGTGACATGTGACGTCCGAACCAGCAACTGCTTCATTTCCTGAATGAATCAACTCACTGGATCGCCGTCCAATCAGGTGATTCAATGCACTGCCTTGTCTCAATTCTGACAGGATACAGGTTGAAACAGTTTCAAATTTGAGCGCTTCAACACTTTATAACCGCTCTAAACAATGCGCAATGTGTGGGTTGTTGTCGTAGTTTGCATTGTTGCTGTTGAATTGTTGTTGTTGGCATTGCATTTGAATTGGATCATTATAGAGCAAGCCAGGAAGAAAAATAGGTCGTTCTGGCTCGTGAAACACTTTGAAATGTGGAGAAGTTGTGAACAAAAAGACAATTAGTAATATAAAAACACTTTGATGGTCTAAGGAATTGATAGCCCAGTGGATAGAGCCGGCTGCCAGGATGCGGCGATATCCTCCGCGCAGCTGGTTCAAAGCTCGGAATAGTTAAACTTTTAATCATTGCTTTTCAACTTTAATACTTTAATAACTGATAAAAGGCCCTCTCCAAAAAATGTCAAGCACTCTCTAGTCTCTTCTCAATAACCCAATACACACTATTATCAATCTTTAATTGCAAATAGAACATGATATTCAGTCTTAGTGTGTGTGTGTGTGTATGGAATATTTTTCAAGGCAATGATGCGTTAAACCCACTGCAGCCTTGCACTTCGCCAGGAGAGGTCGCTGTAACTGAAGCTTCGAGAAATGAACCTATTTCCGACACAATTGTCCAAGTGGTTCGACGCTTCATTCAAAGCTTCATTTTGCCATCACTATGGGAAGGACAAGAATATGTATATAAAAAGGTATTTATTTGGTAAAACGTAATATGCCAAAAAACAAACACAAGGCAAGGCAAGGCAAGGCAAGGCAAAAATAAGAATAAGCGCCGCTGCTCTCCGAGGTCCAGTCCTCTGGCGGGGAGCGACCTCGAGGCTCTGGCTCAGGCCTTTTAATCCTCCGGTGCGAGCTGTCAGGTGTCCTCAATCAGCGCGTCAGGTGTCCTCAATCAGTGTGGGCACAAGCAGAGGAGGATCATTAAAGGGCCATACGCACCACAGGAGACCTCCAAGCAGGGATCGTCACAATATTGTAACAAAAACATGCAATAAGTTTTGTCTTTTCATGCTTTCTCATGATCCGTCTAACAGGGAAGAAAAATGAACCGGAGGATTGTGTTTACTCACATGTGAAGATGACGTCAGCTGCAGGTATGAAGAAATACTACTTGCTTTAATCTTTTGTTATTGTGCCTGCTAGGGTGTCATTTTTAAATGTGCCACAAGGTGTCGCCAAAGTCAGCAATGTTCAAACCCTACACAAAACTTTGTCAATGTTTGTTAAGTTTATTTTCTGTCAATTCTATGCATTCATGAAAAAACCATCAGGGCATATTACATTTCATTCATCTGTTTCCATACATGTATAACTGTTGTGAATCATCATGAGCAATTCCTTCTATCAAACTATAACTTTACCCTCTGGGAGGAAAATGTATACCAGTACATTTTCATTTTTAACTGGGGGGGAATACTGTAAAAAAATAAATAATAATAATCTCTTAATTCATAGGGAAGTCAAGTCCTGCACCAGCGGATGAAAGTGTTTATTCTGAACTCAAACCAGGAACAGCTCTTGGTAAAATTGCAGCGTAACATCATGTAAGTATTTGGATTAATCACTTTATATATTTCATATATTGTTAAATATATTGTAAATGGGAGTAATATGTCAATTCTTTCAAGGATTAAACCATTTTTCTTCTTTGGTTTTCTTTCAGACCAAACAATGTCTCTTCTGTAAGGACAAGACGAATGGAAAAAACAAACCAAAATGAAACCTTTGTTTATTAAACCTTATCTGCAGCTTTGCTCTCCATTTATCAGCCAGTATTTTGTACAGTTCATGTAATCGCGGAAAATGTGAAATAAAGGCATCGTAAGGCTTTAATCTATGTTTATTTAAAAAAAGTAAGCTTTGTTTTGCATCAATAAACTTCACTTTAATTGCTTCTCCATGATTTTTCTTTACACAAGGTGTTTGTTTTGTTTCATCATCCTCCCTTTTGTTTTGGTGATCCAGTACAGTCATGCTTTTAGGTGACAGGAATAATTTAGAGGTGCAAGAGCTGAGATGTGACCAAAAAGATGTCACTTTGAATCATCGGCCTTGTTACTAGTGATGAAGCAGAAGAAACATCTAATATTAGAGGTTTACAGGATGGCTATTTTACCAACAAAACCTGACTTTTGTCTTCTGTTTTTAGAAGATAAATGATCAATTATCAGAATTACAATTGCAATAAAGGTCAGGTAAAGAATGAAAAGAGGTTAAATAATTCTGCAGTTGTCTCGATGAACCATCTAACTGTTGGGGTTAAATATATCTGCCTGTGAAACACACGCATAATACTGCCATCCATGTTTACTTGATTATGAGTTGAGCAAAAATGACTATTTACTCTGCCTTTTTAAAGTGAAATCTTGGTAGAGAGGGAAGTTCAAATGTATCTGCATGGCATGAGCATGAATTAGTCATGCCAATATAAAACAGGAAGGAAAGAGAGACTAGTTATTCTTAAGAAATGTGTAAATAACCAATGAGCTCATGTTGACATCAGATCAGATTTCTTCCTCAATTTTCTTCAAGTGTTAAAGTGGACGTATGTGTATGAGAGAGAGAGTCAGTGTTCGATGTGAAGTTGGGACACACTTTGCTCTGCACGCTGGGGTTATTCTGTGAGTACTTTTCAGACCCCTGGGCTAGGCCATTCCCTCAACTAAATGTGCTTCTTCTTCAGCCACTCCTGTGTTGCCTTGGCCGTATGTTAAGGTTTATTGTCGAGATGGAAGACCCATCCATGACCAGAGATGGGGCCGTTAATAAAAAATGTAATATAGGCCATTACATATTACTTTAAAAAAAAAAAAAGTAATATATTACACTACTTCGTTACTCTCTACATAAAGTAACTCGTTACTTTACTCGCAGGGCCGGCCCGCCCTCCCTACAGGCAGATCACGCAGACTGCTAAAGTTTCAAATGTTCTCTTTAGTTCAGTTTCCATTGTGGCATAAGACTGATCCAGATAGCTGCTGAATGTTTTCCTATCTGACTATGGCTCTCCCCTGTCTCCTGCTATCTGTATTTTGCGCAGTATATCTCTGAACGATGGTTATTCCACCGTGTAAAAGGGCAACATTTCCTCTACTATGAAGGATTCTACAAGCCTGTCCATCTCTGCTTTGGTTACCGCTCCTCCAAATTCAAATTTTTGCTGCATGCTTCGGAGTCGGCGGCGGTGCACTCACAACATCCTCACTCTGGGTTCGGGGGTCCTTAGCTATTAGCTTCACCTTAGCATGTGTTCTTTGCAGGTGCTTGTTGAGGGTTGACGTGGTGTTTACAGCAGTGGATAACAGCTTCTGGCCTAGACACAGTTTGCACCTCACCGTCACATTCCTGTCTATTCTTCGGACAAACTCAAAATAATGGGCAGACCTCCACCCCTCGAAAGTTATCGCTGACTCAGCCATGTTTATGCAGCAGTGCACGGAGATGTGGACGAGCAAGTCGCGCAGATTACGTACATATAAACCTGCGGCGGAAACCCCTCTTGTCTGTCAGTGTGATTATGACTGATTTTATAAAAGTAGCGAAGTAACGCGTGTCCGGGCAATGTTAGTAACTGTAGTGTGGTTACTGAATTAGTAGCGCGTTACACTACTCCGTTACCGACAAAAGTAATATTATTACAGTCACGCATTGTAACGCGTTACACCCAACTCTTTCCATGACCCATTTTCAGTGTCTTGGCTGAGGGAAGGAGGCTATCGGCCAATATTTCACAGTACATGGCCCCGTACATCCTGTACTCGATGCCGGGAAGTCGTCCTGTCCTCTTAGCAGAGAAACACATTTCGTCCTGTTGACTGTCGGGCTGCTTTGTGGAGTTTTACTGATAATTGTCCCGCTGCTGTTCCTGTATCTCTACAGAAAATCTAAGGGTAAGAACCTTTTCATCTGATATCAAATGAATTAAAATATAATTACTCAAAATCACACATTACATGTACCGGAAACCTTTGCAATTCAAGAAAAATGTGACTAATCAAATGTTTTTCCTTTTTTCAACAGATTCAGTCTTCATCAGGTCGGTACAACCCTCTTTTATCTCATTTTGAACATTACAGCAGTTACATGTTGAAGTCAATCCACTTCATCATCTTCATGTGTATGGCCCACAAGATCTCAGAGCACCAATCAGGGCCCTGCTACAGACCACATGATCAACCAGGATGAATTTCAAAACATGCCACAATATTCTACTCTCCTCCATGGTCAGGCAAATGAAGCCGCTGACGTCACTTCTTCTTCTTCTACTTTGGATTTACTGGCAGGCCGCAAACAACTTCACGCCATATACTGCCACCCGAAGTCCACGGCCGGAAGTCCCCTGAGTTGGGGACTGGCTTAAGTAGAAGCTGCTGGGACCCCCAGCAGCTTCTACTGAAGCCTTCCGAGTAAATCTCCAGAACGCCAACACCTCCTCATCTCCACCGCTCCCATGTTTTATTTTGTGTTGCCATAAGTTAGTCTCTCTGCGTTTCTGCGCTGGGCTAATGCTAATAATGCTAATGCTAGGATAATAAACTGACGGCTTCACAAAACTTTTTTTGAGTTTTACGGGGCGTGTTTTGCAATCCGCCCAGCCAATCAGAAATAGGAACCTTTTTCTCCCACGAAAGTCCCTGCTCTCTAGCAGGGACGGAAAAGGGGGTAAAAAGGTTCTCATGAACTAATTTTAGTTCCGGCTCTTTTTGGTGTGAACTATATCGGAACTAAAGTGGGAAAAGTACAGCGGTGTGAATGCTGCTATTGCACTACAAGTCCCATGAGCGGCAGCGTTCCGATGACGCACCCAAGATGCGCCAGTGCGTCCCTCAGTCACGAGCGACGGGATGCTGCCGCTGCTCCCGTAGCAAACAAACTTTCACTGTGAGCTTCTGTGGATGTAACGCGGGCGAGATATAAAATCATGTCCTTTTTTGGCAACAGAATGTCCAGGAAATTCATGTCAGTTGTAGGTGAGGAGTTTCGAGGATATATTGTGTTTTATTTCCATGCCAATGAAGACCAGGCGCCCCAGCCGGGGAGCCGGGTGCGGACTAGCTGGATAGCTGGATAGCTACAGCTCAGTGAGGTGAAGGACTCTCTGAGGGTTTAGATCAGGGGTCGGCAACCTGTGTAGCATATTTTAAAGAGAGCAGGGCTGCGTTACATGCATGGCTTCCTTCTACAGGTAACGGAGAGATGCGCTCTGTCACTTCTGCCAATGGTGGCACGCGTGCCAGGGGTTGCCGACCCCTGGTTTAGATAGTTAACTTTAGACTAAGTTATCTCAGTGGGTCTCCAACGGTTTGGATCAAATGTTGCACCTAGAAAAAACATATTTTCTGTATTCAAATGATTACTTTATTACTAATGATATAGATATGAAATGTTGCTCCCTTAAAGTAGATAGAGTCTATCTCGAGGAGGGGGCTGGACTTGTGGACTATGAGAGACTTCCTGTGGGTGAGGTTGTTTCTAAACTTAAACTTGAATTCCTCCGTAACACTCCATCACTGTGTTTCAACTATTTGGTTAAAGCTGTTACACACATTTTCATATGAAATATTGGTGAGAAGGCCCATGGATTATAAAGTGAGAATAACGCCTGCAATTGTATCTCCTTCTTAAAACTGTTTGCACTTTATTTTTTCTAGAAATACTTTATGCAGCAGTCTTTGGAGAAGCATCTGTGAAGAATCACGAGCCCACAGGATGATCTTATCTACATCAGGAAGGATATGTTAACACCTTATCTCTGTTCATCATTAGAGGATACCTAAACCAAGGTGCAAACAAATTTGCTGTAGTTCCTGATTGCTCTTCATATGCTGCGGTTTCAATCTTTCTATTTGCACAAAGTAGAAGAATCTCTCAGAAGCAGATTCTCAGTGTTGGATGTGAAGATGGGACACACTTTGCTCTGTCTACGGGGTTTTTTCTGTGAGTACTTTTCCTGTTTTAATTGCCATTGATAAAACTTTTTAAAAGCCTGAGGTTAATATATATTTCTGTCAGTTTGATAATGTCTGATTTAGTTTCATACTTATTTCAGTTCAGTATTTACTTTACCGTGGACAAGCTCAAGGTAATTATACAATTTTCATACTTTTTGTTTACTCATTCTAGACGAATCTACCGATGTAACTCTCCAAACAACATCCGTTTGGTCAATGTATAAAACTGTTTTTGACAAAAAGAAAACACATTTTACTTTTTGTATCTTGTGATGGTTTCTAGATGCTGTACTGACCATTGAGCCAAACTGGACACATTTTTTTACCGGAGAGTCTGTTACCTTCAAGTGTGACTTTACAGGAGACAAAGACAGCGACTGGTTTTACTCAATCTACAGGAATGATCAAGAATGGCTTCCTTACGACAAACATGAGAGCTATGAGTTACACCCTCTAACTCCAGGCTACGGTGGTGCATACCAATGTTTTTTTGATCAGAAGGACTCAAGAAAGGAAAGCAATACAATCTATCTAAATGTATCAGGTAAGTGATCAAAGTAATACCACCATGACCAAGTTCAATAAAAACATTTTTTATGTATTTATGAGCCATGTTGATGTGAACATGCAGTTTGAACAAGTTCTAATAAATAATCTGTAAATGATTGTAATGTTTTAACGGTTGAACAGCTCCACTGACGCTGTATAGGCAGGTGAAGTATACTGTACAATCCTGTGCTTTTCGTTAACACAAAGTAATGAGTATTAAAATAAGAATAAGAAGACAGGGATCAGTTTCTTACATCAAAGCATTTACATAAAGATAATACTTCACCAACAAACCTTGTTATACTTTATTACCTGTGACAAATGGATTGTTTTCATACAAATAGTATTTTGGTTATTATATTTAAGTACAGTTCACACTTACCGTAATCTTCGGACTATAAGCCGCACCTGAATATAAGCCGCAGCAGCGGCATACCACTCTCGGTTCCACTTTTACTTTTGCGCGCTGCCTGTCTCACTCTTTTCCGGCCTCCAGCTTTTCCTGCTGGAACCCGCCGCTTAAAGGTGGGGGTCCGCGGACCGGCCATAGAGCCCATAGTGTTAAAGGTGTTGGCCGTTAGCTGTAAAAATCCATAGATTAGCCGCACCGTTATATAAACCGCAGCGTCGAAAAATAGGGAAAAAGGCGCGGCTTATAGTCCGAAAATTACGGTACATTTGTTTTTTACATACTATATGCAGAAAATATGTAGGATCCAAGGAGTGCATGTAACCCACCAATTATACATCATAATGTTATCATTCTGTGAAATGTTGTTTTCCAACAGACAGACCTGAGGCTGTCCTCACTGTGTCTCCATCATGGCCGAGTCCTGGAGCCTCAGTAACTCTGAACTGCAGCGTTGATCATCCTTCTGCTGGCTGGAGCTTCTACTGGTATAAGGCTGTTCCCCAACTGTCATACCACTCCTACGGCTCCTACAACTCCTACAACTTCTACAGCTATGAGCCGCTACCTGGCAGCGAGAATGGGACTGAACAGCATCTCTTCATCATTGATGGACAAACACACACAGCAGGATATGTGTGTAAAGCAGGAAGAGAGGAGCGAGTGTATTATAGTGGGCAGAGTGAACCTAAGTTTGTCTGGTCTGGAGGTCAGTATGTTCTTCCTTTTTCTTTCTTTCTGTAGTTTGTACCACCAGTAGGCCAGTCTTGATTTCGTCAACGAAAAAAATGTTCATCAACGACCTTTTTTACATGACTAAGACGAGACGAGGACGAGCTAAAAATAGATTCCTGATAACGAAAACTTTGAAGAAATGTATATTTAGTTTTCGTTGACGAGACTGGACTAAGGTGTTAATGGTGGACTATCGGACATTCAAAATGCAGGGTATTTCCCCCCAATTGTACGTCTTGTCTGTCAAAATGCATCTTACGTTTCGAACTTGCAATATCATTATTTCCGCTCTCTTCACTCCAGAAGAGCGATCTCCCTGTGTCTCTCTTACCTCATTCACACCAACGGTGTTTCAGGGCCGGTTCGGAGCTGGAGCTTGAAAAGCACCGGGTTTTCGTGTTCACACCGCAGCGGAGCAGCCTCTTAGCTCCGGAATCCGGTTTGTTTCAAGCACCAAAAAATTGTCCGGCTAGAGCAAAAGCACCGCATACGTCACGCTTACATCGAGGCGGGGGTGGGGGCAGGAACAGGGACGGGATCAACTCCTGAACAACAACAGTCGGACTCTGGGCGGTGTGAAAAGAACCAGAGGTAAACCGAAGAACCGGTTCTGAACCTGAAAAGCTCTAGCACGGAGCTTGAACCGGAGTTTCGTTGGTGTGAATGAGGTATCTGTGTGCGGGGGGGCGGGGCCTAACAGACATGCTGCAGCGGACACAGAGATCTGCCAGGGACGGTGCGTTCAGAAGGGACACATGCTGGAGTCCTTCAAGTTTGAAGGACTTTGTATACTGCAGGGTAGCTTGTGAATTTACTCCAGGTGGAACTAAAGTCTGATTTAACACTTGATTAGATTTCACATCATT
The DNA here is from genome assembly GCF_949606895.1 of Notothenia rossii. Lineage (NCBI taxonomy): Eukaryota > Metazoa > Chordata > Actinopteri > Perciformes > Nototheniidae > Notothenia > Notothenia rossii. Next base: position 89,479,046 of record NC_136901.1, read on the forward strand.
CATCCAGATCTGTAAAGTAACTAAAGGTATTAAATACATTTTGTGGAGTAGAAGTACACAGTAGCAACACATTTAAATACTCCAGTAAAGTACCTCAACATTTTACTCAAGTACAGTACAATATTTTAACATAATTATATATATTTCATGTATTTCACATTTAAATAAAGCAATTAATTCGGTTAACAATTAAAAAATAACAAAAAGTAAATACAAGAATACCGTTAAAGTACCGGATCGATAAGCAGTATCGATAAGACTATAAGTACCGTAGAAAACCTTAACAATACCCATCCCTAGATATTACATAAGTAAAGTGTTAAGAGAGTGAAATGTTGCTTTACAAATTTCAACACTTGAGTCACATTGATTCCAATTTCAGATACCTATATTTGCCTAACTGAATTGGTTTGAAGAGAGAAAACATTTTGACTAAAAGTAGACTAAAACGTTTTGAGACTAAAACTAGACTAAAACTATGAAGGATAGAAATGACTAAAATGTGACTAAAACTAATAACCATTTTCGGCTAAAGACTAAGACTAAATAAAAAACAGCTGCCAAAATGAACACTGTAGGCCAACAAATGTCTTTATCAAAGTTTGCCTGTTCTTGAGGTTTGTTTTGACTTTTCCATTATTGCAAAATGGAACAAAGTCACTTATTTTGTGAACTTTTCTTTTACACCAGCATCAGGTCATAGTTCAGTTTTCAAAACCTTTCTCTAAAACAGAATGATGATTGACTGATTCATCTTCTGCACTTGACTGAATTTGAACACAAAATAATCTCTTTTCATCCTGACACATGAGTTGTTGTTCGCCATGGTTCAAACCTTAGACTTTGTAAATCCAAAACCTAATAATATAAGGCTTCTACAATACATTAGATATAAGTGGAAAGTGTTTTCTTTATTTTTTTAGTTTGGAATATGTTTTAAGATATTTATCTGCTGGTTAAATAGTTTAAGACATAAACAACACATATAATTAAACACATTTGTAGTGTGAGATTGAGGCACTGGTACTTTCCCTTTTTGTTTTCCTCCTACTTTAGTTTGTTCCCGTTTGTTTTTTCAGGGTAAATTAAGTGTCAGTTTTGCCATACCAATGCATTGTCTTCTTCAGTCTGCATGGTTTAAATGTCCACTCTTTGTGTGTTTCAGATTTGAATTCAGCAGCGTCTCTCACAGTGAGTCCTGACAGTGTGCAGCACTTCACCGAAACGTCTGTGTCACTGAGCTGTGAGGGAAACTCCACTGAGTGGAGAGTGAGGACATTTACGAAATCATACCTTTATCGCTGTTCTTCCTGGGGGACAATGAATGGATCCACATGCAAAATAACCAGCAGCTGGGTTAGTGGAGTGTTCTGGTGTGAGTCTGAAACAGGACAGTTCAGTAATGCAGTCAACATCACTAAAGATGGTGAGTTTTAGTTATTTAAAATGTTTGTTTCTGAAGTATTATGTTGTTTTGAAATGTGAAGGTGACAACAAGCATTAGCCAAGCGTCTCTTCAAATTAGTAAAACTTCATAAAAAAGAACAATTTGCAAAGTGATTTCCATGGTTACTTCTCTCAAAGATCAAAGATAATATTCTGTGTTTTAATGTCCTCATACATCTACCTGACATTTCAGCTTCTGCCAGACTAGGCCAGTTGTGCATAAACATATTAAATCTGCAAAAGCCGCCTTTATATTTGATTACTTTTCAGATTATGAAATGATCCTGGTGAGTCCTGTCCGTCCTGTGGCTGAGGGACGTTCTGTCACTCTTAGCTGCAAGTTCAAGACAGGAACTGTTCTTTATAATGTGGATTTCTATAAAGATGACAAACTCATCCAGAACGATACCAGGAAGGAGCTGACCATCTCTGTAGTGTCAAAGTCAGACGAAGGCTTTTATAAATGTAAACAGAGAGATTCAGCAGATGGTTGGACGTCACCAGAGAGTTGGTTCTCAGTCAAATGTAAGTATGATTTAAAAACCCTTCCTTTTTTGTAAGCTGTGTTACAGTCTGAGATAAATAAAGCTTAGTTTCATCTGAATCAAACTGTGTTGTTTAAGAGAGATGTTTTATACAGTTAATCTATAACAGGAACGTTTAATATAAAATAAATATTAATAAAGATGACTTATAGTAGCAGCGTCCGGGCCTGGAAAAGCCTCTCAATTTCCCATTCTTCTGATCGTTGGGCTGCTTGGTGGAGTTGTACTGATTATTCTCCTGCTGCTGTTCCTGTATTTATACAGAAAGTCAAAAGGTGAGATCATTTTCTTCTGATATCAGATTGACTCTAATGTAATCAGACGTACTGTTTTAACAGTAGAACACTTTGCAAAGCATAATAACATAGCAGCAAATGTCTTATTTTTTTAACAGATTCATGCTGTATCAGGTTGGTACAACACTCTATTTTATGTTATTATGAACATGACAGCAGTGATATGTTCCTTTCATAAATCCACTTAATTTACTACATGTGTTTTGCCCACCAGATCTCAGAGGACCAATCAGAGCCCTGCTACAGACCACACAATCCACCAGGACGAAACTAACCAAAGGGAATATGCTTCCGTTCTTCAGGGTCAGCCTGAATCCTTAATACGTTTTGAATCTTTTGTGAACGTAGCATCCGCGTAGCATTTCCATTTCTCATTGGTTGTTTTTAAAAATGTAGGAGTTCATATAGAGCAGCGGTTCCTAAAGTGTGAGGCGCGCCTCCCCTGGGGGAGGCCAGAGAGCTTCAAGGGAGGCACAGCCGCCAGAAAAAAATCAAGAGAAACAGTGTAATCTAGCTCGTTAACTTCAGCTAAATGTATGCGAGCGGCAACATATGGTAGATTTTTAGTGAAGTTACCTAAAGTGAGAGAAGAGACAGCTTCCGTCAGAAAACGGAGGAAGTATGACAATGATTATTTGAAGCTAGGATTTTCATGGACCGGTCCTGATGACACTCCACTGCCACAGTGTGTTATCTGCAACGAGGTGCTAGCTAATGACAGTATGAGACCATTTAAACTCTGGCGTCATATTGAGACGAAACACCCATGTTTGGTGACCAAGCCACAGGAGTCTTTTGACCGGAAGCTCAAGGAATTGTGGTCACAGAAAAATGTCATTGACACATTTAGGACTGTGAATACAAAGGCAACCGAAGCATCATACCGAGAGGCGTTACGGATAGCTAAGGCAGGTAAACCTCACAACATTGGTGAAACGTTACTCCTCCCTGCTGCTAAAGACATTAACGTCTCAACTATTTATCTCCGAGTGCAACGTATGAGGAAGCTGCCATCCTTAACCTCAACATGTTTAAAACATAAAGATAAAGAGGTTTAAAAAAGCTATTGTTGAATGTTTTAAGGAGGTGACGCTCAGCCAATCAAAAAAGAGAAAGGTAGCGAAAACAGAGCATTTTATGACATGTTCTCTCACTGGACCTCTTTGAAATGCAATTGAATACCCCTGCATTATAGCAACAATAACAATAATAATAATAATAATAATAATAATTGGGAGGGGGGGGGGGGGCGCGGCTGTGATTATGTTCTCTGAGGGGAGGCTCATCTTCCCACACTTTGGGAACCCCTGATATAGAGGAATGTTAATATGAATTGGGTTTTGATTTTGATTTCTCTTCAGATAATGCCTGTCTCTATGAAACAATCAAAGGCCCTGAAGAACCTGCATATGGTACAGTATAGTCAATATAAATACTGGAATATGACAATTCAAGGTTCACTTTTTTAAATATAAAATACATTTTATATTTCAGATGAATCCAGGGATGCAATATATTCTGTGCTCGAGCTCAAAAACATTTCTAAGAAGGGTGAGTGTTTGATTTCTAAGTCGTGATAACATATAATAATGAAGGTGCTTGTGTAGGCTAGCAGTGCCTAAATTAAGTGAAGTATTGTCTTTTCATGCTTTCTCCTGATCCGTCTAACAGGAGGAAAAAATGAACCGGAGGATTGTGTTTACTCACATGTGCAGATGGCGTCAGCTGCAGGTCTGATGAAATACTACTCGCTTTAAGCTTTTGATATTGTGACTGCTAGGGTGTCATTTTAAAATGTACCACAAGGTGTCGCCAAAGTCAGCAATCTTCAAATCCTTAACATAACTTTTTCAATATTTGTTAAGTTTATTTTCTGACAATTCTATGCATTCATGAAATAATCATCAGGGCATATTACATTTCATGTATCTGTATCAATACATGTTTAACTGTTTTGAATCGAACTAACTAACTTTAACTTGATATTGTGTCAATCGGAATGACTGCTTTTTACATATAACAAAACCAACAACACTAATTATTGTTTTACTTTCAACAAACGCCATATATGCATGGATTAAATATTCACTTTTTAGGCTTGTTTAGTCTCTTTTTGCATGCAATGTCTTTTACAGTTTTCACGGTTTAAATGTCCCCTTTTTATTTTTCAGATTTGAATTCAGCAGCGTCTCTCATAGTGAGTCCTGACTCCTGACAGTGGGCAGCACTTCACCAAAACGCCGTGTCACTGAGCTGTGAGGGAAACTCCACTGATAAACCATCATAACATTTATGTCAAAAACTGAGTTTCCAGTTTTGGGCATTCTGGCTACGCATCACTTATTCACCAATGGGTAATGTTTAGATGGATTTTAGGAACTTCCCCTCGATTATATTGGCTCTAACGGTTCAAAAGAGGTGTCAATCGTCAAAATCGAACGAGGGGGGCCATAGATATGGAAAATGCACCCAAATGACCCCAGAAGAGGTTTTTTTTTCTAAATCTCTCTAAAAAGGTCAAATGTCACTTGTTTTTCTACAATCTTGATACAGGGTACTTATTATATGTTGTAGGTTGGATTCCTAAAGCTTTTACTATCTCATCATTCAAGGGTGGTTTTCACTATAAGTAATGTTTTTTTTTTACAATGTTCAATCTGAATTTACTTTAAAATAAAAAAATTCTATATTGATTCTGACTTTTCTACATTCAACTCACAGGTTTATAATTGCTTCGAGAAAAAAGATTATTAATTTACCCCTTTTAGAAGTGAAGTTATATCTCTCACAGACTCCGCCCTCTACTGGACTCTATGGGTACTCCCCTCGATCCTATCATGCAAGCATTCATCCACTGAGACTTTCTAGACGTAGCCGGCCCCTGGGCGGGTCTACCTGAATGCGCGCGCATCTCACCGCATAAAAGGAGACCTTGCCTCCTTACTGTCATCCCTTTCTCTTCAGCAAGGCAGTGAGATACAACTGAGTGAAGAGAGACGGATAAGAATATAAGACAACGAAGAAAATGGACTCACCATTGGAGCGCCCCTGTCCTTCGTGTCCGGGATCCATAGAGGGCAACGACCCCAGGCACTCAAAGTGCATCGAGTGCCTGGGATCCGACCACGTGGCGGCCAACCTGGGCCCGCTTGCAGCATGCAGCGCCTGCCATCTAATTCCTCGCCCCGGCCGCCATCAACGGCAGGCGCAGTTTGAGGGTTGCTACGTCTCGCCGGTGGAGGACCCAGAGCTCGATGTGGTGGAGATGGAGAACCTCGAGGAGGGAGTGCCCTTCGTGTTCGCCATTCCAGCGGACTGGGCGGGTCCAAGCGTTGGGGAGAGGGACGACGATGACGACACCTCGTCGTCTGGGATTTCCGGCGACCGCCAGGAAGGCCAACAGCACAGGTCTGCGCGACAGGACTTCCCGCTGGTGATGACTATGGCGGCGGAGCGTGCAGGCTTGCCGCTCCCCCCACCGCTGCCACCGAGGCCGGTGAGCCGCCTGCGTCAGGGCTTCTACGGCCCGGCCCGTCCAGCACAATCGGCCTTCGTTTCACTTTCAGAACAGACATCTGGCGGTGTGTGGAGGCCACGTGGCGGCAGCCACTGAGAACGAAGGCTCCGGTGACTACTTGGGTTGGAATACTCAGAGTGGAGGCCACTCGGACACAGGTGCGATTACTGCAGCCGGTCGTGTGATGTCCCTGGCCACCGTGGCATCGCGTAACGTGTGGCTAGGTCTGACCGCACTGGCCAAGAAAGAGCGAGACGGTCTCCTTGGGGCCCCCGTTGCCACGGAAGGGCTCTTCGGATCGATATCCTCGTTCACCCAGCGCTTCAGTCGCCTGGAGGGAGAGAGGGCGCAGCTCAGCCGCATGCTTCCGCTGGCTCGCCCTCAAGTCTCTCCGCAAGGGAGTTAGGAAACATTTAACGCCGAGTGTAAAAGCTCCGCTTGATGCATTTCACTGTTTGTGTGAAAGCATCATGGCGGAGCGCGGCGCGTTCAAGGACCTCAGTAGAGAGTCGGTCCTTTCTGTGTCGACCCCCCATGGGCAGAGCTTCCCTTCGCGGGGAGTGCACCGGTTGAAAGACTGCACATCGGCTACAGTTTCGGTTGAACTTGCGCGATGCATCGATTGTGGCGTCTTTGCATCGGTAAAAAAACGATTCATTCATATAATATCCTCTCATCCTGTCAGCACTCAGCCGAGACGATCTTTGATCTTTGTTTCGTCACTACGGAGGCCGAGAGTCTCAGTTATCAACACACATGGAAGTCGAGGAGCTAGAGAAACACAGCGCACCGAAAAATACCTACAAATCAAACGTTTGGCAACACTTCGGATTTTTCAAGAAGGATGGTCAACTTGAAAAATCGCTCGCAGATTGTTAACGATGCCGTACGAAAGTAGTAAAGTAGTACGAGGAACTTAGCGACGCACATAAAGACGCGACATGGGGTCTGCGGCTGAAAAGAGAAACCTGAAAGTAAGACATATGAGTTAAATCACTCAGTGAGGTGTTCTGTCAGAGAGAGTGGTGTTTAGTTTACAGCAGCCTGTGACTGTCAATAATAGTTTAAATGTCTTCCTTACAATTGTAAGCCGTTATGAAAGAGCTGTTTGTGAAAGGTTATTTGTATTTTTTATTGTTTATTGTATATATTACTCCGACCGCTGCGTAGGCCAGATGAATAATCTGGTCCACGGTATGGCTACCGCAGCCGATCGTGTGATGTCCCTGGCCACCGTGGCGTCGCGTCACGTGTGGCTAGGTCTGACCACATTGGCCAAGAAAGACCGAGATGATCTCCGCATGCTGCCGCTGGCTCGCCCTCAGGTCTCTCCGCAAGGGAGAGAGCGCCCGGTGGTGGCAGTACCGGCCCTCACGGGGACAGACTGACTGAACCCGGCAGGGCGCCCGCTCTGGCCCCCGCTCCGGCCCCGGGTGGCGCCATACCCTACCGGCAGAAGCGGAGCGTCTTGCCTGCCGGTTCGCAGTTTTTGTTGATTTGGAAATATATTTCCTGGAAAGGCTACTTTGTACAGACAAAGTTAATAATAATTGTAATATTCCAGTTATAAACAACATGAATCAAAGATGTGTTGTATTTTAGTGGTAAAAAATGCATTCATCATCATAATTATTCTATATATGTGTGACGACCCCTCCACACCACGTGGGGTGCCGTCTGGTTGTGTGTGTGCGCGTTTGCAGGTTCCATTGCCTGACGAGCTGCACCTGTGTGACGAGCTGCTAAGCCTTGATGAGCTACACCTGGCCGGAAGCCTTCAAGAAAGAGCCCAGCCGGATACGTCGCTCTCGGACTCCTCTGGGCACTCTCTTCATGCCAGCCTCGGGGACCTGTGGCTGGTTCTGTCATTACATTGTTTATTTGGGAATAAACAATTGTTATTTTCTTACCCTTCGTCTCGCCTCCCTGCTTTTTGTTGCAGCCCAGGAGCCGGGTTGTAACAATATATAATTGACACAGTGCCTGTAAACCAGAAGAGAACGCTGGCATTTCTCCTCCTACTTGAAAGACTACGGAGGGATAGGGTCTGCAAAATTAGTTTATTTCGGGGATGGGTCGGATGCTCTGACCGGTCCCCCTTCCTGCCCGGCGCCTCTGCAACGCCTCGCGTCGCGTAGAAAAAATAGACTTGAATCCTATTTTGAGCGGAGCCCAGCGCCGAGACGCTTCTGAGACGTAACGCGGCGCGTCTGGTGGAATAGCACCCATTGACTAGAGTGCGGCGGGACGGATCACCAGAGAGTACCACAGCTAAACTACCGCCCAAATCGGTAGGGTTGGCAGGTATGAGACACAAGGAACAGCTGTTTGTGTGCTTCGGGGGTGGGGTAACTGGAAAAGCTCTGTCCAAGAAACGCCTTGCAGGCTGGCTCTGCGAGTGCATTGCGCATGCCTATGAACAAGCGGAGAGAGCCTTCCCCACGGGGGTCCGTGCACACTACACGAGCCATGGCTGTGTCAACAGCCTTATTTAACGGCGTGAGTGTGGAGGACATATGCACGGCGGCGTCTTGGCCAACGCCAGGCCCCTTCATAAAGTTTTATCTCTTGGACATGTCTGGTTCCTTTTCATCGTCTGTGCTTGCTGGGGCAACGCAGGACTGGAGAGGAGGGAGGGGGGCTGTGGGTCAGTGGGCATCTGACCCCCTCCCCGGACGTAATGCGCTTACGTTTTCCCCCGGCCCCCGGCCCCGGGGGATGTGACGCACACATGGGCCCATAGGGGCTGGAGGACTCTTTTTCCCATGCTTTAGGGCGGGAGGGGGGAATCCTCCACGTCATAGCACACCTCCGCGGGGTAAGCCCGTCAGGGTGTGCTCTGTCAGCCGCAGCCTTCTTCAACTAATTCTTCTTCTTCTTCTACTTGTAATTCAATGTGCCTGCCCGCGAAATATTGGACAAAAGAAACTCGGCTAGTAGTGTCAACTAAATCCAGAGTTTTACAACAAAAGTACTTTAAGCGAGGTAAGTTACGAATTTATGTAAGTGTGGGATTGAATATTAAATGTCTTATGTTATGTATTATATAAACCGTATTATTACAATGTTTACTGTCATTTCCCTGTAAACATAACAGTCTGCAATGAAATGGTTGTCTCCTGTGTGCTCCACTTCCTCCTTGGCGCACCGGTAATTTTCTCAAAAAATTAAAATAAAGTCAGAAAAACGTGTTGCGCACGAGAAACTCGTGTGAAACTCGTTTTCCTGACTTTATTTTTTTCTCATATTTCTTCTTTATGTCTCTTAAACCGTTATCCCGACTTTTTTTTTTTATCTTCTTTTTTCTTTTTCACAAGATACTTTCTCATAAGACTTTTTTTCTTTTCTCTCATTCTTTTTTTCCCATGTCCCTTTAGGGCAGGGGTGGGGAACCTCCGGCCCCCGGGACGTATACGACCCGCGAGACAATTTGATACGGCCCTCGAGGTAACACCGGGTAGCACACGCAAAAAATAAAATAAATAAATAAATCAAGACCGTAAAATAATTAAACAAGCGAGTGCCTGTTTTTCCTGGCCAAGGTCAGGGTCCTTGAACACAACACGGGCCTAACGTGTCGTCACATGGTATATGTCTCGTCCGACAGGGGTATACATCCATGGTTTAGAGCTGCCGGAGAGCACCAGGACGTCGCTCCGGCCCGGGACTTCACAAATAGCTGCGTTCACACCGCAGTACCTTTCCCACTTTAGTTCCGAAATGTCGCGTTCACACCAAAAAGAGCCGGAACTCAAATTAGTTAATGAGAACCTTTTTACCCCCTTTTCCATTCCTGCTAGAGAGCAGGGACTTTCGTGGGAGAAAAAGGTTCCAATTTCTGATTGGCTGGGCGGATTGCGAACCACGCCCCGTAAAACTCAAAAAAAGTTTTGTGAAGCCGTCATTTTATTATCCTAGCATTATTAGCATTATTAGCATTAGCCCAGCGTAGAAACGCAGAGAGACTAACTTATGGCAACACAAAATAAAACATGGGAGCGGTGGAGATGAGGAGGTGTCGGCGTTCTGGAGATTTACTCGGAAGGCTTCAGTAGAAGCTGCTGGGAGTCCTTCTACTGAAGCCAGTCCCCAACTCTGGGGACCTCCGGCCGGGGATTTTGGGCGGCAGTATACAGCGTGAAGTTGTTTAAGTCCTGCCAGTAAACTCAAAGCAGAAGAAGAAGTGACGTCAGCGGCTTAATTTGCCTAATCCACCCTCAGGGACTTATTCCGGTGTGAACGCGATCTCATGAACCTTTGTGGGAAAAGTACTGCAGTGTGAAAGCGCCTAATAGTACCCATAAGGAGACGTACACATGCCGCAGTTTTTGCGCGGCTGTGTCTTTCGTTGAAAGCCCAGTGGCGATCTGTTCATCTATCATACTGATCATACAGTCAATAACTTATTGTTAGAAGTTATTCGCATCTGGTTAGCTAGCTATGCTAACGAATATAAGAAGCTTTTTCTACAACCAGTGAGGTAAAGGCACATCTTTATATGATCATTATAGTTATAAAAAAATAAGAGAATAAAGTAAACAGGTATAAAATACAATATGTCAGTAAAAAAAAGTTGTTATTAATAAACAAGAATACAGTTTGAAAGGGGAGTGATTTGTAAAATATCCATAAAGAAAAGTAAATCTGCTTCCAGTTCTGTTTCATATGGGTGTTGAGAGATGTATCCATAGATGGATGTGCACCAGATTGATACTTTTAACTTCAACATTTAAAAATAAATCTTCCTGGGGGAAGGTTAGGTCCCCCCCCCAATCACTTAAATCATGTCCATATGGATAGGAAACTAAATACATATGCACACATCTTGTGTCCATATCTTTCTGTTTTGGTGGTCATGCCACAACCGTGCACGTGCATGCATGTGAGAGTCATGGTAAAATATCTGGACTAAGAGATTGCTTTTTCTTTGCACACCATGAAAGAAAGGCCAAATGAATGGGCTGTGATTTTAGTATTGTAACGTTCACAAATGGAGTCGGAAACAGGCTTCCAGTTATTAGGCTTTAATAACTCTTCTTATTCTCAGATGATCACAGGTTCATGTACAGCTTGTGGGTTCAACCTCATACACAGGCCGTTTCTCAATCGCGAGGAAACTGGCTTCCAAGCCAATATTTCAAGGATACTACGTCATCGAGTGGCGCCGAAGGACTGTTCCAATCTCCAGCATACTTGGAATTTCACCGAGGCCACGTCCTTGGTTTGGGGGTAATTTTGATGCTGCACATGGGTAGACTTCGCGTCCTTCAAATCCCCACAATGCTTTGCGCACGGACCAATTTCAAAAACCCTTGCAGAGAATGGCTGAACCGACGCAGCACAGCACACATTTAAATGTAAGTATGTAGTGGCGTAGAACATGTGTTGATAAATATGTTACTTTGTTGCATTTGTTATCACCAAAAATGTGTTTTGTGAAAGTAAAGCAAGTTCATAATTAGATAGACATCGTGAGGTATTTATTTTCGGTACAGTTTATGTTGAAACCGTTAGAGAGAGTGGCACACTTGTTAGCCTGTTCCATTCTTCTTTGTTTTCCGAAGCCGTGGCTTGGAAGTATACTTGCTTCGTTTCTGAAGGAAGTGACTTGGAAGTATGCGACTACCAAGCCAGTATCCTCGCGATTGAGAAACGGCCACACACTCTAACTCCCACACATACCCATAAATATATCAGTGTCTACGTCACAACTTCCCGCCCTCCCCCGTCTACTCCCCCAACCACAGGCCCGCACCTCAACCAGCATCACTGTGCAGCTCTATGATTGGCAGAGAGGCGGGGGATGCCTGAGTGACACCCTCAGCATCCTATACAGGGTCGCTACACTAGCCCCCCACTACAAAGTTCCTCGCCCACGGGGAACAAATAACACCTAGCACAAACACTATAACTACACACTGTACTTTGACTAGGAAGGTCTGGGTGGACTACCATCCCTTCCAGTGAGACCAGGGCACATTCTTGCCCTCTACAGGAACCGAGGGGTCTCACTATAAACTTTAATACCAAACAAAGTCTCTGAAACAAACCGGGGGTCGTGACTGCCTTCTCGGCAGGGGGATTGGGGTCAGGAGGACGGGGGTTGCCGGTTCTGGCCCAGGCAGGGAAAGGGGGAAGAAAATGGGGGGACACTCCGTCCCTGATGGGGGACTGCTGCTCTGCTCGCCGGGGGACCTGAGTGGGGGTGTCGAGGGGGCGGCTGTGGGCCCCGGTGTTCCTTGGGCCTGTGGGGAAGCGACTCCTCTGTACGGAGCCAACCTGTCTCTGTGGAGCACAACTTTTCTCCCCTTTGGTGGCAGCTGCACCCTGTAGACCACTTCCCCGACCCTCTCCAGTACTCTGCAGGGACCAACCCACTGGCTGTCCAGTTTTGGGCACCGGCCTTTGTTCCGTTGTGGGCTGTAGACCCAGACCAGCTCCCCGGCCCGGAAATGCTGGCCTCTTGTCCTGGTGTCATAATCCCACTGCTGACACCAATGTAACGTTCACAAATGGAGTCGGAAACAGGCTTCCAGTTATTAGGCTTTAATAACTCTTCTTATTCTCAGATGATCACAGGTTCATGTACAGCTTGTGGGTTCAACCTCACAACACACTAACTCCCACACATACCCTATATATCAGTGTCTACGTCACAACTTCCCGCCCTCCCCCAACCACAGGCCCGCACCTCAACCAGCGTCACTGTGCAGCTCTATGATTGGCAGAGAGACGGGGGATGCCTGAGTGAAACCCTCAGCATCCTATACAGGGTCGCTGCAGTATTTTTAAGCAGAGGTCAATAATTTGTACGGCCCTCAGAGGATGTTGAAAAAATTGAAATGGCCCTTGAGAGGAAAAAGGTTCCCCACCCCTGCTTTAGGGGCTCCGTAGACTCTAGAGACAAACCAGGGGACTTTATTTTTATATCTGTGTCTGTCCATTTGGTGTAGTATTTTATCCAATATTACATTTTGTATATATATTAGTCACTTTCTTATGAAATGCCAGGTTTTAGGTCTTGGTTTGAACATTCAATCCTGAAAATAAAAAATATATACATTCTATGGTTTGAACGTGATCGGCTCTTTAGTTCATCAGAAACAGCAATTACGAGAGCACACAGGAAACATTATATTTAAAGTTATAGCTTGTAGCCTACATCCTGTGACGACCCCTCCACACCACTAGGTGTTCCGTGGTCTCTCTCTCTTGTTTACAGGTTCCAGTGCTGTGGGTGATCGTGGACAGTGATCTCTCAGTCCTCTCGCACACTCCCCTGAGCCTCACGCCGCGGCTGTTTATTTTTGTGTCCATTAATAAATTATTGTTATATTTTCATACCCCTCGTCTCGACTCCCAGCTTTTTGTTACAGCCCACGAGCCAGGTTGTAACACATACGAAATGTACATTATAATTATGTTAAAAAAAACGATTTCATAAATATATTTTTTCTGCTCATATGTGGTCCATGTTTCGGTAAGCCATCAAGTTGACTTCCGTTGAGTATAAATATTACTAAAAATTGATATAAAATAAAAACTGCATATATTTATATATACCTCTATACTAGTATTTCCTGTGAAGTGTCATGCAAATGTATGTGTAGTCATTCAAAGGAGAGGATGTTCAAAAATGGCGTTTATTTAAAAAAAGGAAAAAAAAGAAACAAGAAGACCACCATGCTGACTTCTGCCTACTGAACAGAAACATTGTAGATAGAAAATGGCGTTGGACGTTCGTTGACACAAAGCTCCTTATTAAAATAAATAAATACAATATCCTCCCCGAATCAGTTTCTCCTCACAGGAACACAGAGAAACCCGTCCCACCGCTACACACCAGAACAAAGTCAGAGAACATTTGACACATTTAGCTTAAACTCCACACAGTGTCATACAGACGTTAAACAGAAGTGATGTTCAGAGCATCAGATTCAGTGTCACGTAACAATTACACAAATCATGTCAGTAGTGTTCAATGTTCACTAACGTAGGTAAATACAACTGGAACTGAAAAAGCTGCCGTGGTTATTATGGTGCTTTTATACAATCAGTGCCTTCACTGAGGGGGTGATCTCTGGAGGAGTCACGTAACAGAATAAATATATATATTAAAGAGGATTGTTACAGTAATGCCGAATTGTAGTGCCAGGCCCAGGGTCAGTTAGCATTTTTAGCCGCGGGATTCCTCTGCAGATTTCCAATGCTTTTGTCATAGAATTAGTTATTTATTTGAGAAATGATGTGGTTAAATTAAGAGTTGTTGTTCTTCCTTAGAAATTGTAGCTGTAAATGTGATACAGATGAGAAGACAGATATTGTCATGTCTGTGTTTCGAGTATAGAACCAGGAGGCGATTAGCTTAGCATAAAGCTAGTACACAGCTATCAAATGATTATTGTTACACCACCTATCAACATTTCTAAGGTTTATTGATAAGGACATTGAGATACAGTAATGCCAAATGTTGGATTTGGAGTGATGTTTGTGCTATAACTATTTATTGACAAACAACTGTTTATCTTGAAAGCTAATACAAATCCCTCTAAGACCATCATTTGTCATTTTTGCAACAAAAAAATTATTTGTAGCAGATTTAAACTTGTATTGGAAATCTGCTGTGCATGCAAACCCACGGTAGAACAATAACAACAACAAATCTGGGCTGGCCTACAACACATAAAAACAAAAGCAAATGTTCAATTTGACATTATGGACACAATACAAATTCTCGTCAGTCATCAGTCCTTATTTAAATAAAATAAAAGTGTCTTCCAGAGGGCACATATTCAAACTGAACCATCCCAAAATTAAAATGTCCGACCGTTTACCCTCCCTTAAACAAGGAACCAGACCCTCACTTCCTTTTTCATCTTCCTAATGCAGTGCAACAGGAGAGCTACACCTGTAATCTGCCAACTTATTACACACATGTCCTTCCCACAGGCCGGAGAACATAGAAATCATAAACCGTGAGAAATGCTGGTGTGAGGAAATGTGCGACAAATCTGGATGTGCTTCTAGAGAGGAAACGACACTGAGCAGAGACGCTGGATGCTTTTATTTTAAGAGGGTCCTGTTTAAAAGCTTAGCGGCCGTCAGTGACTGGTTATAAGTCGGCCGGTTCTTAGCTTGGCTCAGTTTCAATCGCTGTCCTCAGGATAATCCTACCTACTGTACGCTAGCTGAGGCTTCTCATGCTTTCTTCACCTGACATTAGAGTGAGGAAACAGCTATGCAGAATAACTCGTGAATATTTAAGCAGCCTGGGAAATCACCTAGTCGGTTTAATTTGATCTCTGCGGTGGTGCTGAGGCTGTTTAAACAAATCCTCTTGTCTAAGTTTCAAGAGGATACAAACACTGCTGCTCCTGAACAACGTCTACTTGTGGCGACAGCTTATGACTTTTATGGATTGCAGAAATGAAAGTGATTCAACGTGTAATGCCAACATGGTCCCAAAGAAATAAAGAAAGCGGAATAACGTGTAACGGGGTGTAGAAATGAGAAGGGTTGTTAGCGGTAACAGTCTAAAACAGACTTCTAGACTTTCACAGCTTAGCGATCGTAGCATTACATTAGCACAAAGCTAACTTAAATCCGCACTCTATTAGAGGAATATCACATTTTAAGTGACAAAGGATATTTTAGTTTTAATCAAATTCGACACAAATGGAAATAGAGCTTTTCCGACTCAATTTACAGACTGGTGTAGGAAAAGCTTTTCCAGAGGTTCTACTACATAGAGAAAGGTATGAGCCTGTCCCTTTGGTCAGATTAAGTCTTATTCCACATTCAATTGGGGTTATTTTAACATATTTGTTCACAGATAAAACAAGCAGTTGTTCACCAGCGCTCATCAGCTCCAAATGAAACACAGATGGTGAAAAAATTAACAAGAGCAAAACTAAAAGTACAAATCCAACTGTAAGTCAGCATTCTCCATCCCACTTGTGTCAGTTCAACATGGAGCAGGCGGTAAAAAAAACTAAGTATTGCACTGGTTTGGTGTGAGTCAATGGATGGGAGGTCATCATATAAATAACAACAACAAGAACCAAACAGTTTTTACCATAATAATAATAATAATAATAATAATAATAATAATTGTAATGCTAATAAAAACAGTTCAGACTCTGCTGGTTTACCACTGCTGCCAGCTGAAGTCGTCGTTGGATCCGAACACGATGAAGAAGCCCAGGATGGTGCTGAAGATCACCACGTTCCCCGTTAGAACGAGTGCACACGCCCCCCAGGCGATCTGAGAACAAACGCATCAATAATTCACGTTAACAAATGCTGCGCTGAATGCTGCCAGGCTTCAGCGCATATTGAGGGCAAACTCTACCGGCTGTCAACAGCAAGAGTTTACAGAACCACTTCCACAGACTGCTCTACGATGAGATGTCAACAGCAAGAGTTTACAGAAACACTTCCACAGACTGCTCTACGATGAGATGTCAACAGCAAGAGTTTACAGAAACACTTCCACAGACTGCTCTACGATGAGATGTCAACAGCAAGAGTTTACAGAGTCACTTCCACAGACTGCTCTACGATGAGATGTCAACAGCAAGAGTTTACAGAAACACTTCCACGCAGTTGTTGTGTTCAGGAGGAGACGTTAACAGCAGCTAAATGCTAATCATGTCAAACTGCAGCCGGTACCTCCGTCTCTCAGGGCTTCTGCTATCAGGCCAAACATGTTTTTTTACAGTCATTTTTGTTAATTCACTATTTGGTTTGACTGTTTTTTGCTCAATGGGATATGGCTGCTTGTATATGACTTAGTAACTGTTGTGTTATAAAGTAAGACTTATCTTAAAATGGAAAAAGTTCTTGAGGATTTCGAGTAAATTGGGGTCATGTTTAATTTAACAAAGCTATCTTAAAACACCCAGTTACAAACTCTGTACATGTTTATGAGGTGTTTTGTGATTAAAAGTCATTTCTTTAGCCGATTGCATGTGCAGTGAGCAGAGGACTAGATACAAATACAGCGAGAGATATGTGTGAGTTTGTAAAGTAATGCTTCGATTATGGCAACAACAGACCTTTCCTTTTTTATTAAATCGATTCGACTTTAACACAGGGGTCGGCAACCTTTTTGATATGAAGTGCCATTTAAAAAAATTAAAAAATTGTCATCAGCGTGCCGACGATCGAGAATTATCAACGGGGGGGGGGGGGGGGGTTGAGGAGCTTGACGCTCGTGAACTATCGGCCGGAGGGCGGGGGGAGCCTCGCTGCGGGGAAGCAGTGTGTGGACCTGTCAACGAAACTTACACATTGACCACATTTAAATAATTGGTTTAAACGGCATAATAATAATAAGGACAATCGTCCGTTCTATGATTCTCCAGAACACACATGTTATGATATTAGGGTCATGCAGAGTGAGATGAGATCGCTGTCCCTTTAAGAGAGAGAGAGAGAGAGAGAGGGGTGTGGTTTGTGCATGTGTGTGTGTGGATGGCAGGGCGACAGTGAGGGAACGTGTATGTTTCTGGAAGTGAAACGAGGCAGCAGAAAAACAGAGCTCTGTGATGTATTTTGTGAAACAGAAGAACAGCTAAATAAATGTAACGCCCCCCAAGAAGAGCTCGCCTCTCTCCAGTCATTTAAGCTAAAGTGGGTTATTGAACCTGAAGCTTGTTGCTTCTGCCCTCCTCGACTACGGTCTGGGAGCCGACAGGAAAGTTCAACACACAGATGGCCAGTCCGCCCCTTTGTAGCATATTATCTCGATGAGAGATGAGCAGATCGCCACTGGGCTTTCAACTAAATACACAGCCACGCAAAAACTGCGTCATTTGTACAGCTCCTTATGGGTACTGCAATTAGTGAAGTGCTTTCCTCCGTGGTGAAACGATCAGCACTGCACCACGGAGGAAAGCGGCAGAAAGTCGCCTGGAGATAAAGAGAGCGGGGCTGCGTTGCGTGCATGGCTTCCTTCTGCAGGTAACGGGGAGACGCGCTCTGGCGGCGGTCTCGTTCAGGATCCGAAAATACAATTTAAATATTATTGCACACTTATTCCACTTATTCCTAGTGTGCCACTGGTTACGGTGCCAGGGGGTTGCCGACCCCTGCTTTAACATATCACATCGATTTAATAGAAAATAGTCAAAAATGTCTGTTCCACTTTCTAAAAGTTCAAGGTGAGATCTTCAAATGTCTTGTTTTGCTAATCCAAAACCAAATAAAATCAAGTTGTTAATGTTATTGTCATCAAATCCCATAAAAACACCAACACTTAGTGACTTCTACCCTCTCTGTTTCACTAAAAGGCCAAATCGTTTTCCTTAAAAAGCTAATCCCTGCATCTTTCTGCAGACGTTACACAAACAGGAAGAAATAGTGCGGATGAATCCACATGTGGAGCTCTAGTGAGTGTTTGGGGCAGAAGCAGAGTTTCCGTTGACCGGTAAAATATGCTGAAGACGGGCAAATCTAAATCTCTCCGGTCAAAATCATTTTCCCTGATGTGATCAGACAAGAAGACATTTTGTGTGTGCTTTATATGACCATTTTCCCAGGAGGCGAAAGTAATGGGTTACATTTGTTATGATGTGTTTTCAATGTGTGTAATTTTTACCCTTGGTTTCCTTCTTTGGCAAAGTCTTAAAAAACGGTGTGTTTGTGTACTATTGTGAAATGCACTGAGAGGCTTCTGTGACTTACTACTGCAGCTCTGGCGAAGATGATGGGCAGGCCGAAGGCTGAGATGACGATGCCCGTCGTGAGGAAGATGGCCAGCTCTTTGCAGGCGTTGCTGGCCGAGTCTGTGTCGTCCACCACCCTCCGAGAGATGCAGTACGGGATGGGGGACAGGATGTAGAAGAACAGGAGGAACAAAGGCCAGTATTTACTGTAGAAAGAGGGAAAAAAGAAACATAAGTTAGTCATTTAAAGGTGGGGTAGGTAAACAGCTCGAGTGCGCTAGAATCTGAAAGTACGCAGCCGAAAAAAATCTGCCTCTTCCTTCAGACTTCCTCACAGAGCCCCTCCTCCAACACACACGCACGCGCACATGACCAATGAGGGCACGAGATACGTTTGTGCACAGATGGAAGGCTGACAGGCAGGTAGGCCATCCAGTTATTTTAGCCGGGCCGGCTCCGATGATTGGTCGTGCTTTTTACAGCGCCACGGCTTCCACAGATGATGTTTTTTCATGTATTTATTGTCAAAGCATTTAATATATTCATTGCTATCAGGATGTTAAGAGCATTCCATGGAATATAACAACAAGTGTTTCTGAAGTGAATTACCTACCCCACCTTTAAGTGGACATTATCAACACGAACAATCTGAGAGGAATGCGTCTAGAAAGTGGTGGTACATATATTTGTAATAAAAGTGCTGAGGAAAACTGGAACAAAGATGGTGACTCTGTGCAGAAGATACACAAACAAAAGCCTTCAAATTTTGAAAATGTGCCGGAATAATTTGTTTATCAATGCTTGTATATTTCAACAATACTGCCATCATTTTGATCACTATAATTGTGATATTATTTGTTTTACCGTTTCATCTCTACCTCAGGGTTATCCACCATAAATATGAAACAAAAGACACAACTACATGAACAATTAGATATCAGAATATAATGTACATTGTTCTTTGTGTCATGTGGTTTGGTTAGCACTTGGTGAGGCTACATTTACAACAAGGCATTCCAAAATGCCGTACAATTAAAACAAACAACACATTATATAGTGACATTGGAAACAGTTATATTGGAACCCCCAGGTTAATCCGACTGTGCTCCACACCTGCATCTAAAGCTGTAAACCCATGATGGGATCACCCAGAGTGCATGTGTGTGAGTGCCAAGTGTGAAAGAGTTCTCACTCACTCACTCACTCACTCACTCACTCACTCACTCACTCACTCACTCACTCACTCACTCACTCACTCACTCACTCACTCACTCACTCACTCACTCACTCACTCACTCACTCACTCACTCACTCACTCACTCACTCACTCACTCACTCACTCTCACACACACACACACACACACACACACACACACACACACACACACACACACACACACACACACACACACACACACACACACACACACACACACAGTGATGGTGATACTTACTCGTACACAGGGAGGGCACATCCTAGCATGAGGAACATGAGGCCGATGGCCCCCCCGAAGGACAGGCTGATGAGAGCTAAGAGAAGAGAGGAAGAGGGGAGGATATTAAGCATTTCACTACCCGGCAGAATACAAAGTCATTACAACTAGCTGCACCTTTACACATCAATCCATCAATAATTATAATCAAAACATATCATATATATTACTCTGAAATGTGCTAATCTGCATAATGAGTACTGAGTTTACCAAAAGTCTGAAAAGAAATGGTTTCGGTGCTTATACTTTTGTACTTTTACTTGAGAAACATTTGCAAGAGAGTAGATATACTCTAGTCTAGTGCAAGTAAAATTCCTGCATTGCAAAAGTCTAGTAGATCTAATTTGACTAAAGTACAAGATCTGAGTACTTCTTCCACATCTGCAAGTACCTCAACATTTTACTTCCAATACTTGAGTACATGTACTATATTACTATCTATCCACCACCACTGCCATCACATCCTTGCAGCAGGCTTCTCATGTGATGAATCAGCTGATTTCACGTGTAACAGCTTCATTTGCAGTCTAAGCCGGGTCATTAGGGACTCGTGTTAAACTCTGGGAGCATTACAGTGAGTTTACATGCTGGTTTAACAGAACATAATCCCGGCAGATCACTGAAGAAAGCACAGCATCTCAATCAAGTTAGGGTGCAGCTAGCATTAGCATTATAACGGTATCTACCTAAGTCATGAGGAGGGAGGAGGGGGAATAAAATACACCATCGTTATGTAACATGACATAGCTGCTTGAGTGTCAAATAACATTATTGTGCATTTCATTGTGTTGCTGTGGATTTTCCTGGGCAAATGAATAAAGGCTAAAATGCTAACGATTCTGCTGCATGGATGTATAAGAGAACTGGATACCCCGTTCATTGCTATGAGAGTTACTCAGTAGCGCGTGAAGCTCAAAATAAAGGGACTGTAGATTCAGAAAGTACCCGGATCATCAGGGGACCTGGGCCCATTGAGCATGCGCAGTTGAGTTTCCCCTTAAGCCCCGCCTCCTATACCCCTGCTCTTAGCTCAGTAACATTAATTGAAAGAGAATATAACTCTGGATTCAGTTTTAAAAAGTAGAAATACAATAATACATAACCAATAACTCACCTTAACTTGTTCTATGAGTTTTTTTTAATTAAATGTTCTAGATCATGTTCAAAAAGTATATTTTCCTTGCATTTGTTTAAAATGTTTATGATTGTAATAGTACATTTAAAAATATGTATATTTATGTATAGATATCCCAATTGTACAAAGCTGTGGCAATACTGTATGTCATTGTGGTCATGCTAATAAAGCTATTTCTGGCTAATAAAGCTAAAGCTGGTTCTCTGATCCAACCTTTTTTGTTGTTTTTTACTTTTTATATAACGTTTTTATTTCTGTTCCTTCCTATTTTTACTCATTGTTACTGTTATGTATCTTGTCTTGCTCTGTAAAGCATTTTGCACTGCATAGTGAATGAAAGGTGCTAGATAAATTAAGTGTATTATTATTATTATAAGAGTATTTTGGGCCAACATGACGTCACGGCCGTTGTAGTGCCACCATTTGGCCACTACGTCATTCAAACATTCAGCTTCAACGGCCGGCTTGGCATGCTACACCGGCCCTGCTGCTAACTCCTTCTTCGCTACCGTTAGCTAGCTGGACGTGGAAAACGCATCCATATTTCTACAGGATGATGAGTCAAAGTGGCGTTAACTGAGCCGGAATGTAGAAGCTTTCTAGAGGGAATGAAAGGTGGAATTGGCTTACCTTTAATCCCAGCCATTTCTCCTGGACAAAAGCTCGACTCACAGCCCTGACGAATGACAACAGTGCCCCCCCTCCGAGTGAAGCCGAGAGAGGACGAGTCCGACCGAACCTCCGGCAGTGCTGCCTTCAGGAGCTAGAATAAAGTTCGGAATGATGAGACTATCAAAGAAATAACCTGATTAAATAAAGGTGAATAATCGTTTGTAGTTGTATTGTTGATTGCCAATGAGAGGGGAATAGGTTTCCGGCAATTACAACTTTGACATAAATCGGTGTCGGACACTAAGAAAGTCTTCATTATTATGAGGCAATGTATAAACGATGTTACTACTAACTGCCTACTATGGCAGCTCTACGAAAGCCTCACTTTTCACGTTGGCATAATTTGCCCGAATGTAACACACATATAGAATTATTATTATTATTATAAGTTACATTGTAGAATTAAGTCGTGGTTAATCATTAATCATCTTTTTGAGTATTTATTTAAATTAAATAAATATACAGAATTCTTGTTTACCCGGATGTGTACAGCTTCTACTTCCGCCGACTCTGTGAGCCCATTCGGCGAAGATGGCGAGCGGAGGGATCTCGGTCGCTTCGCTGTGGACCGAAGTGAACCGCTGTGGGCAGAATGGAGACTTTACAAGAGCCCTTAAAGCTGTGACTAAAAGTACGTATTCACATCTTTCCTTGCTACTCTCAAACAAACACTGTAGTTGTGGGTAAACAGTGGAAAAACGGTCTATTTCTTCAGTGGCTGAGCTAGGGCCAACAGCATGACCAGCTGTTGGAATGTGGCTAAGCTAATGGTACACATGGACTTGTCAGGTCTCTCAAACAAGCAATTAGCTTTGTATGGTAAAAGTATATTCATAAATGTATACTTGAGTGTCGTGGCTACACATGCATCGAGTGTGTGTAGATTTGATGTGACATTATAAAGTATTATTTAGCTGAAGAAATGCGTGGTCCTGTCTTGACTAGTGACGTGTCCCTAGCCTTACAGCTAACTAATCATAATGCTAACCAGCTTTCAGTCAGCTGTGACCAGACCATTAGAAATGTTTTTCTCTTTCAATAATACTGTTCTCCGTCAGCACTAAATCAGTCCTTCCTTCTATTATTTAGCCTACTAATGACACAAACATTATAATCAACATACTAGTGTATTGACATTATGAATCTCCTCTCCACTTTCCTTTCATTTTTTCTTGGGGTATTTTCATATTATAGTGCAGGTCATATGCACTGTTATACTTAAGAAGAAAACATGTTTTAAGGTTAGGTTTCATCAGTATTCCTTTTCTCAATTCATTATTTCTATGTATTCTCCGACCTGATTTGGTTTATTTTTATAGAAATACACTTTTTCATGATTTAAGCTCTCTTTTTTTAAGACACACGCTTTGAAAAATCTCTTTAATCTGCTTTGTTTTATCTTATCTTGTTCACAGTTGTGCAAGACAACAGGGAGGATGTGACGGCTCTTCACTGTAAATTAGTTTGCCTCGTTCAGAACGGCAGCTTCAAAGAGGCGCTAAATGTCATGAACACTCATTCAAAACTGCTCGGCGGGTAATATACTATTTCTCTGTTTTTTCTTTAATGTTTTGACTCTTATAGACCGTATTCAAGTGTATGTGTAGAGCACAGTCTTGTACAAAAGCAGTAAAAAGTGCGTTATAGAGGGGAAAACAAGTAATAAATGACATACACAAATCCTAGCTCTTCCAAAATAGTAACTCACTCATTTAATACTCGAGGGGCACAGGCACTGAAGTACTATCAGATATATTTATATAAATACATTTGTCACAACACCTACTTGCTCCCCTATTTAACATACAACCTATACGTTGTTTTAATGCTGTACGTTAATGCTAATGTTATCAAAACTGTTCAACAATATACATAACTGCACACAACTTTTGCAATGCTTGTTTGAGGCTTTACACACAAACAATAACGAGAGTACATGTCGTGCAGTTGGCTCCATCTCCCCACTGAAATAATGTTTATCTCATTTCTCAGTGACGTTGTGTTTGAGAAGGCGTACTGCGAGTACCGTCTGAACCGAGTGGAAAGCGCCCTGAAGACCATCGAGTCTGCTCCTGAACAGACAGACAAGCTGAAGGAGCTTTATGGTCAAGTGGTGAGGCTGAAAAGCATCTAATTATGGCTGGACGTCTTTGATCTGTGGACTTAGCTTTTAAACCCTGTATATTGAAAGTAGACGGTGATCCTACCCAGCTCTTTGTTTGTGAATGTGATGGGAAAGCATCAAACGTTTTCTCTCAACCTCTCAAAGACTCCTGCTGATAGTAAGTGTCTCTCTCTTTATGTTGCAGCTGTACAGGATGGAGCGCTACGATGACTGCAAGTCCGTCTACACTGACCTGATCAGAAACTCCCAGGACGAGTACGAGGAGGAGAGGAAGACCAACCTCTCTGCTGTGGTGGCGTCTATGAGTCAGTGGGAGGAAGCGCCATTGGTAAGCTCTTTAACAACATTTAAAAAAAATGTTTTTGTTTTTTTTCAACATGCATGTATTGTATTATTGTGTTTTAAGAAGATGTGTTGCGTGTTCTGCTACAGGAGGATCTGGGTCTCCCTGAGTCCACGTATGAGCTGTGCTACAACGCTGCCTGCGCTCTGATTGGTCAAGGACAGCTGACAGAGGCGCTCGGGAAACTACAGGAAGCAGAGGGTCAGTCTCTTTCTGATCTGAGCTTCTGTCCGATTTCTATTTGATCAATTCTTTGGTTTGACATGAACTGATTGTGTTTATTTCACAGAGCTGTGCAGAGTGTCTTTGGCAGAGGATTTCTGTGAGTGCTGCTTTTGGTTTTATCAAGCCTTATTCATTATTGGTGGAAGATGCTTGTAGATGATGATGGGATGCACTAGGTATGTGGATTGATCTCAGAAAACCATCAAGTGGACAATAATGAATATGGATTCTTAATATATGTAAACAAAGAATTGTGAAAGGCAATAATCTTGTAGAATGGTTTTTATCTTGAGGGAAGTTGCGTGGGTAAATCAGCCGCCACATTTCTAAATACCCCAAAAGAGAAACAATAAGAATATATACAAATTCAATTAAATATGGTGTTTTTCTTTGGACTAAATGCACAACAAAGCCCACGCTTGTCTTCAATACCCTCCTGATAATCACTGTGGTTGTTGTTTTGTCCCTCTCAGGATGTGACTGAGGAGGACATCGAGTCAGAGCTGGCTGTAATCCATTCTCAGATGGCGTACGTCATGCAGTTACAGGGCCGGACGGACGAGGCTCTGCAGCTCTACAACCAGGTCATCAAGCTCAAGTGAGTTCATCAAAAGCAGAGAAATGATGTTAAATGAATATAGTCTATCCTAGTTAAATGTGTTGTGTGATTGTAATAGTATGGAAATGCCTGTTAACTTGTTACTGGCATAGATGTACACAAGTCAATACATAAGCTGTGAGTTTTTAGTGCGTGAACAGTGGAGCTGTTCAATGAATATTCCATGCTCTTAATTTGCAGGCCGTCAGACGTGGGGCTGCTCGCTGTGACTGCCAACAATATCATTACAATAAACAAGGTGAGTGTTTGACGCTCAAACATTTACATTCACAAAATATTCCAAGTTCTGCCCTGATTCTGGAAAAGACTACATTAATACTACTAAGCCTTTGACATCAGAAATGAAATGGTTTTCTGAATAACACAAATAGCTGACCACAAACAGGCAAAGGGCTTTGTGTCGCAAAGAAAACACAATTGAAATGCATAACCCGAATGTATACATGCTCACAGCGTTTCCGCCAGGGGGGCGTCTTGCCGTCATTTGACGTCACCCTGAACTCGAGCCGAGGGAGTCCAAAAAAAAAGAAGAAATTCCAGAGAAGATCGAGA
This sequence comes from Notothenia rossii, assembly GCF_949606895.1. Taxonomy (NCBI): domain Eukaryota; kingdom Metazoa; phylum Chordata; class Actinopteri; order Perciformes; family Nototheniidae; genus Notothenia; species Notothenia rossii. Next base: position 89,504,682 of record NC_136901.1, read on the forward strand.
GTTTTTATCGCTTGAAGTGACGAAAAGTAAAAGCACACCCCCTCTGTTGGATGGGCAAAGGAGTCTGGTGGGATTCTTTTCGCCGCCAGCAAAGCGTGTTCCTGTGACGGAAAGTGTACTGCCGGCGAGCCTTGGCGGGGGGGGGCTAGTGGAGAACGCGCGTGAACTGCGAGCGCCGGAGCCTCGCAGCGGCGAAACTGAGGCTCCGTGGTTAAGAGCCGGAATTCCCATCACTAATACGTAAAGAGATAGTATCTATAAGGGACGGCTCAATTCAAAATTCAAGTGACGTGGCACGACGTGACGTCACCCCCCCCCCTCGCTCTCGGGGTGGACGCCCTCGCCGCCCTGGTCTGGCGGAAACACTGCATGCTCATAAAACTGCATATCCTAAATGTGTTTATTGGAAAATCCTACACATAATAAAGGCTTATTCCTAATGTCCTAAGTGAATAATGTTTCAACATGACCCTGTTCTCATATACGGAGTTATAGAGCAAGACAAGTGTTGCATGCAAACATAGTACATTTGGCTAATATTTCATCATAAATCTTAGGCAAAATACTGCTTTAATTAAATGTGTTTTAATGAACGCGGTCTGTTTCCGTAGGACCAAAACGTGTTTGACTCTAAGAAAAAGGTGAAGCTGACGAACGCTGAAGGTGTGGAGTACAAGCTGGCCAAGAAGCAGCTGCAGGCCATCGACTTCAACAAATCCCTGCTGGCCATGTACACCAACCAGGTAGATGAAGAGCTGTTATCATTCACATCAAGAGGAGAACAGGAATGGCTGACTTCTCAGAATGTGAGATCCCGTTACTGATCAGGATCATGTGTTTGCATCCACAGGCTGAGCAGTGCAGGAAACTGTCGTCCAGTCTCCAGGCTCAAAACCCGGGTCACCCCCGGCCGGTCCTGATCCAGGTGGCTCAGCTGTGCCGAGAGAAGCAGCACAGCCGGGCCATCGAGCTGCTGCAGGTACAGAGTCATAACACTGCTGTTGTCTTCAAGGTCACCTATTATGCAAAATCCACCTATTCATGTCTCTTCTACATCAACATGTGTCCCCTCTTCTTCATGTCTCTTCTACATCAACATGTGTCCCCTCTTCTCCATGTCTCTTCTACATCAACATGTGTCCCCTCTTCTTCATGTCTCTTCTACATCAACATGTGTCCCCTCTTCTCCATGTCTCTTCTACATCAACATGTGTCCCCTCTTCTTCATGTCTCTTCTACATCAACATGTGTCCCCTCTTCTCCATGTCTCTTCTACATCAACATGTGTCCCCTCTTCTTCATGTCTCTTCTACATCAACATGTGTCCCCTCTTCTCCATGTCTCTCCTACATCAACATGTGTCCCCTCTTCTTCATGTCTCTTCTACATCAACATGTATCCCCTCTTCTTCATGTCTCTCCTACATCAACATGTGTCCCCTCTTCTTCATGTCTCTTCTACATCAACATGTGTCCCCTCTTCTTCATGTCTCTTCTACATCAACATGAGTCCCCTCTTCTTCATGTCTCTTCTACATCAACATGTGTCCCCTCTTCTTCATGTCTCTTCTACATCAACATGTGTCCCCTCTTCTTCATGTCTCTTCTACATCAACATGTGTCCCCTCTTCTTCATGTCTCTTCTACATCAACATGTGTCCCCTCTGTGGAAAGAGACTCTGAAAGTTTCAGGAACAAAGATTCTCTCTCTTTTTGATCCATTTCTATAAAAACCTGTCTGAAAATGAGCTGATCAGATGTTGGCCACTTTATGATGTCATAACGATGTTTTGGCTTGTGTAACCATTAGCCAATCACCAACCAAGGTACCAAGATACCCCCCCCCCTTATCACCTGAATCTCCTCCTAGAGCACCATTGAGTTATTTTTAACCACATCTCTCTCAGAGGGGCGTGGGGAGGGGCTCCTTATTTTCATCTAAAGTAACAGACAGAGAATCAGCACTTTGGAAACAGGGCTGAAACAGAGGGGATTATGGGTAATGCTGCAATGATCTGGTTGGTGTTTCAGCCAATCAGAGACATGTTCTGTATATATCTGAGACCTATAATATATTGATGAAAAACAGTATAATAGACGTGATCTTTAAATCTAAAGACATCCTCCTGCTTTTCTTTCTGATCATGTAAAAGTCAAACACCAGCTCTGGGGATGATTCATTCCCAGTTAGACTATCCACCATACAAATGTAGGCCACTACTGAAAGACACTTTTTTTTTTTTAAACCCTGAATTTCGTTTTTCAGTGATTTCTCTTTTCTTAGACCATGATTTCTAACTCTCCTTTTGTTTTCCAGCAATTCTCAGACCAACATCCAGAGAGTGCGTCTGGCATCAAACTGACAATGGCACAACTCTATTTAATACAAGGTAGAGATATGATTTACAGTATTACGGTTTGATTCCAGACCCTACTCTTACTTACCTTTACTCCCTGAGGACAGGGTGTCAGTCCTAAATTATCCAGGGTCTTCTAATAAACACATTCAAATTGTTCAAATGAGGCAAATTAAGTTGTTTAACTGAGTAGTTTGTTATGTTTTTAATAATCAGTCTTTCAGAGTTTTATAAAATGTTAAATTATGGGATTCTTTATAATGGTCACATGGCAGCATTTGTTTTCTAATACTCTGTTTTGGGTCTTCAGGTCACGTAACAAAAGCTTGTGATGTTCTAAGGTCCATTGAAGAGTTCAAGCACAAATCGGGGATGGTAAGTCGGCTCAGAATTGTGTCACAAAGTCTCTTTTAACTAACGCATGGCTGGGTTATGTCCCCTGGTGACTGTGTAAACTCACTAATGGCGCTTTTCCACTGCAGGGCCTCGCACGGCTTAGTACGGTATGGTTAGGCCTTGGTAGGCAAGGCTCACTTTATGCTGCGTTTCCATTACAGTGTAGGAACTGTGGTAGTAACTATAGTAACGCAGTGTAGGCGATCGGCTGTTTGGCGGGCTGGGCGACGCTGCATAAAACTGCCGTGACGTCATCTTAAATGCGAACTGCAAAACCAAAACATTAGCTGTTAGCCCTCAGAGCTCACAGCTCCTCATATCTGTTCAGAAACTAGACACAAGTTAAACACAAACCACAGACTGTCTGTGTCATGGAGAATACAGTCGCTGGTTTATTTATGTCTGTAGGCCGTTGTTGTGAGTGTGGACGGTCGGAGCATATACTGCGTTAGCTTAGCCGATCTAAATCAGCAAACACACATTTTAAAAGGTTTTACTGCCGTCTTTGAAACGTGTATCACAATTAAATCACGGTAAAATATGTTCATTTTGTTTTAGTTGTAGCCCCCTTGCCAGCGATTCTCTCTGAGCAATCAGCAGTCGAGAGTGTTGTCGTCACTAGTTTAGCATATTCAGCCCGGTTGTTGGCCCGGTAAGGGATTTTGGAGGGCCAGAAAAAAGGTGAAAAAGTAACCCTGAGCCGGAACTACCCCTCGTGGAAAAGCAAAACCGGCCCGTTCAAACCGTGCTCCGTGCTGCAGTGGAAAAGCGCCACAATTGAACTCTGATCTAACCGTGTCTTTGACTCCTCAGATTTCCGCTCTGGTATCGATGTACTCCCATGAAGAAGACATCGACAGCGCTATCGAGGTTTTCAAACAAGGGATCGACCATTACCAGTCTGAGCAGGTTTGTGTCCTATGTTTTAATTGTGAAAATAACATTAGAGCATCAAGTGCTTTATAAAAACATTGAGTCAAAATGAAGTATCACCTATTCACCAGTGAAGGTGGTTTCATCATATTTTAATATGACAGTTTAAGCCACCTCAGGAAGTAGTGTTTGAATGTATTTTTTCATTGAATGATCGTCCTGCTCTTCCTCCTCCTCCACAGTCCGGATCTGCTGCTCACTTGGCTCTTGTACGAGAAGCTGCCAATTTCAAACTGAAGCATGGTCGGAAAAAAGAAGCCATCAGTGATCTGGAGCAGCTGTGGAAGTGAGTTGCAGCTCTGTAGAAAAGTGTGGCGTGTTTGTGATGATGTGGAAGTTATCTCCCAGCTGTCGATTCTGCTTACAGTTCAATCATTCTTGCCTGCAAGTAGCTCGTTTGTTTGTTACACAGCTTGAGAAACATCGTTACACGCTGCTTATAGAGCCGAAAAACTCAAATGTGGAAGAATTTCTTCTTTAGAACAATGAAGCTAAACGTGTTTCCTTTTTTCCTAATACAGGCAAAACACTAAGGACATCCACACACTGGCACAACTCATCTCTGCGTACTCTCTGGTGGACACAGATAAAGCCAAATCGTATCCTTTGACCTCCTGAACATTTGAATTGTAGATATTGTTTTTATTATAGGCATTAGGGCTGCACGATATTGGAAAACACTGACATCGCGATTATTTTCCCCCCGTGATATATATTGCGATATGAAAAAATACAGGAATTGAAGAAAATACTTTTCTTTTTTTTCGAAAACCATGCTTTCTTGAACTTGAATGAAATACAATTGGTATTTTTCTAACTATATTTAACCGGATGAAGGATATTAGTCACGGACGTCTGGATTTTAAGTTATCAGATCAACAAGCTGAGCTAGCTCGGTTAGCAGCGCCGAACTGGAGAAACACATGAAACTACTTTATTCAGTGTTTCTTTGGGGATTTGATTGTGATTGGTGGTTTGCTGTGCGTGCTGAGCCTGCATGTCACTCACTCAAGTACCCCTGACATGAGAGCCGTGCAAGTTTTCTTTTTGTAGCAAGCAGCAAAAGAATTGCAACATGGCGTGTTTGAGTTAATTTGCCTACTTAATATCGCACGTCCTAAAAAAGTTATATCGTGATTATCGTCACGACAAGTTATATCGTGATTATCGTCACGACAAGTTATATCGTGCAGCCCTAATAGGCATAGTTTAGTTGTGAGACTGATTTGTCAGAATGAATTTTTTTTTCCATTTGCAGCCCTAGAAGACCACATCACAAACACTAAAGACTAGTACCATGTTAATTGCATAGAAAACACTAATGGAGCCTCATTATTTGTTATCCAACCTGAGATTATTACCATATTTGTATTGTATATTAATGCTTTTTTTTGTTGTTAATGATTCTTGGATTAATTTAAGCTGTCTACATTCAATGTACATTTCCTAAGCATTCCTGTGCAGCCTCAGCAAACACCTCCCCTCCGCAGAGACGATGGCCTTAAATGTGGACGTGGACGAGCTGGAGAACTCCCACGGAGCAAACTACGTTAGGAAAAAGGCAGCTAAGGTCATCGGAGAAAACCTTCCCAAAGAACAGAGGTAATCTCACCGGCTTCAGAAATAAACTACATTTAGATGGTATTTGTTCATAGAAAAGTATTAAGGATGATCTCGGGGGCTACACCTTCACCTCCTTAACGCTTACGTCTGGGGTTTTATTTACAGCCAAGGCGACATCAAAAAGAAGAAGAAGAAAAAGAAAGGTATGCGAGATCTTCACATATTGTTGGTGCTTTGAATGAAATCCAAAATAACAAAGAATGGGAACTTGCTTTTACAAAATGCTTCAAAAAGACATGACGACTACTACTACGACTAATACTACTACTATACTACGACTACTACTAATACGACTAATACGACTACTACTACTACTACTTCCACTTCTACTACTACTACTACTACTATTACTATACTACTACGACGAATACTACTACTACTATACTACAACTACGACCATTACGACTAATACTACTACGACTAATACGACTACAACTAATACGACTAATACGACTACTGCTACTACTACTACTTCTACTACTTCGACTTCTACTGCTCCTAATACAACTTTAAATTAAATGAAATCCAAAATAACAAAGAATGGGAACTTGCTTTGACAAAACGCTTCAAAAAGACATGACTCCTTAAAAGCTGAACTCACCTTGGTAACTTAGCATCTAGTTATTTACCAGAGATCTGTCTAACCTGATATTTTTTTATTTTCTAGGCAAACTGCCCAAGAACTGCGACCTCTCAGCGACCCCTGACATGGAGCGGTGGCTGCCCATGAGGGAGCGTACCTACTACAGAGGCAAGAAGAAGGGCAAGAAGAAGGACACGATAGGAAAAGGAACACAGGGAGCGACAGCAGGAGCTTCGGCCGAGCTGTGAGTAAACGATCATGACCTGAGGGTGGAGCTGTAACCTTCATTATCTACACTCTGATGGAAGTGAAGCACTCGAGTGTCCTTTCTGATTCCCTGCCAATAATTCCTCAGTGGAGATGTGCAGAGCCAAAATACAAAGTATTGTGAGTGGCAGCAAAAGTATAAATCCGTATGCCATATGTGAGGCAGTGACAACTTTTTAATAAAACAATTGTTACATTGTTATAATATAAAATATCACCTACATTTTCAAGCAAACGTACCACATGTGTTCTTTTCAGATTTTCAAATGAGTCAAATTTGCTTTTTTAACTATTTTTCGTTGTATATTGAATACCTTTTTTTGTGTTAATCTTCTCATTTAACTCTTCAAAAGAAAGGAAATGGACCTCTTACTATTCCTGTAAGATATTTGGGGGCACAGAGAGACACAGGGCGTCACATTTGAACTTTTTAATGGGTTTAACACAGACATTTAAAAGCAAAATGTTCCCAGGGTGAAAAACATATTTCCTTGAGAGACATTTCTGAGAGTCCGACCTAAACATTTCAAATGTGTGTATCTCACACGGCACTGTAACTTTAATTCATGTACCTTTTTGTTATTCATGTTTTATCTTTGCTTTTAAAGGAGTCTTTTTAAATGCCATTTTATAATATGTTTCTTAATGTCTTTCATGTTAGTAAAGCACTTTGAACTGCCTTGTGTTGAAAGGTGCGGTATAAATAACATGCCTTGCCTTCTGACATGATTTCTCCCCCCATTGTTCCAGGGATGCCAGTAAGACGGCCAGCAGCCCCCCCACCTCCCCCAGACCCGGCTCTGCGTCCGGCTCCTCCACGGCCCCCGCCAGCAACGTGGTTCCCCCCCGACAGCAGAAACCTGCAGCGCCGGGGGCAACGCGCAAGAAGGTACCACAGAAGAAGAAGAAAGGAGGCAAAGGAGGCTGGTAGTCGGAGGGAAGCATCACGTGGCACACCGCTGCCTCACAGAGAAATCAGCTTTTTTTTATGTTTCAAGTTTATTTTTGTTCTGGCCATTCATTGAATTATGTGAAACCAAAAGCTCCCCTCTGCTATTCTGTGTCATTCATTTGTGTTAAAAGTACAAAGAAGAGTATTTAAAGGACGTTTCTAACTTTAAATAATTAACTTTTTGTTGCTCTGCAAAAGCAAGTGGTTTTACTCGCGACCTTGTTAAAAAGACAGATATTGCCATTTTCATTTTGTTTTTCATTAAAGGTTCAGATGAATGGTAAAATGCTTTTTTTGTTTACTTTTTACCTGATGCTCCGTATTTTTTTTATTCCAAATTGCTCACATTTGTACCCTTGTAATTTACAAAGACCTTCAGACACATCTCTAAATGTCTTTATTAAAAAAAAAATGGTGAATCCACTCACCCTCTATTCAATGAAATCACTGAAAGGCTGTCACTACTGACATCAAAACATATTCAATGCATTTTCTTAATATTTTACCATGTGGTGGTTAGGATGATAGAAACTGCCTTTTCAAGCAAACATGGAGTACATTTTTGGGAGAATTTTCCTTAATATTTCTTGATTCGGAGAAATAAGATATCACACTCTGGCTGTTTGCTTCATGTTTTCTTAAATTGTCCCTTTTACTTTCAATCGGCTACAAATAAGTGAATATTTATTTTGTAATCCCTGTGTTGGTCTAAATTCAAGCAAAACCCAGAGCTTGTTTTCAGACCAAACAGGTGATCCCTTTTTGTTAAGTCTTAATAAAACCCTTAACAAAGACACATGACCCCTGTGGTTCCTCCTATGATATAACTACTGTGTTCTGATCTGTGTGTGGAGTTGGCATTTGGATTAGTTATTTATTTTTTGATGGAATATGACTTGATTTGGGTAAAAGACAGAATTGTTTTGGCAGGTGTTGACCCCTATTCATTTGAACAGGGCAGAAATCCAAAATATCATGAAACGTATTGAAAATAATAATCTAAAATAAGATCAGATAGATGTGTCTTACTTCTTCCAGTGTAGAATACAAGGTTGCATTGATTTGGAGTCAATAGCTCATTTGACGTGGGAGCTATTTAAAATAAATAATACTTTTAAAAGCTTTGGAGTCGCATGACATGGAATTTATTTTACAACAGGAAATCATCTTTCAAGTTAAAATAATTTAATGAAAAATTCATAAAGATGTGCCACATAATTATTAGCATCATTTTCATAAATTGGCAATTTCTGAGTTCATTCAAATGATAACGTATTGATAGTCCATGCAAGTGAAATCCTGAGAAAGGGGGCTCAGAAGTGAGCGATACGTACATATTTAGTGTTAATGTTTTATAGTCATTTTATAGTACATATTATTTTACTGCCTTTTAAACATGCTGTCATGAAACGTAACACTCGTGGGGTGAAAAGAGGTGCTGCAGCACAGACACTTTGACATAAATAAAGACCTTTTTGAACTTTAAAGTAGAGGAAAAATACTAATATGAACCTGAAAATGAGCACAATAGGGCCCCTTAAGCCTTGCTGCCAGACAACACCTGCTTTGAAATAACCCTAATTGACTCGTGGGCGTGGTTCTCAGGTGATTATCCAATGACAAGCCTCACTTGCTCTGAAGAGCTCCTTCAGACTCCTGGCTGTTTCTGAGGTGTACATTTAGTGGACAGGATGCCTCGTGAGCGACCTATTTACAGTGACTTCTTCTACGATCCTCTGACTGAAGATGTGGAGGAACTACTTGCTCGTTTCCAGCAGTCGGACTCCATCAGGTACGAGTACTTCTCCGCCGCTTGGAGGCAGATGGGCTTCTCCGACGTTTTTATAGGCATCGTCGGTATGGCTGAGCAGAAGAGGTTCTGCAGAGTAACCTTAGCCACGGCTGTGAAGTACTTCTTGCCTCCATACAGCTACCAGATCAGGGTGGGAGGCCTTTATCTGATGTTTGGTTTGTACAACACACAACTCGCCGTCCCCCCTGTGCCGATTAGACTCGCCCTGGGGGACTGGGACATAATCCAGAAGTTTCTCAAGGACTCAGTGAACTCAGGGCATCAAGATGTGGTGTACATCTATCACAAGCTTGTTGTCGCAAAAGCCATTCACTTCACCGCCATGCCGCACTTTCTCTCCTTCCTAAAGCTGAGGAAACGAAAGCAGAACAACGTGTGTGCAGGGTTTATTGGGAGGTCCATGGTCGTGCAGGAGCTCTTCTCCGCAGACATCCTGGAGGAGGTGAGCAACATTGAGAGCCAGTATGAGAAGCTGAAGGAGAACACGGTGGCGGTCAGGTGTGAGGCCTCCATGACCCAACGAGACTTCACCGCTCGCCTGAAGGACTGCATGGTGGAGTTCCTCACCTGGCAGCAGAATACCTTCTCACAAGCAGAGGCGGTAATAGTAATATTTAATTCCAGAAGTCCTGTTACGAGTAAAAGTCCTGCATTCAAAACCTTACTTCAGTAAAAGTACAAAATTATCGGCATCAAGTTACACTGGAGTGTTAGTAGTAAAAGTACTCCTTATACGTAATGACCCATTTCAGATATGAGTTACTTATTATTTTTGTGTTTTTATCACAACTGTTAAATGTATAGCTAATTTAAATACTTGATATACTGCTGCTGGATATCTTAACCTATGTCAACGTTTGTTTAATAATTGATTTATATTTTGTATTATCTAATCTAAAAAGTGACCAAAAGCTGTCAAATAGATGTAATGCAGTAAAAAGTACAATATTGGCTTCTAAAATGTAGTGGATTATACGTAGAAAGTACCATAAACTGAGAATACTCGGTTAAAGTACAAGTACCCAGTAGTGTAAAGTAAGTCCAAAATGTAGTACAGTAGAAGTATCAAGAAGCAATGGTAAGTTAATTGCAAGTGCCTCCAAAAGTGGACTTAAGTAGTATGTACTTTGTTTCTTTACACCACTGTTCGCAGGATAACAAAGGTGGCGGTGGAGATGAGGATGAGGATGAGGAGGAAAGGGACTATAAGGCCAGCAGCAGCAGAGCCAGACTCATCTCCTCCATCAAGCAGAAGAGCTACAGCAAATTCCAGGAGGCGCCGAAGGCCCGGAGGCACCGGCAGCCGGAGAAGCTGAAGGTGGAGTCCTCCAGCTCGGGATCAGAGCAGCATTATGAGTCTGGGAGGAGGAGGAAGCCTCCTTCTCTGAGGGCTCGGACCTGGAAGAGTCTCGGGGTGACGAAGGACGAGAGCCGGGTGCAGGTCTGGCTCCTCAGCGCTCCGGAGCGGAAGGAGAGGGTGCCGGTGAAGAGGACCAAGCAGACACCACCCTACAAAGAATGATGGGAAGGGAGGAAGTCTTCCAGCTGCAACCATGTGTTCTGTTTGTTTGTTTGTTTGTTTGTGTTCTTCCAGGTTAAATAAAGTTATTTTCAATTGGAAAATTACCTTTTTTGTTTGACCCATTTGTGGCCATAACTGATATATGTATATATGTGTTATGGCCACAAATGGGAAGAGTTTTTCTAGGATTGCCTATTCTCATTTTATTTTATATTCACAAGTTTACATTTTAAAAAACAAGTACAATCTTAAGACATAATGGAGACATGTGAAATGGGACACCCCAACAAGGTATAGGAAGCTTGCGATCCGGGACCCTTACAATAATCCAAGTATTTTCATTATATATAATTAATACATATAGAATTGAGAGAGTTCATGTATTATACAGAAACATTACAATCTAAAGTCACAACAACCAAAATCCATACAAACTCAAATGTCTAACCCCAACTATGGTCTTTTATAAATGTTTTATTGATATATTTCTTTATTTTTTTGTTCAAATCAGTCAAACTGTTCTGCTGAAGTGAGATCTTCTTAAGATTCTATATTTAGTATAAGAGTAAGAACTCAATATTTTAATACATTTTTGGGACTACAATAGATTTGATTATATTGTAGGAATAAAACAATAGTCCCATGCGCCCAAAGACCTATCACAAGGAAAACTCAGAAACGAGAAGCACATTCAAGTTGAAATAAGCACACGTGCAGTGTAAACGTATGTAATATGGAAGACATTAAATAAACCCAATGATAGCGTTTTTTCACAAAATAATCCTGACTCAGAATTTTGATAAAAGTGGGAATTTGTATTTTTACCATCCTCCCATTATTCTTTTAAACTAGTCGTAGTCAGTATTGTTAATGTTGCAATGAAGTACACATAGTGGGCCTACTTTCTACCACTGGGTATAATCATAGACTATATACAGGACTGTCTCAGAAAATTAGAATATTGTGATAAAGTTCTTTATTTTCTGTAATGCAATTAAAAAAAACAAAAATGTCATACATTCTGGATTCATTACAAATCAACTGAAATATTGCAAGCCTTTTATTATTTTAATATTGCTGATTATGGCATACAGCTTAAGAAAACTCAAATATCCTATCTCTAAATATTAGAATATCATGAAAAAGTATACTAGTAGGGTGTTCAACGAATCACTTGAATCGTCTAATTAACTCGAAACACCTGCAAGGGTTTCCTGAGCCTTGAAAAACACTCAGCTTGGTTCAGTAAACTAAATCACAAGTATGGGGAAGACTGCTGATCTGACTGCTGTCCAGAGGACCGTCATTGACACACTCCATCAGGAGGGTAAGACACAAAAAGAAATTTCTCAAAGAGCAAGCTGTTCACAGAGTGCAGTTTCAAAGCACATCCACAAAAAGTCTGTTGGAAGGGGGAAATGTGGCAGGAAACGCTGCACAACCAAGAGAGATGACCGCAGCCTTAACAGCATTGTGAAGAAGAGTCGCTTCCAGAATTTGGGGGAGCTTCAAAGACAGTGGACTGAAGCTGGAGTCCAGGTATCAAAAGTCACTGTTCACAGACGTGTCCGGGAAATGGGTTACAATAGCCGTATTCCCATGGTCAAGCCACTTCTGAACTCAAGACAACGGAAGAGGCGTCTGACTTGGGCTAAGGAAAAGAAGCACTGGACAGTTGCACAGGGGTCCAAAGTCCTCTTTTCAGACGAAAGCAAGTTTTGTATTTCATTTGGAAGTCAAGGCGCCAGAGTCTGGAGAAAGGCTGGAGAGGAGCAGAATCCAAGTTGCTTGAAATCCAGTGTGAAGTTCCCACAGTCAGCGATGGTTTGGGGAGCCATGTCAGCTGCTGGTGTTGGTCCACTGTGTTTCATCAAGCCCAGAGTAAATGCAGCTGTGTACCAAGAGATTTTAGAGCACTACATGCTTCCGTCTGCTGAAAAGCTCTATGGAGATGAGGAATTCATTTTCCAGCATGATCTGGCACCTGCCCACAGTGCCAAAACCACCAGTAACTGGTGTACTGACCATGGCATTACTGTCCTCGATTGGCCTGCAAATTCCCCTGACCTGAACCCCATAGAGAATATGTGGGGTATTGTGAAGAAGAAGCTGAAAGACACCAGACCCAACAATGCTAATGAGCTAAAGGCCGCTATTGAAGCATCCTGGGCATCCATAACACCTCAGCAATGCCACAGGCTGATTGCCTCCATGCAACGCCGCATTGATGCAGTAATCCGTGCAAAAGGATTCCCAAACCAAGTACTGAGTGCATTAATGGACATTTTCAAATGTTTTATTGTGTTTTGCTGTTATAAATCTTTTTTTTTTACTTGGTCTGAGGAACTATTCTAATTTTTTGAGATAGGATTTTTGAGTTTTCTTAAGCTGTATGCCATAATCAGCAATATTAAAATAATAAAAGGCTTGCAATATTTCAGTTGATTTGTAATGAATCCAGAATGTATGACATTTTTGTTTTTTTAATTGCATTACAGAAAATAAAGAACTTTATCACAATATTCTAATTTTCTGAGACAGTCCTGTATATAAAGGGTATAATGCATGAAAAGGGAGGTGTATGGCGCAGTGGATAGAGCCTTGTTGTTCGGATCAGGGGAGCACAGGTTCAAACCCCACTGCAGTCAGCATGTCGTTGTGTCCCTGGGCAAGACACTTCACCCCAAAATTGCTCCAGTGGGGATTGTCCACAGTCGCTTTGGATAAAAGCATAAGTAACATGTGATGTAATGATATAATATATCATTACATTACATGTTACTTGAAAATAAAAACAAAATAATGGCGCCATCAAGCGGTGAGTTGGTAACACTGTTTCAAATGAAATCGGCGCACTTCTTTCCGGAAGTATCGTGCGGAGGAGTTGAGCTTCCTGTCTGTTAATCCACTTGTTGATTTATAGAGGAGAACGAGGAGTGAAATAACCAATTAAAGTAAAAACAATGGTTAAAACGGACGGGTAAAAAAAAGCGGCAGTTTGTAGATCACTAACCCGACGGTTGAGCAAGATGTTCGGGTTGAAGACAGCCGGTGTCATCGGAGCTTCCGTGGCTATGGCTGGAGGAGTCGCTTATGTTGTCTGGAACTACGCGTCCTCCCCCGGGGAGAAGGAGACCGAAACACGGCCGGAGGAAGACGGTAAAAAGGCCGAAGATGAGGGGGAAATAAAGGAGGAAATTATGGTTGAACAAACTGTTGTCGCCGCTGCTGTTGCGCCGGTTGTCGCTGCAGAAGCTCCGAAAACACCCGAGGTAAAAACGTTACCATGGACACACCTTCCGTTAGAAACCGTTGGTGGTAGTATAGTATTATTCACTTCTAAATATAACTTTGCACTTAAAATTGACATCCAGATCTACTTACAACAAGGTCACAGACAAGGGGAGACTGTGTACGTTTCTCCTCACTTAAAACAACTTTAGTTTCAGGATTAAAACGTGAACGAAAATACTCTAAATAACAGCAGCTTTGTGATTTAAGTTGATCTTTTATTATGAACATCTTCCAGGGTGTATAGACTACAGCTAAAAACTAAGCTATATTTTATGTGTGCACAAGTTCATGCTAGTTCTCTGAATGTTGCCATGGGGAATTATGGGATATGTAGTGCTAAGTAACCTGATAATTATATTATATTGTATTAATTATATTAGAAGTGAAACAAAATATAAGTTATTTGAGTGACAGAAAATATAAAACCTTTGGCATTTTTACATGTATTTGAATTGGAAAAATTCCTGGTTTCCTACATTTTACATGACATCTTCTACCGTGTTCTGCTCACTAGACTATGATGACTAATCCGTTAAAATGAGTTGCAGTCTTGAAATAGACCACATTAAACTTCAAATATAAACTCATTGGCAGTATTTTTGTAATGGCTCAGGGGGTTACTTTTAATAGTACCGGCTCTAAAGCTGTGATTAAAACATAGATCAAATGAATCAGACAATACGTTTAATTGATTACACAAATCTTATAATGCACACTTACTGATTCATACTAACAGCTCAGTACAACTAGCAACTGCTTTAATATGAACTGTCTGCACCGAACCGCCATTCAATATTTTTGATGAAACATTTCTCAAAGGTCAAATGTGTGTCTTCATGGTACAGAAACGTGTGTATGTCAGATAGTTTTCCACCTAAATCTGATGTGTGCTGGTTCTGTGTGTGCTCTAGTCCAAGCCTGTGGAGTCAGCAGGGACCCAGGTTCTGGTTCTGGGTCTGGATGGAGCCGGTAAGACCAGCCTGCTGCACTGCCTGTCCACCGGCTGCCTGGAGCACGACATGGAGCCCACGCAGGGCTTCAACGCTGTGTCCATCAGCCGGGAGGACCTGCACATCGAGTTCCTGGAGAGTAAGTCCTCAATCGCAATCTTTATTTATTTATATAGCACATTTAAAACAACTGTTGAAGCCATTTTGCATTTCTTATCTCATCTTATTTCCATTTCTAATGAAATATTATGAATGTCTTGTATATTATGTTTTATTATTTATATGTATTATTGTTTTGATTGATGCCGACTATCAATGGATTATTATGGTGACGTCACATAGGCGTGGCTTTGGCCCTTTAATAGACGACAGGTGACAGGTGCTCATGTTGAGTCGAGGGAAACTATTTATTAACCGCACGATAGAGACCGCGTGGTGAAGGAGAAAATGCACCCAAGTTATACGCTGTATGGCTTTGAATCTTTTGGTTAACAGTTTAGAGTTTTGTTTAATATTTTATCAGTTTTTTTTCTCTAAATAATCGGCGATATCTGAACTTTAATGTGCATGCGCGTTGATTTTTCTGACCGCTCATAACAACAACCTCAGTTGACCAAAGTGCTGTACTGGGAATAAATACAATATAAAATAACACAATGGGAGAAAAATAATAAAATAAAAAGCACAATAACTAGAAACATATAAAAACACATACAAATATAAAATGTTATGTTCAACTAGTATTAAGTCCACAATGTGACCACTCACTTCTGCTCCGATTTTGTAGCCTAATGGCAGATGTTAGCATTGCAAGGGCTCCTTTGACAAAAAGTCTATAGGATTTTTCCATTAATAGATAATCTCCACATATTAACACCACTTTTAAAAGAATTGAAGCTTAAATGCAATAGCCAAAAGTAAAAAGCTAATGCAATGCTATAAATGAACTACATCTTGGTCACATGACGTCACATCGCCACCACTAAGTGGCTAATGTTCAGC
>NC_136901.1:89520572-89582584 GCF_949606895.1 Notothenia rossii
GACCAAAACTTAATTTGTTAAGCTAAAAAATAATGATCTTTTTCTTATATCTTTCCATTATTTACTTGACTTATAGGCAAATGTATATATATTTGTCTTTGCTTAGATTGCACACTAAGTTGTGGCATGTTCTTCACAGGGACTTTAATAATCTTATTTACATAAAAGTCAAAGTAGGTAAAGCCTCTTTCAGATTAACAATCTCCAACACAGCATCACACATTTAATGTTACAGACAATAAAAACAAATCAGAACATAAGTACGTCATAAAATAAGACATTCTCCAGGTCACACACAGGGGAAATAGCTATGATAGTTTTCCTAAAGCTATGTTTAGGATTCAAGAAGAACATAAGTGACACAACATTTATTTTGTGCTGGTCCCGTAGACACAACATATTAAATCTCTCTCTCTAAATGTGTTCAATGTGGATTTAAAAAAAAGTTTGCAATATATCACCTTGCTTACAGAATCACAAACATTGAAGTGTATCACCTGTATCATGATGTTGACCATATCCCCAGGTTCCTTCAAACACAACATCAACCAACCGTATCATCATCTCTGCTCCTTATTGTAAACGTTTCATGTTTTTCTTGATCAGTGAGAAGGTGATCTGGGGCAACCAGGATCCAATATGGCCGCTTTCTGCATCAGGAGCCGCTCCAAGTGCAAGAATCCAATACCTGTCCAGACACAAAAGAGACTTCTCAGCAAGGGAGGACCCCCGCAGGTACAGTATTGATGACTCTTTTGAAAAAGGCACGAGAGGTCTGACACGAGCCTTTTCATCCTGTGCTGCATCGACATATTAGAAAAAATGTTTGCAAAGCTGAAGAGATAATGACTCTGATGCTGTTTTGGCACTGAGTTTATTCAGGAAATGCAAAGTGATGTTCAGGACTGAAGCCAGCAGCTGCACCACCATCTCCTCAGAGGGCTTCAGGATCGATTAGCGCCGTCTTTTAGAGGCTTTTATTTTGATCATGTTTCTTGTTTACACCCCCCCCCCCCCCCCCCCCGCCTCAGCTGTCAGATTCTAAGCACAGCCACATGCAGCGTAACTCAATCAGAAGCCCACACAGGAAGTGCTCCTCGCAGAGTAAATAACAGTAATTCACTGTAACTGAAGATGACAGCAAACACCTGCTGGCTTGCTTTGGAGCAGGAAGTTCATCTGAGATTCAGAGCGGAGGAGCAAATGAAAATATAGAGATTGTGTTCATTGGCTTGATTTGTATTGGTGAATACGACATCTAAATTGTGATAAATGTGTTAGATTCTTCTGCTGCTCTTTCTCCCTGCAGTCCACGTAGTTCATTTCTAATCTGATTACCCGTCAGACTCTGTTCCTGCTCCTTTTAATCAAATATCACAACATTACTGGTCAAAGTCATTATTAATAGTGTGGAAAGATGTATGGCAGCTGGTGCAGCTACTGTATATTTTCATTATGGACTGATACATGGACATCTTCAAATTGTTTGTTGTGTTATAGCGTGGCTGGATTCTGAGACAGTGAGCCTCCGAAGCAGGATACAGAGACTTATTGGTTTTTAAGCCTGTTTCTGTTGCTGTTTTGTGTCTCTGTAGTCATTTTATGTAATTTTCTTAGCCGTTGTCTTTTTGAGAATCTTTCTGGTTGGCACATGTCTCTTGAGTGACATTTTGTAGTTCAGGGGGGCCATAAAGCCATTGTTAGTGGTTTGAATGCTAAAAAAAAGATGGTCAAATTATGGAAACGCAGTCAAAAAAGAGAGTTCCAGTTCTTACAAAGAGACCGTTCTTCCGTACTTTAATCTTATGTTCAAAATGTTTGCAGTTTCTGTTGATCGACTTGTAGTTCTGAAATAATTTGACCATTTCTTAATATGTCAATTCACAACAAATAAACAGATAGATTTTGAAGTTTTGATAAATCTTCAAAGTTATTAATCAAGCGAAAACCATCAATTGCAGGTTCGAGCTTCTCAGATGTGAGATTTGGCTTGATGGCATAAATCTTTTAAAATGTGTCACAAATAGACTTAAATCCGGCTGAGCAACTTCGTAAAACAGCTGGATGCTGTAGTTTAAGGAAAAATAACGTCAACAAATAAATAGTGCATTTGTTTGGGACTACTCTCAGTAAGTTTCCGTCACCACTCGAATCAATGTGTGGTCTTTTCATGCCTTTCATAAAATATGACCAGCCTTATGTTAGGAATTGCTTTGCAGAGATGATGCCTTAAATCCTTTAACATGATAACTGTGACAACATATTTTCTTTCCAGCCAAACAATGAGCCAGAATTAAACTGTCAGCTGGGAGCATTCATCCTCCGTTATGTGTCAGCCCATTGTCTCCACTGGAGTTTAACAAATGTATGTCTTTGTGGGTAGAGATGATTTTACCTCGTCCATTGTTCTGTCTCCCCTCCTCCTCCTTCCTCATGGCTCAAGACATTCTTCTGTCGCAGACCAACAACACATAATGGATGTGGTAATAGCTTCCACTTTCCTGCAGGAAGGAGGAGGAAGATGAGGAAGAGGAGGAAGAGGAGGAGGAGGCGAGTTTCTCCTCCAGGAAGACCCCACGTCCTTCCTCCAAACCATCCCAGTACGAGCACATTGTCCGCCTGTCGACACCCAGGAGCAGGAGGCGCAGCGCCCAGGAAAACCGGTAAAAGCCTCATTAGATCCAACATGAGTCAATAAAGTGAGGACAAGTGGAGCAGAACCAAAGAAACACAGGTCAAATTAGTGCCTTTTATATTTACGCTTACTTTTTTACAAGAGGCCCTATTGTGCTTTTCAGGGTTTATCCTTTCCTGTAGTGTGTTCTATAGGTTTTGGTGCTTGTAAATGCTCTGCAAAGGCTAAAATCCATGTGTTCCCTCAAGAAGGAACAACCTCCATGTCGGAAACGCCTCCATTTTACTCCTTTGTTTACTCCTGTAACATAGTGACATCCCTAACTCACGTTTCTATTGGCTAGCGCTTTGTACGTGCACATTGTACGTACACATTGTACGTATACATTGTACGTATTGTAACACATTGTACGTGATAGGCTAAGGGGCGGGACAACTCTAATACAAACAATCTGAAGTTATATTACCCTTCTTTTAAGCTAACAAGCTAACATCTTAGCTAAAACAGTTTTATTGTTGTGTTGGTTTTTGCAGATGAAAATGCATCTAGAAGTTTAACTTTTAACTGGGCTATATTTTATTCAAAGGACGTTTCGCTTTGTACACCGGGGAATGTGTCGGCAGATCTGCTGCCCGGCGACGGTAGCGCGTGCACGAAAACAAGCGCATCTTCCACGGGACACGCGGGGAGGTGGATTACGAGCCCATGAGCCCTTGGGGAGCTGTGCCCATTCGGGAAGCTATTTTAAAAAGACCCCCTTACACACCGCTGCTCGTGTCACGTATGCATATCTTTAAAATGTTTAAACAGTTTTGTAATAATAAACCTTATTGAAACAGCACTTTTCAAAACAATGTTACTAAGACATTTCAGGAATGCCAGACCATAAAATCAGAACCACTACAACAATACACATTTTATGGAAATACAAAAACATTGTCCCTAAACCATCATATATATTACCTCAAGATTTACCGATCTTAAAGTTTAAACATGTCTATAAAAAAATAAATACGTATATATTTCTGTCCCACAAAATATCGTACATATTATTCTTACTTTTTTCGAGGGGGAGATTACTTTCAACACTACAGGCCTCTAGAAATCATTTTAAGAAAAAAATCTGAGGAGGATAAACATTCTTCTCTCACTGAAGCTGTAACCACAACGAGACTTTGCTTATTTTAAGAAGCGAGGAGCCAGAGCGGTTATTTATCACGCAGAAATGTCTCGTTTATCGGTTCCATCTGCTCAATTCTGAGGACTCTCTACTTGCTATTTTTTTTTTAATATTGAACTGTTTATCACACAAAACTACCAATCTGAAGACTTCACCATAGACTCTGAGACATGGGTTTTTTTTTTTTTTTTGACATATTATTATTATTATAAAAAAACCTCACTAAGTAAAGGACAGTGCTAAACGTTTGCTTTGAAATTTCCATTATTCTATTTGAATTGTTATTGTCCATTTACCTCAAACATTTGGTTACATATTCTCCATATCTAACCACTCATCACTGATTTAATGTTATAAAAAATCACCAGAACAAAACTAAACTCCTTGAGGTTCCTGTTTTAGAGATTATGTCCACATCCTCCAGCGGACATCCATCTTTTTTTAACTTCAAACTGCTTTCCTTCCCCCTCAGTGTGCCTACAGTCTAGGATTTAATGGCAGCAGAATATTTTATATCAAACAGTTAAATATGAGCGGTCCAGGCTCCAACACTACGGTGAGGAAGCCAGCGTTTGGACATCTGTTATTTCAGTGTCAGACTGTGGGAGCATATGAGTCGAGACAATAGAGATTATTATATTGTCCCCAGTTCGGGACCCCTGGGGACGCTCGCAGACAGAACATCTTTTTATAAACCCCGAACACAGCAGCAGAACATGTGGAAGGGCTACACAGAGATTTGCTTTACTCTCTGAATTCAATGCTCTAATGTCAGGGTTAGGGAAAATCAGGATCCAAATGCAGAATGAGGAGAAGGGTTCAAAGTAACAAAAAGCTGTTGACAATGAAAAAAACATAAATCCATAAATCTGTAGCATGAGGAACATCCGGACAAAAGCCATCAGGGACCAACCTAAGAAAGAGAACTGAATTTCAACATAAAACCATGTCTGAACACACCAAACTAAAAATCATGACATCGAAATGAATAGGCTCTGTTGTAATTTAGAAAGCAGGCATTACATTGATTAAAAAAACAAAAGTCACCAGCTGTCTAAACGTAATCCTCTCTTATGGATGCTCCAGAAAAACAACCAAAAACAAATCGAAATAAATGAATAAAGCAGACAAAGCAACCTGGCAGATATACTTTGAATACTTCTTCTTAAATGACACATATGTAAAGATTACTGTGATAAAAGTTACTGGAATTATTATATGGGTTGCTAATTTTATTTGTTCATAAAATGAATCCTTGTACTTTGGTCACCATCTGTATAAGGAATCATATGTTTAGTAACTGTTACTGTATAGGTAATATTGCAGGGTTAGTACCTCTTTCCTTCTCTTGATCTCTCTTTACTGGAGACAGTTTAGCAATCATAAATCAACAAATTCACAAATATAAAAATGAACAATCAAAAAAGTAGTCCACTGTGTTTTCTAACGGAGGAAAACTAAAGTGTGTTATTCACAGCTGACGTTAAATTGACCGGACTTCTTTCTGCTGATTGATATGACTGCACATAGTCCCCTTGATCCTCCTTAGCAACGGTCTGTTCTCCTTAGCAACGGTCTGCTCTCCTACCAACGGTCTGTTCTCCTTAGCAACGGTCTGTTCTCCTACCAACGGCCGATACTTCTTAGCAACGGTCTGTTCTCCTACCAACGGCCGATACTTCTTAGCAACGGTCTTTTTCTCCTTAGCAACGGTCTGTTAGCGGAAACATAACGGACCTCTGGAAAGTCCAAGTTGACCAATAAGAATTCTACTAAGTTGTGTAATAATATGTTTTCATTTCCTTTAAAAAACACTTGGTTTTCAACATACTGTAGTATTGTCTTTTATTGTCATTGCCATTGAAAACATATTTTGTATTCACAAAGAAAAGTGCACATTTTAGGAAACAAAACTAATTTGTGTATTCAGTCAAATAAAGCTCAATAAGAAACCTCTGGACTTTTCACATGTGTGTTTCTCCCAGTTCATCAGAGTGTCTCTCTGCTCCCCCAGGCCTCCTCACACCCCTCACTGTGAGAGGAGTTGTCCCATTTGGCACCTCGACCCCCGCCTGAAAACCTCTGCAGTGATAACACCGAGACTCCTGCAGCTCTCCCTCCCAAAACTCATCCGTCCGGACTTCCACAGCAACAGAGAGGTGAGATCCTGAAGGACTTACACTCTGAGATTATGATGTATGTAATATTTGTATTTAAATATTCATGTATATTTCAAAAAAAGAATTCAAATGTAATCTTATTTGATCCTTTATTGGACATTTTATTTTATCCTCTTAAGTTAATATACTGCTTAAGTTTGTATATTATAATAATTCTCATGTTTCATTTCATTATTATTTTTTGTATTATTGTTTTACACATTCTAACTAAATAAAATAAAATAAAAAAAATAAAAAAATCTTTACTTTTTATTGGAGCTTCTTTCTTCAACTTGTTTATATAAGAAGTTAATACATATTTGTATTCCTATTTTCATTTCAGTCTAAAAGTGAGCCATAATGTTTATACGTCAATATTCTGATCTGATCAAGCGTCAAAAGACAGGGGGTGTTTCTCAATGTCGAGGAAGGCTCCTCCAGAGCCACTATTTCAAGGATGCTACGTCATCGAGTCCCGCAGAAGGACTGTTTCAATTTCCAGGATCCTTGGAATTCTACCGAGGCCGGCGTCCTTCGTTGCGGAAAATTTCGAGGCTGCACATGTGTATCCTCCACGGTCTGAAAATCCCCACAATGCTTTGCGCACGGACCAATTTCCCAAATCTTTCGTGGAAATCGCGCTCCATTTAAGGCGGGGCCTCGCATATGACGCACACCTGTTAGCCTGCTCCACCATTCTTCGTTTTCCGAGGCTATGAGGGATTCTTTCTCACTTCTGAAGGATCTGACTCGGAAGACATGTCCTACCAAGGAAGCATCCTCGACATTGAAAAACACCCAGGGTATTGAGCGCTCAAAAGATCATAATTATTTTACAAAATATGTGCGTATTGGCATCCATTTGCAGAACAGAAATGTCAACATTGGATAAAGGTTAGATTATATGATATACTTTATTAATCCCAAATTGGGAAATTATTTTGTTACAGGACCAGTGTGCTCAACATTAAAATACAAATACTTAAAAAGTGAAAATAGTTAACAATTAATAATAATATATCAAATATAAACAATATACACAATTCTGGATGATTAAAATGTTCTTTACCCCTCCTGTTGTCTTCGGGTCAGATCTGACCGATTTACTACTTTCATAAATCATAACTTTTTTGTTTTACATTTGATTGCATTAAGGCTTTATGATATCCTTCACAGTAGACATTTGAACATATACAAAGCTGATCACCACTTTCATTGAATTTTGGATGATTTAGTCAACTTTGTAACACCCATGGTGTTCCTGGTCAAAAATGACCGCCATAAAGAAAAGGAATTAGTAACCATCCGGATCAGATAAAACACACACACACACACACACACACACACACACACACACACACACACACACACACACACACACACACACACACACTCACAACAATATGATACATGTCCCGCTCTTATGTGCCCCTCCCCCACATGGATCACGACTGGCACACTCAATACATGTTCAGTGTCTATTCTTTGTATATTTACTGCAGTTGTTCATGTATACCAGTAGTCTGATACAATATGTACAGTTTGAAAGGGTGTTAAATGAAATTTGGTGATGATTAATGGTTTTTGTGTTTATGTAATAGCAGTTAAAACAGAACCGGTCAAATTTGACCGCGAACACCAAAGTAAGGGGGGGGGAAACGAAGACAACAGGAGGGTTGAATATGTTGCAGTAGCAGGAATATAGGCTTATAATATACTGTTTATACATATGATTGTATATAATTTACAGATATACAGAAGAATTGCAAATTGTAATCAGGAAGGAGAAACTGAACTTTGTTAAATGTTTTTATTTCTTATCACTGGTTTAATGATTTCATCAACACAATCACTTTGTTACAGCAGAATCTCCGCTATGTGAAAGAACATAATGAATCATTCATTATTGATTAATATGATCATGATATTTACAGATCTACGATATTTCACAACAACAATAGCAACACATTGTAATTGAAAATGTTTTTAAAAATGCACACAAACAGCAAAGTGTCCAGGAAGTAGTTTTGCTAGTTCCCAAGACCCATGCAGTGGAAGAGGGTCAGCAACATAGAAATACATGAAAACTCATTTTCATCAATATTTTAGAGCATAAATAAATGTAAATATTCATGCAGAGAAACACACATCATCATGAGCAGTGATAGCTAAACACACTAAAGAAACTCTAACATTTACCAACTTAAGACAATATGTCAAAGTACAGCTGAGCCCATAATGTTTGATTGATATCTGAAGAAATGCCACAACAATCAGCTGTCAGCGGCAAACATTGAGATAATAGAGTTCAAGGGTTAAAGAGGCCTTGTTGTGCTTTTTGGTGTTTCTCTTTCCTCCAGTTTGATATATAGGTTTGTGTGCATGTCAATGGTCTGCAGGGAGTTTCTCTAAGTTTGCGGCGCTACTCTTGGCTAGCGCTCCAACACATTGTACGTGATAGGCTAAGGGGCGGGACATCTCTAAGCGGTTGACCAATCACAACACAGAGCCGGCCAGCTAACCAATCAGAGCAGACTGGGCTCTGGTTTCAGACAGAGGGTGAAAAGAGGTGCTGCAGCACAGGCAGTATGAGAACAATAAAGAGCTTTTTGAACATTAAAACATGGAGACATGTAGAGACACTACATAGAAATATGAACCTGAAAATGAAAAAGAACAACATATGGCCCCTAAATGATTATTTGAGTTTGCAGAACTCAGCAGTGTCTCCAATAGAACTGTAATTAATACAGAAGTCCACCATAGAGCGGCTGAGTGAATGTGGTCCGGACTCTGTGGAGGAGAGTCATGGTTTCAGTGATGCTGTAGAAGGACAGAAGGCCTGCGCTGTGATCCAGGTACACTCCTACTTTGTTGGACTCAGGAGGTGCGACGGGAGTTTTGATGTTGTACCAAAAGGTATAACTGTCATTTAAACAATATAACCCCCATGAACTATCATTGAATCCAAACAAACATTCCTCCCAACCCCCTGCTCTGCTGGTGGTCTTGTATGTAACTCCTACACAAAGTCCCCTCCCACCACCCCACTCCGTTTCCCAGTAACAACGGCCAGTCACATTCTCTGTACTCAGGAGCTGAAAATAAAAAGTGAATGTGTCTGTGTATTCCAGATCTACACTTTTTACTTTGTTTCGATCAAATTTGATTTCATCGGAATATGTTAGGAATTCAGCTCTGGTCTTTGGCTCTGGTGGTGCCAGCTTTTTTTTGCTTTTCCACTAGGGGTAGTTCCGGCTCAGGGCTACTTTTTCACCTTTTTTCTGGCCCTCCAAACTAAGCTGTGCTAAGCCGTGCTAGGTCCTGCAGTGGAAAAGCGCCATTAGTGTCTTAAAAGTAGACTGAGGTATGGCAAGGAAGTTTACTCCAGCTGAGGCTTTGGAGCTGATTTTTCAAGGCGACGATGTCAATGAAAATGCAGACGAATCTGCTCAGCATGCCATGTGTGATTGTGGACAGGAACTGTCATGTGTAGTCTTCAAAATTGTCAGCACAAAAAATTACAATTCCTGGCAAAAAGAAGCCCATGGACACTGCCCAAAAGAATGGGGATAACTAATGAACAGAATACGTTAGAATCTTCTAATCAGTTCTGATACAATGATAATAAATGTGTGCAATTTTCTGTGTTGAATATTTCTTTCAATGTTATGGTTAGCAGTTATTTTTAATGAAATAAGTAAAAAATTCAAGCTCCGTTTTTGATATCCCCTATTATAGTGTATATAAGTCTCTAATGAGTGACATAAGGTTGTGC
This sequence comes from Notothenia rossii, assembly GCF_949606895.1. NCBI lineage: Eukaryota > Metazoa > Chordata > Actinopteri > Perciformes > Nototheniidae > Notothenia > Notothenia rossii. Next base: position 89,530,325 of record NC_136901.1, read on the forward strand.
TGATTTCTGGGATGTGTAAAACTTGATTATACTGTAAAGAAATGACCATTTATAAGGCAAAACACAAAGATATACAAAAATGGAAATGTCCTATGTGGGTCTCAGAGGGTTGGAAAACGACTGATTAGTGATATTGAGCTATATCAAATACAGTTGAATAGATAACAACAACAAAGGAGTCAAAGTCAGTCAAAGTCAACTTTATTGTCAATCTCAAAATATGTTAGTACACACAGAAAGATCGAAATACTGTTTAGGAGGAGTCTAAGGTCTGGATTCCCTGTATCATTTTTTTGTTCCACAAAGTGTCATTGGGCTATACTAAATAAACGTGTCTTGATAATATCCACAAAGGTGTCTAAGGTCGGAATGTTTTTTTTTCACAGAGCGCTGTCTCCATCGTTTCTTTTGCTTCAAAGACGGCTCAAATCCCTCCACGGCTGATCAGACTGTCTCTGCCCCGACTGAAGCAGAGCAACATCTGCCTCCAGATCGGACCTCCAGCCGACTCAATCTGGACCGTAAGAGCCCCGACAAATCATTTCATTATCTATTAGTGGCAGAGGTGGGAAGTAGTGCGGTACAAATACTTTGTTACTGTGCTTCAGTACATTTTTATGGTATCAGTACTTTAATCTACTACTTATTTTTCTGACGACTTTTTACTTTGACTTCTTACATTTTGAACACAAATACCTGTACTTTATACTTCTTACATTTTGAACACAAATACCTGTACTTTATACTTCTTACATTTTGAACACAAATACCTGTACTTTCTAATTCTTACATGTTGAACCCAAATACCTGTACTTTATACTTCTTACATGTTGAACCCAAATACCTGTACTTTCTACTTCTTACATGTTGAACCCAAATACCTGTACTTTCTACTTCTTACATGTTGAACCCAAATACCTGTACTTTCTACTTCTTACATGTTGAACCCAAATACCTGTACTTTCTACTTCTTACATGTTGAACACAAATACCTGTAATTTCTACTTCTTACATGTTGAACCCAAATACCTGTACTTTCTACTTCTTACATGTTGAACACAAATACCTGTACTTTCTACTTCTTACATGTTGAACACAAATACCTGTACTTTCTACTTCTTACATTTTGAACCCAAATACCTGTACTTTCTACTTCTTACATTTTGAACACAAATACCTGTACTTTCTACTTCTTACATTTTGAACCCAAATACCTGTACTTTCTACTTCTTACATGTTGAACACAAATACCTGTACTTTCTACTTCTTACATGTTGAACACAAATACCTGTACTTTCTACTTCTTACATGTTGAACTCAAATACCTGTACTTTCTACTTCTTACATGTTGAACACAAATACCTGTACTTTGTACTTCTTACATTTTGAACACAAATACCTGTACTTTATACTTCTTACATTTTGAACACAAATACCTGTACTTTGTACTTCTTACATTTTGAACACAAATACCTGTACTTTCTACTTCTTACATTTTGAACACAAATACCTGTACTTTGTACTTCTTACATTTTGAACACAAATACCTGTACTTTCTACTTCTTACATGTTGAACTCAAATACCTGTACTTTCTACTTCTTACATGTTGAACACAAATACCTGTACTTTGTACTTCTTACATTTTGAACACAAATACCTGTACTTTATACTTCTTACATTTTGAACACAAATACCTGTACTTTGTACTTCTTACATTTTGAACACAAATACCTGTACTTTCTACTTCTCTCATTTTGAACCCAAATACCTGTACTTTCTACTTCTTACATTTTGAACTCAAATACCTGTACTTTCTACTTCTTACATGTTGAACTCAAATACCTGTACTTTCTACTTCTTACATGTTGAACACAAATACCTGTACTTTCTACTTCTTACACTTTGAAACCAAATACCTGTACTTTCTACTTCTTACATGTTGAACCCAAATACATGTACTTTCTACTTCTTACACTTTGAACTCAAATACCTGTACTTTCTACTTCTTACATGTTGAACTCAAATACCTGTACTTTCTACTTCTCTCATTTTCCAAACAGCTGGTTCCTTTAGTCTAAATGTGTGTTTGGTGGCGTGATCATTATTATTTAGAGTCATTGCGTGCCTATTGATTTGAACACGATCCGTGTATCCATCATTTCCTGGTCTTCTCTAAAGAAGAGGGACCAATGAAAACGTTGTCATGTTGCCGTTGTTCAGCATGGAAACATTCATTAGCTAACAATGACATTATTGTTCTATTACAGTTATTCTCAATTGCTAACACACTTTTTTTTTTTAATTGCTCAGTTTCTCAGAACACTAAACACAATTCACAAAACCCCACACCCAAAGTGCAAAACACCTCATTTCTCCTGCTAAGTGAACAACTACACTCAAAACTACATACACACTTACCAAATGCAAACTTTAGCACCAAATATAACACACTTCATTCATGATGCTAGATTGTTTGACCACCCAACTACACACTGCTGAGCATCATCTAAAGCACTTTCATCTGTTATGGGCTATACTCTGTACATAGAGGGTTCTGCAGAGAAAGATTGCTTGAGTTTACAGAAATACAGTAAATGAAGAAATACAAATGAGTTGTTGAAAGAAATCACATTTTATTCAACATGCATCTCAGCACATAGTTACTCTGCTTCGGATCTCTCTACGTGTGATGCATTGTTTGCCAAAACCCAGTTTGTAACTGCTGCTTCCTGTGCCTCATTGAACATCCTTAGCCTTCCACCTGCACCTCTTTGTTAATCAGTCCTTCAGATAAACAACAAAGATATAGTGGTTGGTCAGTGTCTGTGTCTACCACAGTACATTGTGCAGGATGTTTGTACAGTTATAGTATGCAACATGCCAACAATTCAATTACAGTAGTGAAGTAAATCCGTTTCACACAACAGATATAAGCACTGATATATCATTAGTTATGCAGAGCTACAAACTGGTAACAAACCTGTTTTCAAGTCTAAGTGTCCGGATTACAGAGGCAACAGTACATCGGCTTAGATTAGGCTGAACCCTCTGTCCAGCCTCTGTCATCGTCACACCATGGTTGATAACATTTCATTTCATTAGAGAGTATTCTTCTTTGTCCACGTCCTCTCCCTCCAGCTCTACCTCTCATTCTTCCTCCTCTCACTCTCACCCCACGTCTTCCTCCTCCTCTCACTCTCAGCCCAGCTCTTCCTCTTCCTCTTGCTCTTGCTCTTGTTCTTGCTCTTGCTTCCATGTTGGCTTCCATTGATGCTGTAAGAAAGTACTCACCTGTGGTATTTTTATAGTGCTAACATCCTGATTGATGAGCCAACAATGATGCTATCAGGTGTTTGGTCAGGTGGAACGTGTTTCCTGATCATTGGTCCATCTGTGAGGCATTTTGAATATCAGCGTTTTAAACCAGCTAACACGTGACTTTATGTCAGATTCCTGTGTCTCACGTGGAGAAACGTGTGCAGTGGTTTGCAAGATTGTGTAGTGTTGATTTGCAAATTGTGTGAAAAGCTGAAAACGTGTTTAGAGTTTTGGAGATTTGAGCCGATGTTTTGCTCTTTGAGTGTCAGTTAAAATAATTGTGCTTTATGTAGAATTTGAGTGTGTTAGCAATCGAGAAAAACTTTAATACAAAGAGAGGTCAGGTATCTCTTTAAAACAGCTGGTAGTTTGGGGTACTTTTTACTGAAGTACATTTCAAAGCCCATACTTCTTTACTTTTACTTGAGTAAAGAAGTTTAGTCAGTACTTCTACTTTAACCAGAGTATTTTTAAACACGAGTATCTGTACTTCTACTTCAGTAAAGGATGTGTGGACTTTTGCCATCTCTGATTATGTTCTTTTAAAACCCTCCTAAATAGTAGAGGACTCCACATTCAGTTATTCTTGTACATTCTTTCAAAACTCGTCTCAACAAAGCAAGAACAGTTTTGGCTGAATGTCTGTTTGCTCAACATCATCAGTCAATTAAATTAAAATATGTTCCAGCTGTTCAAACCAGCTCCATGTCGAGAACTGTAGAGCTGTTTTTTCATGATGAGTTTCAATTAATGTGGAATTTTCCATCAGTTTCCATTCATAGGCCAAACAGCTACTGGACGCATCCTCTGCTGAAACCCCACAGACAGATTTCTCTTTTACTATCCGTCCTCTCCATCTTTGTTTTTTAAAGTCTGGCTCTTACATAGAAAGATTTGAAATGAACATTTAGTTTGATGACTTTCTGAAGTTGCTGTAAATCTGTTCTCAAACTGAGTACAAAATGTTTGAATTTCCCAAATCAGGTTTCAAAGGCGGCGAGGAAAGCCACTGCGAGTGATCGAGTTGAAATGTTAGCGACACCGAAACAGCTTTCCAAAAACTACGTCCCTCCTCGAGATCCAGAGTGGAGACGAAACACCGTCCTGTCCTCCTGAGCGTCCGTCAACAAGTCCACCGAGTCAGAGTTTATCGATGTTGTGTCCTACTGAGGAGATTTCAAGGTCACCTGAAGCAGAAAAATGTTATAACAATAGGATAAAGATTCTACATTTTATATTTTTAATTTTGAAATGGATAAACACAGTGGAAATGAGCATTTAACATCCATTCAATGTTTTTTTTGCGTCCCTCAACATGTCCACCAAGTCAGAGTTTATCGACTTTGTATCCTTTGGGAGGAGAAATCAACGTCACCTGAAGCAGAAAACTGTTGGTCGAAATGGTGAATGACAGTAATGACGAGCATTTAACTTCCATTCAATGTTTATCGAATGATTTTGAAAAGCTTTATTTCAAGCCTTGATGTCATAAAGCACCTTTTTACTTTATTTGATTGTACATTGATACATTTTACTCTGTGTTTTTGTATGCACCACATATACTCAAGAAAATGCCTCGTACGTGTAAACCTACTTGGTAATAAAACCCATTCTGATTGTGCCCGTTATGTTGGCTTTGCTACCTGATGTTTTGTCTTTTTTATCCATAGGCGCTTTCACACCGGAGTGCTTTTACCCGTACTTTTCCCGCTTAGTTCCGTTAGTGCCTGGAATTTTGCGTTCACACCAAAAAGAGAAATTAGTTCAGATAACTTTTACCCCCATTTCTAGAGCCTGCTAGAGAGGTGGGACTATCCTGGGGAGAAAAAAGTACAGATTTCGATTGGCTGGGCGAATTGCAAACCACGGCCCGTAAAACTCTGAAAAGTTTTTTGAAGCCGCCATTGCATTTGCTGGCATTAGCATTATTAGCATTAGCCCCGGGCACCAACGGAGAGAGAATAACTTATGGCAACACGAAAAAAAACATGGGAGCGGTGGAGTGATGAGGAGGTGTCGGTGTTCTTTTGTTAAGTCTGTTTTTAAAGAGTGCTATGAAATTAAATGTATTCATATCATGTGTGTCAATTCAATGAGAGCAAACATACCAGGATCAAGACATCGGGTTAGGGTTAGGGATCCAAGCTTAAAGACAAATGTTTTTATTTGTCCTTCCTTTGATACTTTGATTCTGTTTTGCTCAACTGTGGTTGTTTTAAATATGCTATATAAATGAACTAGATTTGTACCGTGATAAAAATGTTGAATATGTTAAAATCCCAGTTGAGTTTGAGACGTCTGGAGGGGAAATGTGAGTGAGAACAAATAACATTTATATGTCTGTTTCTCTCTTGATGACATTACCATGTGTCTAAAGACTTGAATAGAAAATCTGGACTGTAGTAATATATCTCATGAATGATTTGTGGTTTTAAATCTCAGACATTTTAAATAAATCACGGCAGGGAAGACAAATAATGTTCGTCCACTGTGTTTTTCCTTTGCTGTTGAGCTGGATTTTGCATTTATATCACAACCACATGTGTTTGAATCCCTGCAAACAGACAGCCTCTGTTCACTGACTTTATTTTGTAGGCATTTTGGCCTTGAAAGTGTAATATTTCCACTGAGGCAACGCTCTGCCTTCTCTTCCAGTTCAACCACTTCCTCATCTCTCTCTGAAGTTCTGATTTGGTACAGATGTGCGTCTGCCATTAACTATTTTTTTTCAAGCGTTGATGTGTGTCACTTCAGGCCACTGTGTGTGTGTGTGTGTGTGTGTGTGTGTGTGTGTGTGTGTGTGTGTGTGTGTGTGTGTGTGTGTGTGTGTGTGTGTGTGTGTGTGTGTGTGTGTGTGTGTGTGTGTGTGTGTGTGTGTGTGTGTGTGTGTGAGAGAGAGAGAGTTTGAGTGTGTGTGAACATTTTCCCAAAGCCTCTCAGAATCCCCCTTTCAGTGGTCATAACTTTGTTGGTAACACCACAACCGGGCCACACTTTAGTTCAGTGAGAGGAAATCCACTAAGATCCCATTTACACTTGTGTAAGTGAGTGTTACATAAAGAGTTGTCATTGTGGTGTGTGCTGCTGCTCTCAGTGTGGGCTGTAAATCAGTGCAGTTTGTAGCTCAACTTGGCTAGACATGAAGGAGATTGGACCGACGTCCCTCTGGGAGGCTAATCTGGGATTAGCCCGCCATGATGGTGACCCCAAGCAGAGGAAGAAGTTAGCTGCACGTCAAATCAAGCGCTTCCTTAACTAACAGGCAGACACCAGCCAGTGTTAGAGAGGTTTGATACTTTCGGTGAGCCATGACTCAGATTGTTGAATGTATCTCTCTGTATGTTGAACAAATGAAAAGTCATAGTAAGCCTTAAAGGTCCCATGTCATGCTTTTCCGGTTCTTACCCGTCCCCTTGTGTGTTATGAAGGTTTTTAAGCATGTAAACGGTCTGCAGAGTCACAAACCCTCAAAGTACACCCTGTAGCGAGTCAAACTCTAACACAGAGAAGACCTGTCTATGCTGCCCCAGAACGCCTCGTTGGAGATTTCTCTTTTTCCATTGTTTATTTCTTGGGTATAGTGACGTATTTCGGGTATAATGACGTTACGTTACGTCCGCGGAGCCGTTACGTTTGGACCAATCCACGGACTTCCTCACACACACTCGGTGGGACGTTGCTGCGAGGAGCAGGACACTGTGAGCTGGTGTGGGGTCGGCGAGACAGCGAGAAACCGCGGAACTCAGCCTGGGCACACACACACACAAACTCCCAGCCAGGCTGCGGGTGTGTGTGTGCCCAGGCTGAGTTCAGCGGTGTCTCGCTGTCTCGCAGACGGCCACTGGGCCCACAGGGAGTGGCATCTCTGTATACATACTATACAGAGATGCTGTATGAGAAACCAATGTGAGTTTGGAAAATTGCACAATATAAATCTATTTTAGTAGACCTCAACAATGGAATTATGATCAGTAGAAATTGCCATGACATGGGACCTTTAATATTTGAAAAGATATCATGGAAAAAGTCATAATATGGGGTGTTGAAAATGTCATATAAAAGACATGGTACAGTTTGTTAAAGAAAGGGTTGTAGTGTAGTCAGTCAAAAATATCATAGCAAAAAAAGTTAATAGTTCGAAATAACCAAGAGAAAAGTCATTGTGAAGTCCCATGAAAATGTCATAAGAATCATTAAAATATCAAGAAAAAGTCATAGTATAATATTTCTAAATGTCAAAAAAGTATTTGTGTAGTATGTCGAAAATATCATAAAAAAAGCCATAGATAGTATAGTTAAAGATATGATTAAATAAGTCATAGTATAGTGTGTCCAAAAGAAAGTCATGTGTATAAAAAGCGTGCATCTTGTAATGGTGTAAGATGTCAATTGCCCCCTGTCTAATAATTGAAAGAAAGCTTGGTTTATGTCTTAGGAAATACATTTTGGTTAGTAACAGCCAACGGTTATTTAACAGGTTAACAGGTGTGATTACAGTCAGTGTTTCTTATGTAACTAATACGCTGCCGACTCCCTGTTCGCTGTCTCAGCCGTCTTGCTTTATCACTTGTTCTGTGCCAACATCCTCCACAGGATGTGGAGAGCCTGCTGCCCACACCTTCTGCAAAATACAGGAAACACTTAAAAATAGATGTTTCAGATAATAATAAAAACACTTAGCATTAATTACATTAACGGGTTTATTTTTAAGGAGGTTCTTGTTATGACACCTTCCTGCTTTACACCTCTGGGATTTAACACATATTTAACAGTTCAGTGCTTAACCCGTTAAGCCCCAAGCCTGTTTTTCAGGTCTCAGGCTCGAAAATGACATTTCCAGAACAAATGACCATAACTACACTTCTAAAAGGGGAAAAGAGCCGAAGGGGAATTTCCACATACACACCAACGTTACCATTGAGAAGTGGGGGCTATGCGCACGCAGTTTGCCCAAGGCGAAACCTATCTTACGCTCTGAAATCTGGAAACTTCAAACTTTATTGCTGATGGATTATCAGAAATCATTTCAAAGTGACAGACACATTGGCTTAACATGGATTAACCTACAGCAGCGTGTTTACCGTTTTAATGCCATTGAAGACAACCTTTGATCAGACAACAACAAAGGTAAGACATATTGCAGTGTTGGCTACCTAATGCTACGTGGTGTGATGTCTGTTTTTGTTTCTAATGTCGCGAGTTCTGATCATGGAGTGATAATACAGATACCTATCGAATCTGTGTAATCTCACGATGCTAATCGATGGGTTGGATTTGCATTTACGATAAGTAATAAGGGTTTTATACCGTGAGTTCTGTGCTAAAAGCGTTAGCATTTTTTCGCTCAGGGCTAATTCAGAGGCTGAGCGTTAGTCTTGTGTTTTTTTTGCAAAAAATTGTTCATATCATCAGTTAGCTGAGTTTCTTCCCGTTACATGGATATGAAATATTCATAGTTTATTAAATATTAAGAAGCCCTCAGACGCTGTTTCCTGCAGATGATGCGTTTTTCTGCCCGCCGGCGGGGGGATGGGGTTCAACAGGTTAAGAAACATCACCTATTGGAAGAAAATGGAGTTTAAGCTTGATCTCCTGAAGTTGCTGCAGATTATAAAGTATTAGGCGCGTTCACAACGGAGTACTTTTCCCCGTACTTTTCCCGTTTAGTTCCGATAGTTCAAGCCAGAGCCCTATAATAGAAATACGGCGCTGGTTCAAGCTAACCAAGCTTATATAGTTCCTTACAAATACTAAAATGATCTCAATCTTTTTCTATGTTTCCTTTGCACGGTTGTTACTCTGCAAACATCCATGTCAGGGTGGAGTAACAGGAACTCTCTCCAAACAAAAACGTCTCTGGTAAATATTCCCCGAGCTGAGAGGAACTGGCTGCTGTCGGTTTCTGCTGCTGTGGGTTTGAACCAGAACCAGTTGGACCTTCACTCTGCAAACTCAGTATTTACTTAATTAATACCCATGATATACTGCCGGGGATGAGGCACATCCATGTGGCTTTACTTGGGTTTATTAGTTTGAGTAAATGGTCCAACCGACTTTACAGGAGGGAAGAAAAACGACCTCCAGTTTATCTGAGAGTTTATCTAAAGGTGTTGCAAAAAATCTAAGGATTGTCAGGTTTTACTTTTGCTTTAAAGGTTTGCCACAGTTTGTCAAACGGTGCTTAATTTATATTCCCAATCCCCCAGATTTTCACATTTTTCGATGACAGTTTAAAGCAGATCAGTGCTGGCTAGCTAATTGTAGCGTGTGATGAATATTTTCTATTAGTGTAAATTAAGAAGTCATATTTTAGATTTTAGAAGATACACTCCCAGATTTTTCTGTCACCAACGCACCCCACTCCCGAATGTTTCCTCCCACATGAGGATGTTTTGAACATCAACTCTGAACTGTGTTTTCTTTCACAACATCTCTGACATATGGGAGCGGAGTTGGAGGCTTCAACAGAAGAAGGGAGGGTACTTTTTAAACTGGGAATGTCAACAGATTCTTTGTGGTTTTTGTTATTAATAGCATGTGCAAACATTTCAATCAGGAAAGACTTCACTTGTTGTCTAAAGAACATTTACTTGCGCATGCGCCATATGATGGAAATGTAAATAGTCTTTGGAGATTAAAACCCAATCCTGATATCGTATATCTTAAGAGGAAGTGCAGCTGTGAGCATATAGGACCCACCTCTAGACTCTAGACACTGGTGGTGATGATGAAGATCTGGATTGATGAGGAGAAGGGATGAAGAGGATGCTGAAGATCTGGATTTGATGAGGAGATGTGATGAAGAGGAGATATGATGAAGAGGAGGTGGTTTTTGGATTATCTCTCCTGACTCTGGATGTGATGAGAGGAGGTAGATGGGGTGGAGGCCGCAGCATGAACACCTGAAATTACAGCTGACTGCAGGAGAGAGGAGAACAATTTTAAAGTTTGACTGCAGCACGATGATTGGCTGCTGGAGATTGAGGTGAAATGTGATTGGTTAAAAGAGAACACCCATGATGAGCTGTGGAGTGAATTAATCTAATAAATAAATATATTTATTTATATTATAGCATGTCATAAATAAACATGTTTAAAACATAGTTTAGCTTGCCTAAGAAAACATATGTATTAATGTTATAGTATGTCACAAAAGGTATTTAAAAAAAGTCACATAATGTGATTAAAAGAGCATGAAAAATCCCAGTTTAGTAAGGGAGAATTGACACGCAGTTAACAAGACTCTGTGTTCTCCTGCCTTTATGGGAACAGAAGTCAAGCGGCACAAAGTGACCCATCTGAAGCTGGCAGAGCTAAATGGCAGATTCCTCACAGCTCTGCAGAGTCCTCTTAGCAACACACAAAACCACACTGCATTCACATGCTGCACACACACTCTTATGGCTTCACAACACACACACACACACACACACACACACACACACACACACACACACACACACACACACACACACACACACACACACACACACACACACACACACACACACACACACACACACACACACACACACACACAAACACACACACACACACACACACACACACACACACACACACACACACACACACACACACACACACACACACCATGTATACATCCCTTCAGGGGACATTACATTGACTTACATGTATTTCCTGGAGACTTGTCCTAACATTAACCATAACCAACACATGCCTAAACCTAACCCTAACCAAGTCTTCACCCTAAAATGAATGATTCCCCTTATGGGGACCTCCATGTTGTCCCCATGAGGGAGGCGAGTCCCCACACGTGACTGTGTAAACAGATTTAGGTCCCCACAAGTATAGTAATGCTAGGCCGCACGCACGCACGCACGCACGCACGCACGCACGCACGCACGCACGCACGCACACACACACACACACACACACACACACACACACACACACACACACACACACACACACACACACACACACACACACACACACACACACACACACACACACACACACACACACACACACACACACACACACACACACACACACACACACACACACACAGACTCACATCCTGCTTTCACTGCACTGACTCCAGAGAGAACGTTTGTGCACCATCAGGCCTTCATGACCTCTGTCAGGAATATTAGATATTGAAGTTTATTCCACTTTTAGTAATTCAGAAAGTCACTTTGGATACACTATCAGCTGAATGTATTGAATATCTGGCAAAAATATCTTTAAATAAATCCTCCTGCTTTTTCCATTATTTAAAAAAACCTGGAGTAACTGTATTACCTGAATTCATTTGTTAAAACGTCATTGAGTAATCTTTCCTTTTTAGTGGCTTATATTGGTATAAAAGTTGTAAAAATTGCATAATTTATAAAGTAATTTGGGAAAAGATTGCTTTTCAATTGCTTCTATGTCATGTGACCCAGTGACTTGGAATCAATGCAGAAGTATGACTTCTTTGGTTGTAGGACACAACTCTTTAAATTGGATTTTAGTCTATTTTTTTTTTTATTGAAAAGTTTTGGATTTATTTTAGTTTTTGCATTTTCAAAGGGTAACTATAGTCTAACTTTTAACAGTTCAAAAATAACCTTTCCAACACTCGCTGACATTGTTTTGCTCACAATGTGTAATATCACCCGAGCAATAAAAGTAAACCGTTTTGCTGCTAAGCAATCCAAACTAAGAGGAAATAGTGTGAGTGAGAGATGGGTGGGGTCTCTGATATAATGTGTGTTTTTGTGTGTGTCAGTGTGTGTGGGGTGTTCACACTATAAACAACTGTGCCTATTTTCAGCTGAACAGAGGAAAACACCCCCAGGCTCAGGAAACAGACACCACTGTGTGGGTTTTTGTTTCTGTGTGTGTGTGTGTGTGTGTGTGTGTGTGTGTGTGTGTGTGTGTGTGTGTGTGTGTGTGTGTGTGTGTGTGTGTGTGTGTGTGTGTGTGTGTGTGTGTGTGTGTGTGTGTGTGTGTGTGTGTGTGTGTGTGTGTGTGTGTGTGTGTGTGTGTGTGTGTGTGTGGGTGGGTGGGTGGGTGGGTGTGGGTGGGTGGGTGTGTTCTGTTTTTCTCTTCTCATAGGGATTCAAATATCATCTCAAACTATTAGAAACAATTATCAAATTGAGGAGTTTTGTGGATGTTTTACTAATGACTAAAAGTAATTATGTCACAAGTAAACCAACAAGATGTCATGCATATCATTGCTGATGATACATACTTTATGAATGTGTGTGTGTGGCAGATGTTAACACCTTGCGTGTGTGTGTGTGTGTGTGTGTGTGTGTGTGTGTGTGTGTGTGTGTGGCCTAGCATTACTTGTGGGGACCTAAATCTGTTTACACAGTCACGTGTGGGGACTCGCCTCCCTTATGGGGACAACATGGAGGTCCCCATAAGGGGAATCATTCATTTTAGGGTGAAGACTTGGTTAGGGTTAGGGTAAGGTTTAGGCATGTGTTGGTTATGGTTAAGGTTAGGATAAGTTTCCAGGAAATGCATGTAAGTCAATGTAGTGTCCCCTGAAGTGATGTATACATGGTGGGTGTGTGTGTGTGTGCGTGCGTGCGTGCGTGCGTGTGTGTGTGTGTGTGTGTGTGATGTCACAAGTAAACCAAGAAGATGTCATGAATGTCATTGCTGATGATACATACTTTATGAATGTGTGTGTGTGGCAGATGTTAACACCTTGTCACAGCAGCTTGTTAAGAGCAGCAATGTATGAGCAGTTGAACTACCTGTTGGGTTGGTGTTGGTTTCTGTCGAGCTCGTTGTGCAGACTGTTCTCACAGAGAGTTCACTCCGGGCAGTTTGGCAGGAAACCTCATCTCTTCTCTCTCTTTCTCTCACCTTCTTCACAAACACACAGTCCAACATTTCTTTGCTGTCCGGTACATTTAGAAACTGCCTCTCGCTCCGCTTTTTGAGCATGTTTGTCTGATTTAATTTCATTTTCGTTCCTCCAGCGTCGTTTATGTAGCCACTTGTTTCTGCTGAAAATAACTATGTATTTCATTTCAAAGAATGTATTGTAACTCTCGCTTGAACTTGGAACTGGTAACATGAAAGGGGGAATAAAAAGAGATAATATTAAATGCTCTTAACCCTTAACATATATTGCCAAAAAAGCTCTTATTACATGTGACAGTTTTTCCAATAAGCAGGTGTGGAGTTGATCACAAATAAAAACGCTACTTTGTCCTTAGACCATAACCTTTAGTATTTTTTAAAACATCCTGCTAACTAAAACAAATCAAAAGGACAACAACCAAAATCAGGTCAGAGGAAGCATCCCAAAATAACCACAAACTGAACTATTTTCATTCAAACAAACCCAAACCAACAATGTGTTTTCATCAGTAGCATACTTCCTGTTTTAACTTCCTTTTTTGTAGCACTCAGAGCACTGAAGACGTGGTTCTTAAAAATAAGTAAAAGACTCAGCAGGGCAGCGTTATTTCAGGAAAACATCAATAAAAAAACACAAGTAATAGTGCATTTCTTACAGACCTTTTCAGCTGTCGATTGGTACACATGTGATGCTCTAGGCTAGTGAGTATTTGGGGCTCCAGTAAATATTAAAGTACAAAGAAATACTTGTCTATACATCTTTTTTTAGCCATTAAAGGTAGGGTAGGTAAGAATGGAGAAACCAGCTCGAGTGCGCTAGAATTTCAAAGTATGCAGCCGGAAAAAAATCGGCCCCTTCCTTCAGACTTCCTTTCAGAGCCCCTCCTCCAACACACATGGACGCGCACATGACCAATGAGGGCACGAGATAAGTTTGTGCACAGATGGAAGGCTGACAGGCAGGTAGGCCATCCAGTTACTTTAGCCGGGCCGGCTCAGATGATTGGTCTTGCTTTTTACAGCGCCACGGCTTCCACAGATGAGATTTTTTTATGTATTTATTGTCAAAGCATTTAATATATTCATTGCTATCGGGATGTTAAGAGCATTCCATGGAATATAACAACAAGTGTTTCTGAAGTGAATGACCTACCCCACCTTTAAGTAAGAGTGATCACAAGGAAGGAAATGGACATTGAAATGACACCCGTCTTTTATTTAGCCCGTGAATTAGTCATTCAGCTCACTCGGCTCATATGTCCACCCCCCCCATCCTCCTTCCTCTACAACTGGACATTTCCCACAATTGTCGCTGGATAGCGGCAACTTATTCCAGCAGCATCTATTGTAATCCCAGCGCTTCCTTACATTTTTTTTATAGTCCCATAGTCGGCTCCCTGCTGACAGACGCACATGTAAACAAAGCCTGAAAACAAAAGGTCCCCAGTCCCCCTCTAGACTACAACCACAGAGCACACTCGAGTCATTTTAACTTATAATAATAACAATATGTTTATTTCTGTAAACATGGCGGTTATATTGGCACACAAACACCTTCACATTCCGTAAATTAAAATAGCTTCATAGATACAAAACAAGAACGAATGACACAGAGGGGAAGGGTATGAGGAAGAGGTGGAGGGGGCATTTTTGTCCAGGAGCAACAAAGTCAGCGCAGAGCTTCTTCTTCTCCTCCTTCTTCGGTATCAGTCCAACACTGATCCGAGTTCAGACGGAAGACCCTCCGCCTTCCTCCACTGTGCGTTGCGTAGCTTGAACCATTTCTGCAGGACACAAACAAAAGGAACTAATTACAAACACACCCATGGGAGGTGTTGCAGGAGGTTTGGTTCAGAAACAAAGCAATGAGGTAATTCACAGAATACAGTCATGACAGGAATATTCCTGAGAAGCAACACAGGTGGAGTGTGTGTATTGTCAAGAGTGATCTGGACAAAAAGACATCCTCAGGCCACTGGGCACATACAGTATAGGCTTCACAACTATTATTGAACGATCCCTGGACACGTGAGGAACTAAAACAACTAGATGACTATGTGATACTTAAGTGAAGTGATTCAACTGGTATCGATTACAGTTTGTTTGAAGGCAATTTAAACCCTGCAATCTCAGAGGTGTGGCTATAGATGTCTGGTTAATAATATTACCGTTGTCATATGGGTTTAAAGCTATTTAACAGTTTAGCTAACAGGTAAAAGGTAAAAAAAAAGGTAACTGAGATGAAAAACTCAATCAAATTCATGTCTGTGAGTGCTGTGATAAGTATGTTAACCTAGCTTAGCATACATATGAGCGCTACTGGGATATACAGTAGCTAGCTTTACTTTTCTGCAAGGACAATGCGGTCACCTGCTTGGCCTCATTACTGTGCACCCTAACATCACTGCCAAAACGACAACATCTGCAGTGAACTTATGCTTCCAGCTTTCAAAGCATTTAGGTTAGCTAACAAACTCATAGGCAACATGTAAGTCAGATTTGAACATGCTACGCCTTGAACAAGTTAACGTGGAGTTAGCATATCAACATCTTCTGTATACAGCAGCAGAAATAAGCTGACTTTTTTCATGCACCATTTTAGCATGCTAGCATTAGCCTGTTACGATACATGAAAACGTCCATATGTATTTTAGTATACGCACGCTTGTGAGTTTATAAAAAACAAAAACGATAATGGTTTTGATTAGGTTAGGATTAAATAACGAAAATATTTTTAGCATAGTCAGATTTAAAGGGGAATGAAGGATTTCCATAACTGGTTTTAGTTTTGTTGAGTCTTTTCGTGACCAGGGGCACCATCCTAAAAGGCAAACCCTAAATCTAAATGATACGCCTAAAAGACAGTCATAGCTGTAGCCATGTTTCCTTTCTGACTCAATTAAGTTTATAATCACGTTACACTTATGTTTCTTTGTGAGTTTAGGTGTGGTCTCTGAGTCACAGAGACACGGCAGTGACCCCGAGGCGAAGTTGTATTATGAAAACCACGAACGAGAAATGTTTCCATCCAACTTTAGCAGGCTCCTCCACTAATAAGTGCGCCACTGAAACCCTGACTCGACACACACACACACACACACACACACACACACACACACACACACACACACACACACACACACACACACACACACACACACACACACACACACACACACACACACACACACACACACACACACACACACACACACACACACACACACACACACACACACACACACACACACACACACACACACACACACACACACACACACACACACACACACACACTTTATAGACGTGCACCTGGATGGTTTCCACATTTTGTCGAGAACACATGAGAATCCCATTTGGAGTCATCTGTGTTTGCACTTAGGAGTAAATCAATTGTGCTCCTCGTTCATCTGTGTGTGAGGATTTCATATTCGTGTAGCTCATCTCTGTGATGCAGGACATTCAGGAGGGGGTAAAATAAACTATTCTTTAACATTAGATGTGTCCAAACTGAAGAACATCCAGTCTATACAGTCTTTAAAATGCCATTTTCTCTACCAGGTTTTGAATGGAAGTCAGATTACACACAAAACACAGAAACCATTTATTGTTTAGTTAGCAATCCTTTTCAAAGTGGAAAAGACCGTTGAATGTCTTATAGTCCTATAATCCTGATGACCTATACACTCGTGCTTATGTTGTTCTTTCAAACTGACTATAGGAGTGGATTACATAACCAGGCCTTTCAATTTCTCTTCACCTTTGCTGACTCACTGAAAAAAAATACAAGTGATCTATGAAAGGAGCTTAAGCATGCCTTACAGAGGTTAGAGCATGTTCTAAATGTGAAACGGGGAGTGGAGCTTGGGGAGTGTTTCTCCAGCTAAACCTTCTCCAATGAGAGCTTTGTTAACGCTCGACAGGGGGGGAAGCGGTAGAAAAAAGGCAGAAAAAAAACCGCTCATCAGCTGGAAATGAATTGAGGTCTTTTGATGAGGGGCCAGACCTTTACCTCACTCTGTCAGGTTAGCCCTCCCACCTTTGTATACCATGAATGGAAACAGTCACTGACACTGGGAGAGGAATTAGGACGCAGCGCAGAGCAGTTTTAGTTTATCTAACATTTTTCATCGGCTGAAAAGCTGCATTGTAAACCTCCGTGGAGCCAAATAATGAAACACCTTGGCTGTGTTAGAAACAAAGGTGGGGCTCTGCGGTAAAAGAAGTAAGCGAAATGTTTTGTGTGAAATTGCCTCTTTGGGTTTCCACACACGTCTTCGGCGAGAATACATCTTAACAGGCTAACGTTAGCATGTTCAAATCGCTTGAATGAAACATGTGAAATGTAAGCATCTGCTGTTTTAACATGGATTTGAATATGCTTTTTTAAGCAATGTTCAAACCATAGTATGTTCATTTGTGATTCATATGTGGTTTATGAGCTTATTAGACGCTTTGATAATGGGCCATACATTTCTACACAACCAGCAGGATAAACATACGCACTTAGTCCGTCTAAAACTTATTTCTGGGCTTACTGAGGACTGGATTTTCTCCTCTTTCAAGGCGTTAACACATTAGGCGTGTGACCATTTACTGACATGAACATGCTGGAAAAACAAGCTAAACTATTCACACTGGCAGCAAATTAAATGTGAGACAGTTGCAACACTTATAGCCAGGTCAATCTTCAGAAAAACCCATTTGGATGGAAGGTTAAAAAGTTACGTGTATATGGCCAGGGCGTTTATTGTGAAAGATAACAATTGTGGTTCTGATAGAGCTGACTTTATCAAGGTTTAAAAGCGTAATAAAGTTTGCAGTCTTGGTTCGGACTGTCGGCTCTAGTTTCAAATCCAAAACATGATTGCTTGATGCTTTTATTCCCCCGAAAACTACACCTTGTTTCAATAAAAAATGACGTTGCCTTCAAACAACTTGGTCATGATAGAGGGTTATCATTCAGTACGGACAGAATGATTACAAATAGTAAAAATATCAACGTTTACGAGCATGTACGAAGGATTTGAAGGAATTTGAGACCCTCTACTTTAAAGTTGTACTCTATACACATTTAACATAAATATCAGTTTACTGTGGTGCATTATGGGAACATTACGATTTATACGAGGGATTAAAAGACAGGATATTGCAGATCGTCGCTATAGACTTTTTATCTGATTTTCTCTCACGTTACCCTTATTTATGGAAATGAAATATTAACCATGGAGCATCCCTTTAAGTGTTGAGGCTTAAACATCTCTGGACTGCAAACCAAAGCATATGTTGTCTTTTCTTTCAACATTTGTAGCTACAGTGATGCAGAAGGCTTGGACAAAATTGCAAAAGAGGCCTCCACTTTTAATACAAACTACATAATCAGATCTACCCGTTTACACCTGAGGGCTGTGTGACTTCAGAACTGAGAAACCTGGATGAACTGGTTTGAGGAGTTCAAGTCACAGAGTCTGACATCAACGAGTGAGTGACAGGTGAAATATTTGTACTGTACTGTAAAGAGCTGACACACCTGTGCCAAAGCTAATTATGAAAAGGACACACATGTCCCTGTCATGCGAGATATTAATCTCTCAAGCACAAACACTAGCAGAAATATTTGCCTATGAGGTGTTACGTCAACGCAAATGAAATAATTTACATGTACAGCTAAGCAAATAGGCGTGTTGTTGCCCTGGAAATCCAGGAAAGAGGAATACCAACAAGGGCTGGGGAATATGTCGATAAATGAGATTAGATTTTGGATATCGTAATATGGCATAAGCTTTTTCCTTACTTGGTTATAAAGGCTGCATTATGGTTAAGTGATGTAACTTTCTGAGCAAAGCTTGATGTTCTAGCTTTTTCTATTATTTGTTATATCCACATTACTCATAGTAATTACGTGAGATCACCAAAAGTCAACCCTACAATATTGTCGCAATATCGATATGGAGGCATTTAGTAAAATAAATGTGCAAAATAGATTTAATGGGGAGTGGTGCGGGAATGAGTCCTAGAGCAGGAAATATGTTAGCATTTTAGCATTTCCAGAGTCTTTCGTCTTGAAGTCAATGGCTTTTGAATCAGCTTTTGGTGAATTTCCCCAAAACAAGGTTGATTCAAATGTATACGAATGTCATGTTTAGTAACATACGTCAGTAAATACCCAACTGGTTAAGGTACGGTTACAAAAGGAGGTTGCTAACAAGTGTCTAAATGAGACGACTAAACGTCATCACGCCGAACATTAGCTGCCTTTAGCTTAGCGGTGGTCACGTGAAGTCATGTGACCATGCTGTAGTTCCTTTATAGCCTAACGTTAGCCGCCTTTAGCTTAGCGGTGGTGACGTGAAGTCATGTGACCGTGCTGTAGTTCCTTAATAGCCTCACGTTAGCCACCTTTAGCTTAGCGGTGGTGACGTGAAGTCATGTGACCGTGCTGTAGTTCCTTAATAGCCTAACGTTAGCCGCCTTTAGCTTAGTGGTGGTGACGTGAAGTCATGTGACCGTGCTGTAGTTCCTTAATAGCCTAACGTTAGCCGCCTTTAGCTTAGCGGTGGTGACGTGAAGTCATGTGACCGTGCTGTAGTTCCTTAATAGCCTAACGTTAGCCGCCTTTAGCTTAGCGGTGGTGACGTGAAGTCATGTGACCGTGCTGTAGTTCCTTAATAGCCTAACGTTAGCCGCCTTTAAGTTAGCGGTGGTGACGTGAAGTCATGTGACCGTGCTGTAGTTCCTTAATAGCCTAACGTTAGCCACCTTTAGCTTAGTGGTGGTGACGTGAAGTCATGTGACCGTGCTGTAGTTCCTTAATAGCCTAACGTTAGCTACCTTTAGCTTAGCGGTGGTGACTAGAAGTCATGTGACCGATCTATAGTTCCTTTATATCCTAAAGTTAGCTTTTTACTTCTGGGAATCTGAAGATTGGTGGTGTCAATATGTCACAGAGCTTAATTTGCTTGAAGAAAAATGTGATTGAGGAGGGAGCCATTGAGATGCTAACTTCCAGGTCTCCATTTAAAAGTACGTCATGAATGCACCAATCTATTCCATCCCCACAAACTATACCTCATTACGGAGAGCTTTTAAAATGATCCATCAGAGGGTTTCTACAGGAGGTGCCTTTCAACATGTTCTTATCGGCGCTCTGAAGCTTCACATCTGGCTCCTGATGTGACAGTTGCACAGACTTACAGTTAGACATTCCTCAGATAGAGGCTTGGTGGGAGTGTTTACATGTGGGAAAGGGGTGGTGGTGGGAAAGATTAAATACCTAACTAGTAATGTGATGGTTTGTCATGTTTTCCACTTCAATTAATGCCTCTAAGATGGTCTGAAATGGGAACATGTGCACATCCGACCAAGTATGACTAAAATAAACTTTGTCAACAATAGAGACTTCCCTCACTTGTGGATGGACGTATGATCTTTCCTTAAAGTCGCCCTCTTTAAACTTGAAGTCCCCCTGTGGAGATCAATCAGTGTTTGTAAGAATGAACAAAAGATTCTTCCTGAGCTGAAACAGAAGCAGGAAACTCCACTCTGAATGACTTCATCATGTAGAACAACAGTGGAGCAGACGATCAATGGGAAGCTGCCGCCTCTGTGGTCAGTGTTGGCGTGCAAATGAATATTATATCATCAGATTGTGACATTTAACCAGACGTATTAGCCAGGGATCACACTGAGCACACAAACCAGCACGATTAAGTTTCATATCACAGATTGAAAATGTTGTTTAGCTGTATCTTCACCTTCAGTAACTGAGACACTGATATGAAAAATGACACACACTCCTGACTTGTAAACCTTCTTGACGCTAACTTGTGACACCATAACGTTTCCTGAGTCTAAGGGAACATTTTTTTCTGTAACTTCAGGAAAACCTCTCACATGTGTAGGGATTTAAAATAAAATAGTATATCTACTAAAGTACTACTGAGGTTAAACTACTCAGTGACATAACATGACACTTAGTATCACCCACATGTGTATTGAAAGTGAAAATGCACAACGACATTTTGCATAAACAGTTGAACAACTTGGCATAGATGACGATGTGGTGAAGGAGTTGGCTACGTGCCTATATCAATATCTCATTATTTATATAAATGCAGCATACTGTTTGTTCAGCAACACAATTACATCAATATAGTCAGCCTAAAAATGTACAAATCTAGATTTATGGCCATATTAATACGACATATTTACTAAGTCCTGACCACACAAATAAAAAAACGAGTGTGGTTACTATGTCTGCTACAAGGATGCTGTACACATATCATATGAAAGACATGTTTGTAAAGGGCCACGGCTCAATTAAATGACCGTAAATATTCTTAAATCACCTTAAAAGAAAGGTTGACCACACAAAGCGATCGCACAGCAGAGAGATGGGTTACTATGCCGGCTCATGGTCTATGGGAATGCTATACATTAAACGTTTGTAAAGGTCTAAACTAAAGAATACTCCACAGAAAAACTGTAAAATTACCATAACGTGTTTAAATCACTTTAAAACTAAAGTGACTTTCTTAGGAGTTCACCACTTGGGAACAGTCTGTATAAGAATATGACATTGATAATATACTATACAGTATACTATGGAGTATTCTATTATCTAATTATTTACAGAAGTGCCACTTAACAACACGTTTCAGCCTTAAACTCACACATTTAGACTTGAAAGCAATGTGAAAACTCACTCGTGTGTCCTCAAACCCTTAAATTAAGATGTTCCACACTCTTATATTTTCTAGAAATGCTGCTTTTCAGTGGATTTCAGCCTAAAACCACACAATCTGACTTGCAAAGGTTGTGAAAAACAAATGTTTTATTATCCCATCTGAACAAAACTCAGAATACATTTGAGTTGTTTCACATTAACTCTCTATACTCACTTGTGTGTCCTCAACACAGCTAATATTAAGGTGTTCTATTACCTCATTATAAATAAAAAAAATGCTGCTTTTCAATACATTTTAGCCATAAATCTAGACTTGAAATACTGTAATAACACCCTTTTTACCCCATACTGACCACAATACTAATAACAAAGGGGAGTTTTGGACATGTCAGGTCTCTATACTCACTTGTATGTCCTTAAAACCTAATATCAAGAAGTTCTACACTTTTCAATACATTTTAGCCATAAACTCACACATCTTGAAAACATTCTGAAAACACACTTTCTACCCCGTACTGAGTACAATCTCAATAAAAGAGTGTTTTTTGTCCACATGTTTGGTCTCTCTACTCACTTGTGTGTCCTTAAAACCTAATATCAAGAAGTTCTGCACTCTTATATTTTCTAGAAATGCTGCTTTGCCATACATTTTAGCCATAAACTCACACATCTAGACTTGCAAACATTGTGAAAAACACATTTGTGTCACCATTTTTTTAGCCCATCTTAACAAAACTCAGTATAAAAGACCGTTTGTTCAAGTTATGTCTCTTTACTCACTTGTGTGTCCTCAACACAGCTAATATTAAAATGTTTATATTACCTCATTATTAAAAAAAAAATGCTGCTTTTCAATACATTAACTCACAAATTTAACATGGTGAAAACCTGGATACTGACCACAATACTATTTTTTATGGTTCTTTACTCACATTTATGGTCTCTACATGTCCTCAACATAGATAATATTATTAACTCGTTATTTCTAGAAATGCTGCTTTTAAACTCACACATCTTGACTTGAAAACCCTGTAAAAAACACTCTTTTTTTTTTTACCCCATACTAAAACAAATAAAATAGTGTTCCCCCCCCCCCCCCCCCCCATGTTTGACTCTCTACTCACTTGCGTGTCCTCCTCTGACAGCCCGCACTCGGCTGCGATCAGCATGAGCGTACTCCCGTCCGGATGTCTGGTGACTTTAGTGAAACTGTCCTCCAGAACTTTGGTCTGCTCCTCCGCCAGCATCATGCACTCCTTGGCTTTAGAAGACATGATATTCCTGGGTGTTATTCCCTCTTTTCGCTGCAGTCTGTCCGGTTCTCAGCCTGCGGTCGTTGCTCCTACGCTCTGCGGGGAGAGAGTGCGCACAGCCGGGGATGGAGAGGCGCGCAGCTCGGCGGGAGTGTGTGGAGAAAGTGGAAGCAGTGTGTGTGTGTGTGAGAGAGTGTGAGAGTGTGTGTGTGCGTGCGTGTGTGGAGGTTTTACTACTGTCAACAGAGGTACGTCACGAAGCTGAGCCCCTCCCACCAAAACATCAGTGACACAGCTTGAAGGAATATTATGGGAGTGTTGTTATAGCAAGATGGCAACAATAAATAGAAACTGATGAGGGAAATAAATAAATAACTTTTTGGTCTGCAGGGATATCACGAGGAAATTAAATAACAAGACCCCTATTTTTTTACTGGAAACTGATACACTGAAATTGGAATATTAAAAGGAGAAGTTAAAAGGCTCAAATATGACTATATGTACTATTACATAACAGGAAGTAACGTTTTTAAATTGATAATCAAACTGTTTTGATAAATTCCACATTTAGTTTCTGATACTGCCACTAGAGGGCAGTTTTTCAAATCTAGTGGTGTAACAAAGTTATATTTATTAAAGGAAATTAAATCTATTTGTAATAGATGTTTAAGCTATTGGTGTCTTCAATTAATATGTAAATAAAGGTCAAGTTAGGCCCAAAAAAAGTCTGTAGTTGACCCGTAAATATATCAAAACAGGGTTTAAGATCTTAAAATATATATATTTTGTGTCTTTTCACAACAATATCAAATATGTATATTACAGAGGGAATTATGTTTTGTTTTACAACCTTAAACTATCTCTACACAGCATATATAATTCATTAATAAAAACTACCAAAGCCAATCATTTTTCTTAAGTATCAAACTTATATTGTATGTTTTCTAGACTCGAGGATGGTTAGAAAATGTATTCTCTTGAAACTAAATTATGTTTGTGTGATGTCTGAAGTGTTCAAAGCTGTTGTTACGGTCCTAAAGCATCAAAGTGTTTGAACACACACATGTAGAAATTGTCCTTTTACCCACAGAGGAGGAGGATTATCTCCGGTGACGACACAGCTGATAACAAGCTGTCCGTTTATGACATAATAAAACATAATACACAGTTCTGTGGGATGCAATAAAAAACATACGTTGAATAAAGTCACGCAGCTGCAGACTGACCCGGTCGTATTCAAAGATAAGAAAGGTAAATCTTGTCAGATCCAAAGTTCAGTCTCTGATCGTAAACGAGATTCCGCTCTCAGGGTTTTTGTTAATTATAAAACATTGACTTTCTTTCACTGTTTTCACAAGTTATCAATTATTGATTTTAGCTCCAGTCTGCTTCACAGTGGGATCAACTCCATCTGTGGCACAACCTCAACAGTTTCTCTTCTTTAGGGAAAGATATGGAAATATACAGCAACACATATATAATAGACCAGAAAAATGGGGGAATTTAAGGAACAAAATGTTATTATTTAATGCATTTTTAATACAATATATAATCAGAATGTCATGTTAGTCTCAATGTGTTTTGGATTTTGCAAAAAATATATATTTCAGAGAAAAAAGCATGAAGTAAAAGAAAGTATTACACATTATATCTCAGTGAAATGGGTGAGTTTACGGAACAAAACAGAAATACAAGTTATTATTTAATGAATTATTATTACAATATATAATCAGAGTCTCATGTTAGTCACAATATGTTTTAGATATAGTAATAAAAAAAAAAATCATACTTTTACCGTAACAACACTGAAAAAACTGAGATGCTGACTTTAATTAAATGTCAACACATTTCCCATAGCTGTAGTTGAAGCCAATAATATGAAGTTGAACCTAATATTTTGTATTTAAACTTAATATGATTGCTTTCCACTAACTAACAGTAACGTGAAATCTGTTGACATATAGAACATTTAGTTAAAGTCAACGTTTCAGTTGTTTCGATGAACAGAAGCAGGATTAAAGCTAACGTGAGTCTGCTGACCCTCAGGGCTGAAAAGGATTCGTAGTATTTCCCGCTCTCCTGGAGATAAAGGGTCCCGACCTGTGATATTTTTACTGGTGTTGGACTCACACACACTCTCCGTTATCAGTGTGTGTTTTCTATTTCAGGCTCCTTATAGAACCCTTTATCCCTCAGCTGCAGTCGACCTGTTGACCGTGTCAGATTATCTGTGTTTATTTCTGTTTATTTATCTGACGGCTCAGGGTTTTGGACCCGACTCCACCCTCAGAGGCGGGTTGTTTCCAAAATATACTTCTCCTGTGGGATGTGAGCGCTGAAAATCTCACTTTTCTGACGTTTTCAGAAGGGGTTTTTGGTTACATGACTGGAATAAGGTCTGTGGTTAATGCAAGCTAAAGAGATTGTTATGTTTTGTTCTAAGATATAAAGTGAATATTGAAAAATACAGTGTTTTGATGTTTTTGTTGTTGTGTGTCAGGCTCATGCAAACTTATTTAACCCTCCTGTTGTGTCCGTCTTCCCCCCCTTACTTTGGTGTTTGCAGTCAAATTTGACCGGTCCTGTTTGAACTGTTATTACATTAACACAAAAACCATTAATCATCACCACATTTCATTTAACACCCTTTCAAACCGTACATGTTGTATCAGAATACTGGTATACATGAAAAACAGCAGTTAATATACAAAGAACAGACACTGAACATGTATTGGTGTGCCAGGTGTGATCCATGTGGGGGGGTGGGCACATCTTGTGTGTGTGTGTGTATGTGTGTGTGTGTGTGTGTGTGAACATTTTCCCAGGAACAACATGGGTGTTACAAAATCATCCAAAATTCAATGAAAGTGGAGATCAGCAATTGTATATGTTCAAATGTCTACTGTGAAGGATATCATAAAGCCTTAATGTAATCGAATGTAAAACAAAAAGTTATGATTTATGAAAGTAGTCAATCGGTCAGATCTGACCCGAAGACAACAGGAGGGTTAAGAAAACTTTATGACACTAAGAGAAAAGGCTTTCGTAGAATAGCTAAGACACAACATCAAATTATAAGTTATGTGAAGTCATGTGAACGTGGTGTGGAGTTGTTTAATTAGGGTGATTGCATTTGCACTTCATGAACATGTAAACACGTACTAACTTGTAAGTATGATCCGGATGAACAACACATGGATGTGTCATGTTTGCCATAGAGCTTAATTCCTGCTTGAATCCAATGGTAAAAAACAATTATTGTTATTTTGAAGAGTGAACCTGTATTTCTTGAATTCTTCATTATTATACTCTTTCTTTTGTTAAACGGGACATTGCATCATCGTGTACGCTCTACCTTCAAAGCACTAAAAGGAACAAATCTGATCTGATACATAACGGTCTTAAATGTCCTCCCCATAAATCATCAGAAAAACCACATAAAACAGGAGATCAGGAGATGAGAAGACCACGAAATGTCAAATGACTTAGAATAAATTACTGGGAAAATACTTATCAATGATTATAATAATCAACTCAATTCATTGTTTTTAATAACGTGTACCAACACTGGTAGTCTGCAGCAGAAGGAACTGTCCTAAACACATCTTAAATGTCTTAATGATAATCAGCAGGACAGTTTGATCTTCTGTCAGACGATATTTCTTTGTAACACAATCTATCTCTCAGTGACGGTGTTACGAGAGTCTCATTCACAAACTGTCCAGATAAGAAACACACTGCAGTGTTCAGCAGAGTTCAGTCTTTACTCACTGACATGATTACAGATAAGAAGCGACCCATAGATGGATTCACTTTGTTCTATTATCTGAATCTTTCTCTACTTTTGCTACGAATCATTTTCAGCCCTGAGGGTCAGCAGACTCATGATAGCGTGCAATCTCTGAAAAAACTGAAAGGTTGACTTTAATGAAATGTTTTATGTCAACAGATTTCACGTAACTGTAATTAGGTTGGTTGAAAGCAATCATATTAAGTTGAGATACCAAATATTAGTTCAACTTAATATTATTGCCTTCAACTACAGCTATGTGAAATGTGTTGACATAATACATTTACATATGGTACATCTAAACCATAGTGAGACTAACATGAGATTCTGATTATATATTGTAATATGAATTCATTGCTGACGTCTTTACAGCTGAATGTATTTCCCTCAGTTTGCTCCTTTGTGCCGAGCCATCTGCTGTGTTCCACATCAAACATGTATCTAAAAAGATGCATATCGATGTCCTTTAACCAGACACGTCTCAGTCATTCAGCGAGGCTTACTGCACCGTGCAGGCATGCTGAAAACACTTGTTGTTGTTGTTGCCTATAATTACAGGTAAAGTGTCACAAACGCTCATCACGGAGCTGCTGGGATTTCTGACTCTAATACAGATGCTGAGTCACAGTAACATCTGTCCCTTGTTGAGTCAGAGAGCAACGTCATGATGCCAGACAACTGATGCATTAAAGAGCCTTTTCCCCTTTCCTGCAAACTCAAGGCCCGGGGGCCAAATCAGGCCCGTGGTGGATTTAATTTCGGCCCGGAGAATAATTTCTAATTACTATTAGATCTGGCCCGCCGGTATATTGCACGCACACCTTCACTCCATCCTCAGAGCCTGAGCCCAAACATTGATGAACTTGCACCCGAGATGAGATGCCAAGTATCTGAACTAGCATCACAGAGCAGCACACTGAGTTCACATGTTTCCTTCTGCACTTTCTTTCTTGAGACAACAGGGCAGGTTTGTTTTGTTCTTTGAGGGAAATAGTTTTTTTGAAGCTGTTGTTGGCCTGTGGGAAAATGTAATCATAAGAATTGACTCTGGAAAAGCTGCAGATAGAGCCATAAGAAATGAAAGCAACTGATTATTTAATGTTTAATGTTGTTTTTATAGGCAATAATTTAAGCTTTGTTAGTTCCAGGTTTAATATGTTCAATAAGTTCATTTCAATAATTTCTGCAATAAATATTGAACCAGTCCGGCCCTCGACTAGTACCCATTTATTTATTTTGGCCCACTGTGTATTTGAGTTTGACACCCCTGCTGTAGTGTGTTATGTAGGTTTTTGTGCATGTAAATGGTCTGCAAAAGATAAAATCCCAAAGTTCCCTCCAGAGTGAGTTTCTCTTCCATACAGATAATAGATATAGATATAATAGAATAGACACAATTATGAACATATATTAAAATCAAGCACAATCATGTCACTGAATTGTCTTTTATGTCAAAACTCAGAGTCGAAAGTCTTTAGTTGTACAGTTGGTAAAATAAATCCACTATAAGTTCATCTAATGCTTATATAGTTGTGCACTTGTGTTTCTAAACCTTGGGGCAAAGGTCATGAAGGTTAATTTGTTTTGTATCATTTGTAATTTATGCTGCTCATGTCTGGTTTCTGGTCTTTTATAAAAAAGGTGTCTTGTAAGCCTGTTTTGCCTGGGCGTGTCATTTAAAATATCAAATGAAATACTAGTTATAATTATTCAAGTAAAATGTAAACACATACCAGTCGGGGATTTTTAGTCGAGGTTTAAAGGTGTTTTTACAAAAATATACACACTATACAGCAAATAATCCCAAAGATAACTGAGGTAGGAATGTAAAACGTCATAAATTCACGAATACATTTCTCTCTCCGTTGAGAATAAATAAAGAAATAAAGCCACAAAAGCCAAGACCTCGCTGAAGGAGAACCCAAGACAAACAGTGGTGTGTGTGTTCAGAGGAGCCTCACGAGATGATCTGTGGAGGATCTGATGAACGGCAGGTTACTAAAAATACATCTGAGTCCTCTGGGAAGCCGATCTGCGTCTGTCCTCCGCCTCACCTTCTAACCCGAGTCATTCACAGAGACGTGTTTTCATTAAAGAGAGCCTGCGATCAGGGCTGACGCCTGGAAGAGAGTTCATTAGGGACCAGGTTCAGACCGAGGCTGTGACATAAATCCACTCCCTCGTTAAAGAACAGTATCTGGGAATGAAGGATCTCATTAACATTGAGGCGGGAGAAGTGGAAACAAGAAGCTGAGTTATGACAATAGGTTTTAGACACATGGAGGCAAATCATCTTTTTGGCGGAATGACATCTCAAAATCAGACCAAAATATAGTTTAAAATTCACTTTTAAAAGCTGGCATATGATCTGGCTGGCCAGCTCTGTTGTGATTGGTCAATCGCTTAGAGATGTCCCGCCCCTTAGCCTATACAGTACGTGCAATGTGTTGGAAGGCTAGCCAATAGAAGCGTGAGTGTTACATAGTGATGTCATTGTGTTCCAGATATAGTCTAGTAAAGTTTGAGTGTCAGTCTAATGCTGCGTTCACACCGGACACGATGCGGCTGTCAGCTGTGTTTACTCGCATCATTCAAACAATAATCGCTGGCTAGGGGGCTACAACTACAACAAAATGAACATATTTGACCGTGATTTAATTGTAATACACGTTTTTAAAATGATGCCGAAGTAACAACATACTGATACCGGTTAGTAAAAACCATGAATTAATGCTTTGACATGTCTGCAGACAGACGGCAGGCGAAACACCTTTTAAAATGCGTGTTTTCTGAATGGAGATTGGCTAAGCTAACGCAGTATATGATCCGTCCACACTCACAACAACGACCTACAGACATAAATAAACCAGCGACTGTATTCGCCATGACACAGACAGTCTGTGGTTTGTGCTCGTTTCACTTTTGTCTAGTTTCTGAACAGATAGGAGGAGCTGTGAGCTCTGAGTGCTAACAGCTAACGGCTGATGTTTTGGTTTTGTGGCTCAACGTCAGTGACGGCAGGCTGAGATCCTCACCGCTGATTGGCTACCGCGAGATCGCGTCACGCGAATTTCACCCTGGAGTTGAAAACATTTTACTCGAGCGTTTGTCGCGGCTCCCTTCAATCCAATTGAATGAATGAAATGCTCACATCAGTAGCATGTTTGAAACACCTGAACATTTGGCGCTTTCACACTGGAGTACTTTTCCCTTTAGTTCCGATAGTTCCTGGGATTTTGCCTTCACACCAAAAAGATAACTTAGTTCATGAGAACTTTTCCCCCCTTTATAGTCCCTGCTAGAGAGGTGAATTGCAAACCACGCCCCGTAAAACTCGGAAAAGTTTTGTGAAGCCGCCGTTGTATTTGCTGGCATTAACATTATTAGCATTAGCCCCGCGCACCAACGGAGAAAGACTAACTTATGGCAACCCAAAAAAAAACATGGGAGCGGTGGAGCGGTGGAGATGAGGAGGTGTCAGCGTTCTGGCGATTTACTCGGAAGGCTATTTATTTACCCGACTCCGGGGACATCCGGCCGGGGATTTCGGGTGGCAGTATACGCCGTGAAGTTGTTTGCGGCCTGCCAGTAAACCCAAAGCAGAAGAAGAAGAAGTGAAGTCAGCGGCTTAATTTGTGTAATCTTCCCTCAGGGAACTTATTCCGATGTGAACGCGATCGGTTCTTAGTTCCATGGGGGGTACTAAGTGCTGGGTACTAAGTGCTGGGTACTAAGTGCTGAGTACTAAGTGCTGGGTACTAAGTGCGGTAAAGTACTTGGTGTGAAACCAGCTAATGACAGAAAGAGCCGGGAATCAAACCAACAACTCTACAACTTCTGTGATGCTCTGCCCCGCATGTGAGCGTCATAAAGCCTGGAGGTGAGCAGCAGCTTCAGAGGCCTCAGCGCTGCTCAGGAGTTTATGGAGGAGAGAGGGAGGACTTTACTGCCCTGAGACGTTTCAAAGAACCAGAATGAGAGCCGCAGTCTGAAGGTCTCAGAGAGCCGCAGTCTGAAGGTCTCAGAGAGCCGCAGTCTGAAGGTCTCAGAGAGCGTTAATGATCTGTGGTACAATAAGTCGTTGGGCCACATCTGAGGGTTTATAGAGCCCGAGATACAAGGAGGAGTTAGGAGGCAGCGTCATAGAGAGGTGTGCAAACTAAAGTAGAGTCTCTCCTGGAATCCATGCTGTTGCAAGAACATCCAAAATGGACAGAAGTAGTTTTGAATGAAATGAAAAAGAGACATTGAGAGAGTTAAAACCTACTTTCAAATAACTATATTACACATTATGTATCACTTGTATATAGACTCTCATGGCACTACTTCTATTATATTCTATTGTATTTACTTACATGTTATCTGTTTTATGGTTGTTGCACTGTTGGAGGAGCCTGTGACCTTAGATATTCTACTCTATGTACGAATGACAATAAAAGCCTTGACACTATCTGCCGATCACTGTGAAGGGGCGCCATCGTTTGGCATCCTCTGTCTGTCTTGGAACATTTTGACTTTCATATGTAATAAAATGATGGTTTCCTGCAGGTGGTTCGTCTGGAATTCAGTCCTAAAATGGTCTCAAGTATGATTTTATAGGTTCAAATTGAAGCTCTACTTTTGTGTCCAGAGCAAATTCTCAAGAGGGTCGTAGACATTTATTTACTTATCGCTATGAAATAGAACCACATCTTAATGAACGTTTTCACCATCATGCTACCCTAGAAAAGAAGATGTTCAATACGAGGTTGAAGCCGGAAGGATATAAGATGAAGCCTTGAGACATTTCAATTATTATAATATCAGAAATGTAAGTTTAAAAGCGCACAAGAAATAGGAATCCAACTACAAAAAGTTGCCAACAGACGCTAGCTTGCTCTATAAGTAGTATTAACTCTAACCCAGGACTTATTTTGTTTCGTACACAACTTGCCTTCTTCTGCCAGTATGTCCCCAAATGAGACCGATAGTCATAACAAGATATTCTATGTGGTTAAACAGTCCTACATTTTGAAACTTGAAACCCTGAAAACGGTGTAATTCCCAGACCAAGTGGAACATGTATTTTCTGCAGCATTGGTCTGGGTCTGTTTGCATTATGATCCGACACCTGAAGCATCACGACCGGCTCCTTTCAACACGTAGGAGCGATTGAAACTTTAAAAACATCTGGGAGTGAGAGACGGATCCAGTCATGTGTTTTTAATTCTGCTCTTGGACAGTTTTCGGCACATTTGCAGAACAGACTGTGCTTTATTCTTCTGGAGAAACTGTAGGTCTTTTCTTCTAATGTTAGCACAGCAAATCCAGTCTGCTTTCTTTCCCAAAGTGGCTTACAGCGCCATGTGGGGATGTATATTTAGAAAAGATTTCCCCACATGTATGGGAACCTTTACCCATAGAGCCATAAAGGAACATACACGGCGACGGAGAGATTTCCATCAGGGTATTTTCTGTTCTGTTCTTCAGGCAGACTTTCAAAGAGGAAGTGCTTAAGACGTTTCAAACGAGCAGAAAGGGAAGCCAAGACGTGACAGCAGGAAATCCAACCAATCCAGAGGAAGCAGCAGAAAGGCAGGATCTGTTACGTAACCGGGCGGATTCAGTAGGTAACGGACCTCTGAGGGAGGGTCCTCTGCTGCTGGCCAAGCACAACATGAAGCCTGCCACCTCTTTACGGAGGAGCGTTAGACTGAGGTCCAAAAACACAGAGTTTGGTCCTTTTAGAAAGCTTTAAGAAGCAGGCGATCCAGAGGACTTCACACATTTGTTTTACTCCAGCTCTGCTTCTGGGATGGAACACAAGGTTTTGAATAATGCAGAAATAGATCATAGATTTTTTTTTAAAGAGGCCTTATTCTGCTGTAGGGCTTCTCCCTTTGCTGTAGTGTGTTATATCGGTTTAGGTGCATGTCAACGGTCTGCAGAGGCTAAAATACATGTGTTGTTTTTGAAGATTAAAGCAAACTGGTAGGGGTCCAAGAGGGATATGTGCAATAGGGAAAGTTCTGGACCTGTATGTTTCTTGTTTGTTTCTCTGCCATGTGATCTCTGTTCTGTATCTATGACTGATTGTCCTAAATGTTTTATGTTTATTATTTCGATGCCCAAGACAAAACAGCTCTATCTACTATAATGTCACAGTAGAGTAACTAAATACAATCAAGAACCTGCAAATGAGCACTGAGAGTGTGTTGCCGCTTTGCTGTCATTTTGAGTGTTTGTGTGAATTCTCTAAAGGCCTCCTGAGACCTAGGTAGAAGTGTTACGACGGAGCAACAATAAAACACACATGTAATATTTCAAACATCATCCAGATTAAGGACCCTAACACAACGTGCACTTCTCCTGGACAGCTCAAGGTCATGATACCAATCTAAACCCATCTTTTCAATTGGCTAACTCTGTATCTCTCTGTACCTCGAAATGTTTTCAAATGACAGTTTTCAAGACTCAAAAACAGGTTTTGATGAAGACAGTAACCGAGTTAAATAAACAAAACACTAGGTTTTTGTTTTGGCCCTTAGTCCTCACTAAGAAGGTTCTCTAGATAAGTCTTAAAATGCCAACATTGCAAAGGAATAGTATTTTTCGTTGGCAAAACAACGACAGAAGCCTGCCCAGTGAGGGTTGGGCTGTGTTAGTGAACTGAAGCGTTCCTACTCTCTGAAGCCGTTCTGCATGTGGTTCAAGTTGAGGATTCGTGCCCGTCATGAGGAGAAGCTCATCAAAACAAACTCAGCTGCTCCTCTCTCTCTCTTCCTCTCTCTCTCTCTTCCTCCCTCCCTCTCTCCGGAGGTTTCCGCCTGCAGAGAGCTGCGTGTGCACGAGGCAATCTGCAGAGAAGCTGAACAAACATCAGCGTTTGTCCGTCACAAAGCAGCCGGGTAATAAAGAGCCGTGATGAGAGCTCCACACAGCGCTGACGCTTTGACAGACAGCTGCTATAAAGCCCGCCTTTCGTTTGTCCTCGTGGAAACTCTGAGTCCTGCAGTTCAAGTCTCTTCTACATCAACATGTGTCCCCTCTTCTTCATGTCTCTTCTACATCAACATGTGTCCCCTCTTCTTCATGTCTCTTCTACATCAACATGTCTCTTCTACATCAACATGTGTCCCCTCTTCTTCATGTCTCTTCTACATCAACATGTGTCCCCTCTTCTTCATGTCTCTTCTACATCAACATGTGTCCCCTCTTCTTCATGTCTCTTCTACATCAACATGTGTCCCCTCTTCTTCATGTCTCTTCTACATCAACATGTGTCCCCTCTTCTTCACGTCTCTTCTACATCAACATGTGTCCCCTCTTCTTCATGTCTCTTCTACATCAACATGTGTCCCCTCTTCTTCATGTCTCTTCTACATCAACATGTGTCCCCTCTTCTTCATGTCTCTTCTACATCAACATGTGTCCCCTCTTCTTCATGTCTCTTCTACATCAACATGTGTCCCCTCTTCTTCATGTCTCTTCTACATCAACATGTGTCCCCTCTTCTTCATGTCTCTTCTACATCAACATGTATCCCCTCTTCTTCATGTCTCTTCTACATCAACATGTGTCCCCTCTTCTTCATGTCTCTTCTACATCAACATGTGTCCCCTCTTCTCCATGTCTCTTCTACATCAACATGTGTCCCCTCTTCTTCATGTCTCTTCTACATCAACATGTGTCCCCTCTTCTTCATGTCTCTTCTACATCAACATGTGTCCCCTCTTCTTCATGTCTCTTCTACATCAACATGTGTCCCCTCTTCTTCATGTCTCTTCTCTATCAACATGTGTCCCCTCTTCTTCATGTCTCTTCTACATCATCATGTGTCCCCTCTTCTTCATGTCTCTTCTACATCAACATGTGTCCCCTCTTCTTCATGTCTCTTCTACATCAACATGTGTCCCCTCTTCTTCATGTCTCTTCTACATCAACATGTGTCCCCTCTTCTTCATGTCTCTTCTCTATCAACATGTGTCCCCTCTTCTTCATGTCTCTTCTACATCAACATGTGTCCCCTCTTCTTCATGTCTCTTCTCTATCAACATGTGTCCCCTCTTCTTCATGTCTCTTCTACATCAACATGTGTCCCCTCTTCTTCATGTCTCTTCTACATCAACATGTGTCCCCTCTGTGTAAAGAGACTCTGAAAGTTTCAGGAACAAAGATTCTCTCTCTTTTTGATCCATTTCTATAAAAACCTGTCTGAAAATGAGCTGATCAGATTTTGGTCACTTTATGATGTCATAACGATGTTCTGGCTTGTGTAACCATTAACCAATCAGCAACCAAGGTAACCCCCCCCCTCCCTTATCACCTGAACCTCCTCTAGAGTACCATTGAGTTCTGTTTAAACAAATCTCTCTCAGAGGGGCGTGGGGAGGGGCTCCTTATTTTCATCTAAAGTAACAGACAGAGAATCAGCACTTTGGAAACAGGGCTGAAACAGAGGGGATTATGGGTAATGCTGCAAGGATCTGTTTGGTGTTTCAGCCAATCAGAGACAGGC
Source organism: Notothenia rossii (assembly GCF_949606895.1). NCBI lineage: Eukaryota > Metazoa > Chordata > Actinopteri > Perciformes > Nototheniidae > Notothenia > Notothenia rossii. Next base: position 89,565,722 of record NC_136901.1, read on the forward strand.
TCTGTATCTGAGACCTATAATATATTGATGAAAAACAGTATAATAGCAAAACCACTTCTGCTGCATAAACCCAGAAGGAGATGAAAACAAAAGCACATGAGGTCCACACTCACATGGTCCCTCCCCAACTACAAAGAGAAGTTCCCTCTGTGTTCTGACTGCAGCGCGCCGCTATCTGATCCGGTGCAACAATACCCCATTGTTTGCCGACAGGATGAACTCAGAGATTCTTTAGAGAGAAGCCAAGACTCCCAGAGACTGAGGCGCAGCGTCTTGTGACAGTTTGACTGTAGGTTTAATGATTTTCCTTTGGGGTGCCAGTCGGGTCTCTCTCCTGACATTTAAGATGTGTATAGTCACAGTTGAGTAAGTCGGTACTGACCACAGGTGAATACAACTCACTGCAAACACCCAACATTGAATGACATTAGAACATTAGAATAGCAAGTATATTTCAAATATCCCACAAAACAATCCCTCATCCCACAGATCACAATGAAATCAGCAGCAAACCTCCAGAGCTGCGTCTGAGTCCAACAATCTCCACAAGATCTCAGAGGCTTATCTGCTAACCGCCGGCTCAGATCAAAACTGAACGTGCTGTCTGCAGGAGTCAGTGAATGCACCTCCAACACACTGCTGCTCTCAACAAGTCCCACGTTGTAACGGATGGAAAATCCACCTTTTGTTGGTTTGATTAAATGAAGCATAATCCATATACATAAATCACAGATATGGATTTGTAGCAGAGGCTGACCCGGTGCTGCTGTGTGGACGTTAAATATGTTAAATTAAATGACACTTACTCCGTGAATGATATGTTATTTAGTGACTCCTGACACAGTCCATGAAATGTGTTAACTGTATCTATTTCAACCTGATTTATCTTTGCGTTGAGTTGGTGTAATTGTATTTCATTTTGTAGAAACGAATAAATCAGTTTGCAGAAATATTAGGCAGAGAGGTCCAACGATTAAACACCAGTTCTTATGTATTATTTATTTAACCAAAAGGTCTGTTACGATGGAAACAAACATACGTCTATTATTATTCCTCACTGCTTATGTCGTAGAAAACAAAGCATCCATTTAAAGGTCACCTATCATGCTATTTTTAGGCAATAGCATAGGTCTCAGATATATACAAACATATAAAAAACATGTCTATGAAGTGTTTTGCTCAAAATACCAAACAGATCACCCATTCTAGCCATGCCTCATATCCCTCTATTTCACTTCCTGTTTCAAAAGGGCTGATTTGGGTATAAAGCTTTAAAAAAAAAAAAAAGGAGGGGGCTGAGCTCATGAGGGACCCGGCAGCTACTGTCTAAACTAAATACTGCCGTGATGAAACGCCATATCATGGATTATCAAGGATTATCTCTGAAACAGTATGGAGCTCAAAGGCTTTCTCTCTTGCCGGTTATACCACAAGGTGAGTTCCTTTTTACTTCCTGCTTCTTCACACACATGCTCTCCAGTACAGGTTAGCTCTGAGTGTTAGCGATGCTAATGTAAACACCGACCATATTACGTCCAAAACAGTCGGGAATTGTTTCTGATAGCAACGTTTCTGATTGGGCCGTGGGTCCGCATTTCAGATATTACGTCATATCGGACACAAATCTGGATCAGCTCCGTTGTAGCCCCGTTTTTAGAGATTTGGGTACGGAGGAAAAAAGAGAGGGTTTTATTTTCTGACGCTGCGTGAGTTCCCTGACACACCGGGGACACATCTTTATGTATAAAAGACATCAAAAAGTGCATTTTGCCTGATAGGTCCCCTTTAAGACTAAGGATTTTTACTCAGAAGATGTACCATGATTAAACACCACAGCCATAACGTTTCTATAGAAGCTTTTGCATCCATCATTGCACTTGATTCTACAGAGAATAATAGAAAAGGATAATAATAAAGAGAGCCTTAGGAAGAAAACCAGCAGCAGGATCAAGAGATCATTGTAGAAATATCAATGATCGTTTTTTGAATAACGATCAAACTTAACTTTTTTTTTAACCATACAGCCGTGCACAAGAACAGGCATACTGTCAGCAAAAGGTCTCGATAACTGAACCTGGATTTATAGATAGGATTGTATTGTGTGGTATATTTTAACGCTTTAAAAAGACCAACATGCAACTTCTGCTGTCTGATCATAAACCTGGGAATAATTCCAACCTTCCCCTTGATGTGAAGCCTTTAAAATCACAAGAAAAACCCCAAATAAGATTAGATTAAAAGTACGTTATGGGGTTTATACTTCTGCTCTCTTTGTGGCCTCTCACTGCTTTAGGTCTCCTTACTACAGGAATGGTTGCAGAGTTAAACGTCTGAGGTAAAGTGTGGAGCCAGATGAGGGAAACTGTGACGTCATGAATATATCAAAGGAGGTCTGTAGTGAGAGGGAAAGTTGGACGGAGCTGAGTCTGAGGTGGATAAATGGGGAGGGGGTGTGTGAAGGGCTGGACCAGTCACAGCTGGAGGTTAAATATATCCTCCAGAAACAGCACCTACTTGTTGTTTGTCGGGCGAAACAAGAAATAAAGAGCTGGTTCAACGTGTTGCCGTTTGAAAAGCAACGCACACTTCTGAGCTTTAGTTGCTGTATAAAAGTGGGACACACATCTGGCATCACACGGCACAGTTAAGATGTGCAAAACATGAACAATATGTAAAACAGATCGGCTTTGAAATGACTTTTTCCAACGCCCTTTTCCAGCTGGATCCGATCATTTATGTTTTCTCCTTCTGTTTAGCTGGCACTGAGAGAAACATTTGAGGTCCAGGGAGTGAGTTTTTCCATGAGAACAGCAGTGTGGTACCCAGATCTGTTTGTGTGTTCACAGACGATTAGCTGCTTACTATTTCAAGGCTCCTTAAAGCGGCTCGACTTAGTGAAAGAAAACAAACTTGTTGGTCACACAGGGGTCTCTGCAGGTCTGTGAAGTCTGAAAACCTCATTTCCTGCTGTTAGAGACACTAAACAAGTGTGGGAAAGCATGGGAAAGATTGTGTATTGATTAACCGTATACAGTGTTTATCATACTTCACAGTCTCATGGGGATAACTGAAGCTGAAGATAGTTTACGGCTGCCTTTAAAGAACAAAATATCAGAGGGAAATCCAAAACGTCATTATTTAACAATATCTATATCTGATATTGAGCGTCAAGTTGCTTGAGTCTGGAAAGATTTGCTGACTTATCAATACAAGACATATTAACAGATTTCAGGTTTAAGAGTCTGGAGTCGATCGATAGTGATTCGACAGTTCAAAGTGATTTTCAAATGTTATGTTTTATCTTAACGTTGTTATTCCTTAATTGGTCTAACATGTAACTAGAGAGGAGTTGGAGAGTCTGATTTTTGATTATTAACTGTTTATTCATTATGTATTAAGTTGTAAAACACTGGAAATCTTTAACTGGTGAAAAACAGATGAAAATGTATAAAATAAAACTGTTTCTAGCTGCAGAAGATTTGAGAGAAATCCAATCTATACTTCTTAAAGACAAGTATCTCCCAACGTCTCAAACCCAAACCAAAATATAAACTGGATTAAAATATACATGCAGGAAATTGAGCTTCCCTTAGATTTTTAAGCTACTTATTGATTGAATAAAACAGCAGGAAATATTATAATTATGAGGTATTAATATTTTTTCTAGTGTCTGCTCTACTCTACCATATTATGCTGCTACCCTTAGATGCATAAGTGGGTCTTTTTGGACCCCGTGAGGTGGTTTTCTTGAAGTATCTTTGTAATTACATTTTTTTTATCATTTTATATTCCAGCTATTCCTCAAAAAACATGTTTTGGATATCATGCCGTTCTAATTTGAAATTTACATTTAAAGAAATTGTAGTTTTTGTATTTCTACCCCAAGCTTCCATAAGTGGGTCAAAAATGACCCGCATGCATTTTCTATGGAATTTCGTTTTTTTTTCAAAATGTAAAAGAAATGTCTAAAATTATAAACGGTGAAAAATTAAATATCAATATTTCTAGTGTGAACCAAAATATAATACTAAATATTATACAAGTGATTTTTCTTAACCAAAATGACAAAAATGGCATAAAAACACATTATTCTAATACGGGTCCTTTTTGACCCACTTACGGCCCGTCCACACTACAGCTTCAAAAACGGTTTCCAACGCGTCTGCCCATTCACTTTGAATGGGGTGACGTCACGTTGCCTTGCTTTTCGCCGAACTGAATTGTGGGAAGCAGAGCGGAGCTTTCCTGGCGTTTCAGGCTGCAAAAGTTGAGCAATGTTCAACTTTTGAAGCTTCTCAAGCTTTCAGTGGAAGCGTCAGCCAGTCAAATCATATGCCAGTACAAGCTCTAGCCAATCAAACCACTGCTTGTGTGTCAGGGGCGGGAGATTCATGTGATTGGTTGTTGGTTGAGCTTCAGACACGCCCGCCGGCAAGCTTTTTTTGAAGCTGTAGTGTGGACGGGCCGTTATGGAAGAGTGTAGGGTCCAGTCACTCTATGGGCATCTAAGGGTTAAATTGCGTGTGGCGGTCATGAGATAATTGGGGTGTAATGCGGAGCGAGTCACGTGTGAAGTAAACGTGTCGAAAAATGAGAGCAATTAGTCCTGAAGTCACACGATGTCTGAGTTTCGTGACACCACATCAACCGGTTTCTAACTTGAGTCATCAAAACTGTGGGAACACGGAGAGTCTAGAAACCGTTTCCTAAACACATACTTGTTTGTGTGAAAGCAGTTTTAATAAATCCTTGCTGGAGATTAAAACATAAAACAAGCAGAGGTCTGTTTTTGTTTTTTATTTAATAAGCTGGTTCATAAATTATCGCACATAAAAGACTCTTCGTCAATAGTTACAAAGTGGATAGCAACTTCATTAGCGCCTGGAAAAATGATAAAAACAAATCAGGAGGAGTTTGTGGGGTGGGGGGGGGGGTGTTGATCTTGATAAATCATGAGTTCACACAGTGGAGGAGGAGGGGGGGGGCCAACAGAGAGTAGGGGGGGGGGGTTCAACATCCAAGCACTGTCTCTTCGTATTCCCGTTAAACTTCTTAACGCTCGGACTAGCAGCGAACAAAACGGTGGCATGCGTTTCGTCTTTCATGCCGGAAAAACCTTGTTTCTTTTCTCCAGTGTATTAAAAAAAAATAGGAGTGAAGAGGGGGAATAAATTATAAAATAATAACAACAGAAAAGACAACACTAGCTACATGTGAGGTTCACGGAAAAACAACTAAAGACAGAATGTAGCGGCGTCTTCTTGGCTCGGTTACCCTTCTGTTCTCGAAGGGTTAGCGAGAGGCTAACGGGGGTTTCAATGACTCATTATGGAGTGGAATAAACCCCCGTTCTTCTTTGATTTCACTTCTTTCCTACAGCTATCTCCCTCCCCCCCTCTGAGGGTCTAGATCTCGCTCTGAAATCGGTCCCGGATGTGTTTGATACGACGGATGTTTGGAGGGTCGGGATGTAACCCGCCTCCGCTAAAACTGGTCTGAATGAGCGATGGGTGTCCGCCATTTCTAACGCTAGTTTTCTCTCTACGACGCCCCCCAAATCCTCTCCACGTGAGGATTGGAGCGGTCAGAGCTTCTCTCGGTGTCACGGGAGCCTACTTGGACATTTGCTGCTGAATTTGCTCCAGGAATTGTGATAAAGATGAATCCGAGTCCGAGCTATCCTCCACCAGGTACTGGAAGAAGGTGGCTTTAGAGGAAGCTTCGTCCCTGCAGGAGGACACAGAAGAGTAGAAATGTATTATTATGGATTCTATGTAAGGCCGAGTATCGTTTGAATACCAGACACAGAGACAGCTTCATCCCGCAGGCAATACGACTGTTAAACAACTGAACTGCTGAAACACTTTCATAACATTCATCTGCTGCTTAGTAATTATCGATCTATTATCTAATATATCATTCCAATAACTACTTTTTGTTCTCACTTTTTTTTATTTTGTATTACTTTTAATATAATATACTTTAATATTGTCTGCTTATCTGTATTATTGTGTTGCATTGTGGGAGAAGCCTGTGACCTAAGATTTTCAACGACATAATTACTCTGTAGCTATGTTAGTTTGAAAGAACCTTGAACCTTGAATATGTTCTATATACATACATTTGTCCTGTTGTAATTTGTTGTGCCAAAAAAGAGGGTTATTCTTTCATCCATACATGTTAAAGAAAATTGGATCTTAATACATCTTATGCCCCATGATACTAAATGTCAAACCTAATCAGAATCAATAATAAAATAGAAATACATTTTTTTTTTCATTCCAGTTTGTCAGTTACTTCTTATTTTTCCTACATATTTGAATGTCTTATGTAAACAAACATGCACGAACCAGGCTCATGAGGAAGTTAATGAGTTCAAGAGAGTGTATCAGACACACATACATGCGATGCAGTGGTTGAGGATTCTTAACATGAGTAAAAATAGAAACAAACATGGTACTTAAACCCTCAATTACCAGTTTAAATTATTTTTGAATGGTTCGTTTATTATTACTGAAACATTTATCTTAGGTATTATAAGTATAATATAATATCCGGCAGTGGCTCAGTCAGTCACGCTTGGACTGTGAGCTGTAGGATCGCCGGTTCAAGTCCCCGACCAGACCTAAAGTATGGGCTGCTACTTGGAGACGTCCCAGTTCACCTCCTGCCCTGCCGTGGTGCCGTTAAGCAAGGCACCGGACACCCCACTTCCCCCCTCACTCCCATTGCTCCCCGGGCGCTGTACAATAGCTGCCCACTGCTCCTAGTGCCAGACTCCTGGTACTAGAATGGGTTAAAAGAAGAGAACACATGTCACTGTGTGCTGTGTGCTCTGCATGTGAGACCATTAACGAGGGTTTCATACCAATTCTTCTATAATTCTATTCTATGTATCATAGATTACTGTCGCACATTTTACGGTCATAATATAATATAATTTAATCATAGAATATTGTATTATTATTTTGTTTTTGTGTAAGAATGTCGCAGCTTCGACAATGTTGAGCCAATTTAAGATACGTAAACATTCCGGACAGAAATGTTTTATCAGGACTGTTTCATGTGACCTAAAATTGAGTGGAGTACAAGTAAGGCGGGACTTGATATTATATTGGTGCAAACATAGCTGTGGTTTTAAAATGAATCTCAAATGTTAACACAGGAAGAATATCACAGAAGGAGCAATCTCTTTCTCATCCAAAAAAATACCTGACAACCCACTTTTTAAATATTTGTTTTGGTTCAAATATACTTTATCATTTCCCAGCATATTAACAGTGGCGAGGTAAAAGGTGCACACATCATATCAGCCAGACTATGATCGGGTTTATGGACTGTTTGTCGGATTTGTCGGACATTCAAATACAAAACTTGGGCTCCAGAAATTATAAAGGGCATTGGCAGCGATTTCTGTCATCATTTGGTCAAACAATCAGTTGAGAAAATAATCAATAATCGAAAAAATACAAAAATGAATTTAATGACTTTGAGCTTCATAACACTGCATCCAAACACTTTTATATATAATACATATAATATTACATTTCTAACCATTTTAATGTACCCTTTTTTTGGAGTCAAAGATCTTGTTGTTGTTATAGTGTGACTTTCCACTGTCTCAAAACATTTCAAAAATGTAACTCATGACAAGTATTTCTCATTTGTCAGAGGTATGAAAACACCCCCAGTTATTCGAGCTGACATCAGCTGCTCTCCACAACAACAACAACAGTGTGGTGTAAACACATGTCGGAGCAACAATGCAGAGCCGCAGAGGAGGAGAACAACAACGATTCGATCAACGACCCCACTGTTTGTTTGTTTACACTGGAAATATTTCTCTGTCGCTCTCAGACCCAGATCTCTGCTGCGAGAAAGATTCCAGAGAGCGGTCAAACCCGGTTTCTGAGTTTCAGTCAGAAGGACATCAATCAAGATGGGTGTTGTTTAGATGTTGTTGACAACAACAACAATAACAACAACAACAAAAACCATCAGCTTTTTTCTGAAACAGATAGACTAAGACAGGTGTTCCTAACCGTTGCCTTAAAATGGACCACTATTCTATTATTCCTAAACTGACTGTGGGTGTTTCTCAATGTCGAGGACGCTTCCTTGGTAGGACATGTCCCTCCGAGTCAGGCCCTACAGAAGCGAGGCAAGAATCCTTCCTAGCCTCGGAAAACGAAGACTGGTGGAACAGGCTAACAGGTGTGCAGGTGTGCGTCATGTGCGAGGCCCCGCCTTAAATGGAGCGCGATTTCCACCAAAGATTTGGGAAATTGGTCCGTACGCAAAGCATTGTGGGGATTTTAAGGCCGCGGAGGATACACATCGAAATTTCCCGCTACGAAGTAGGCTGGCCTCGGTAGAATTCCAAGCATCCTGGACATTGGAACAGTCCTTCGGCGGGACTTGATGACGTAGCATCCTTGAAATAGTGGCTCTGGAGCAGCCTTCCTCAACATTGAGAAACACCCTGTTACTAAATACTTTATGGATATATTAGATTATTTTCAATGCATAACAACAACAGTAAGGAAATACCAATAAAATATAAAATGAAGTTAAAGAGTGAAATAGTGTAAATGTATTTCTTTTAAGGAATTTTGAGCAGATTATTTCCACTGAATACTGCATCAGAGATCATGTTTCCATTTGTTTAAACAATGATTTTATACAACTCTCTGTCTGTAGTGTGTTTTATTCAATGAAAGGTTTTGTAAAAGTGTGTGTCCAAATATTCTCTTTACCCTTATCCTGGCAGATTGATGTCGTAAAACATAATCCAAACTTTAAAAAGTACTTTAATTTGTCTTTTTTAACAGTAATAAATTAAACCCGATATATGTAGTCGTACACCCCTTGAAAATACACATCTTGTAATCAATAAGGCCTCAAGACCCCTGTGAAGTTTGTCACTGAACCTTAGGACCCATTATCACGCTATATTAGAGACTAAACTTATTATTATTAGTTTTTATAAAGATTTATGTTTGGGGGTTTCTTAGTGGTCTGATTCTTGGGATCAAGCCCCCAGGAAGTGCGCCGGACTCTGAGGAAAATATTCGTTGTGTCCAAACGGCGGTACTGCAACTTCCGTATCAGTCCGTGACGTCACTGGACCCAGAAAGACTTTTCCCCATTGATTAAGAGACGTCTGTAAATCGTTGGATATTTTTTTTTTAACTAAATAAACTACCCAGTATGAACATTTGTGTAGCCCTTATTAAAAACATTAGGTCATCAAGTTGTAAAATGTGCTAATAACGTTATTCTGAGAGTTATTTTCCTCGGCGTTATGAACGCGCATCTGAGAGTGGGAGCTCGGGGGGCGGGGCTTAAGGGGCAACTCAACTGCGCATGCTCTATGAGCGCACATACGGGTACTTCTGCTCAGGCATGATGGGTAATCTGTGACGTTTCGCTCTCTCAAAAGTTGGGTCATTTTGTCTTCATGCCAATGAGCAGCTCTCATAGGAAAGAACCCGCCTCCCACGCTGTATCCAGTTCTTATTACATGGCTTAGTTGAATACTCGATTCTGATTGGTCAATTCAGAACACGTGACACGTTGTTAATCCGGAACAGACAGACCGCTCTCAAGGATTTATTGACCGTTGTTAAGGACGCTCACATCTGCAAAAAGAAGTCTGGTCGATTGAACTGTATACAGTTTGGCCGAAAAGACAAGAGGGACAAGAAAACAGCGGAGAAGTAACGGGGCAGAAACCCTCGTTTTGACGCAGCGGTCCAGACATAGACATCAAACGGCAAAACATATTCAGTTGCCAGTTACTTTGGCATTAGGGCAGGGATATCTAGATACTTTCCAAGGTTTGACATAATGAATTGTGCTACTTTTAAAGCAAGCAGCGATGTTTTCAAATCTGTAATCAAAGAGGTCCGCAAAAACGGTATCGAAGTAGTTCCTGCCGTTGCTACGTTAGTTCAAACGGTAACAACAGACTATTTTTCTTAGCGGATGCATGTCATTTTAAATAAATAATAGCCTACTATTTTTTAAATCAATAAAAACATTTCAAATAATATTGGGAGTCATGTCTTTACTTTGTTGAGAATGTGGCCAGGTAATAAGCGGGATAATGTGCAGTGACTTGGTCATTATGGAGAACACCCTTCATGCTGATCAAGATCCCTCCGCGTCGCGTCGGGCTCCTGAACAGCCTGTCGGGTGTTCTTTTCCCCATAATGACCCTTACTTAATATACATCCATGGTTGAGACACGTAAAATATAACTGAGACTTCTCCTGGTTTGTGCATCACTCTTCTCTCTCTCCCTCATATCCTGTCAACACGACTTAAAAATAAGATTAATCTGATGACTAGTTTTTGATGACGTAACGATTACTTAATGTTGTGGTTTTCGGTCTTTGTTTATGTCTGTTGTCCGTAGTGGTTCTCATTTCAACTGAACTTCAATCTAATGACGCTCCGAACTACTTTAAAATAGTTGGAAGAGGAACTGAAACACATTTCTGTAACGGAAAATCAAAGTGAACTATGTAATCTTACCAGAACGTGAAAGAAAAGGAGCAAAAAAAGAATTAGAAGCAGCCTCTCAGACTTTTATAAACCCCAGCATCTGGATATGAGACGATGCGAGTGTTAGTATTTCTACTGAACTTCAACCTAATCATTTGTCAGACCTTATGAAGCTCTGAACTACTTTAAAATAGGTTGAAGAGGAACTGAAACCCATTTCTGTAACGGAAAATCAAAGTAACAAGTTAACTATGTCCTCTTACCAAAACAGAACAGGAACAACAAGAGGAAGTAGCAGCCTCTCAGACTTTTCTACAGCCCAACATCTGGATGTGAGACGATGTGAATGTTATTAGGAGTCAGATGCTGCTCCAGATGTGCGGTGGTCTTATTCTGATTATTAGTTTTGATAAAGATTCCTTTTTTAGGAGTTTTCTTGGTGGTCTGATGTTTGGGACACGTAAAATATAACTGCGACTTCTCATCTTTGTGTATTTGTGTATTGGGGATTGAGGGAAACGGTATTTGGATCTCTCTGTCGGTACACACAAACTGAAAGATTGACAATAAAGTTGACTTTGACAGAGGTCTTACTTGAGGACGTGGATGGTGGAGCAGAATGCTCTGTTGTCCTGCAGCCAGTCGAGGAACGCTCGCACTCGCTCCGACAGAGGGGTCTCCAGCTCAGGGATGTGACTCTGCAAGAGAGGAAGGGGAGGAACAACGCTTTAAAATCACCAAGATCCCTCGTAGACCTCCACCCAACATATAGGCAAGGCAGGTTTAATCATACAGCACTTTTTAACACAAGGCAATTCAAAGTGCTTTACACAGATGAGAGACATTAAGAAAATGGCATTTCCAAACACTCTTTAAAAAGCCAAGATAATAAAACATGAATAACAAAGGTTCATGAATACAAGCTACAGTTCAGTGCAAGATGTGAATAGTTCATTTAAAAGCAGCGGCAAAAAGAAAAGTCTTCAGCCTCCTTTGTGCTATTTTACTGGCTGCTACTTACTTTGCACTTCTTACTTCTTTAACCACACTGCTGTAAAATAACACCGCTATACAGTATATACACCTTTTACTAGGGTTGTCGATATTGATGCTTTTGCGATTAATCTGGGAAGCTTAGTGTGCTCAAAGAAACATCATAAATTAATCAAATGACCAAGTTTGACCCCAACTTCCTCCCTAATTCCAGCGCGGACGTTCACAATAAACCCCATGGCAGCGAAAAGGCAAAGAAAGCGGAGGATCTTGCAAAAATAATGTATGTTTTGCACTGACTGGAGACCACTGCACCGGACCAGTAAGAACCATCACGACCTCGCTGTAACTGCCTTAACTTTAGTGAAATGTTGCTGAATCATGCTTTAAGTTGCATAGCAGTGTGAGAGAGTGGACCGATTCACCACTGTAGGAACAGATAGAGCTGCACTATGACAGCGTAAGAGATGATATAACCTGTTTAGAGCACATTATACAGAGGGGAATCATAAAGGGTCTATGCAGGAATCCTGAAGTCACATGTAAAACCTTTTAAGACCTTTTTTAAGACCCTTTCCATACATTTTAAGACCTCATCGCAACTTTGAGTTCTAACCGGTTACCTTGGCGACACACTTTACCTCACATTGACTATATACAGTATTGATTGTCCTTTCTCCTTATCTTCCAACCATTTGGACGCAGACTTGCATTTCCCCATAACGGTGTTGTTTAAGAACCGGCGTAAACGGACCTTCGCGCTATCAAGCAGTGAGCGTGCGATGTCCTGTTCAGATGACGTCAAATCCAACGGGATGCCATAAATAAACTCCACAGAATCACACTACACACCTACGCCATGATTACATTCAGGCAGACTGTAGAACACAACCTCTTTGGACCATTTATATACTTATTGAAAACAAGCTACAAAATGTAACACCTTGGAAAATGCCGTTTCATAAGTTTTAATAGCCTTAATTTTCGCTAAATTGATTTATCAACTTTTAACACTTTTTAAGACCCCGCGGACCCCCTGGCATGGCAGCTTTGTTGATGCTTTAGATAAGTGTCGGAAGAAATTGTTGGACTTCATGCCAATCATTCAGAAATCATATATAGTAAATACAAACCGCTTATTTCTCTGACCAGTGTGTCATGCATGTCTTTATTACAACACCACCCATGTATCTATTCTATTTGATCTGTTTTATTTGTTTTATGTATTCATGTTGCACTGTTGTAGGAGCCTGTGACCTACGTTTTTCGTTGCCATAGCTACACTGTAGCTAACATGCACATGACTCTGTCCTGGGAGTGGATCAGGAGTTGTGGGCAGTGGTGTCGGAGAGGAGAATGTTGAGGAAACTTCTCAACATTCTGGACAACGGGTCTCACCCCCTGCATCCCACACTGGTTTCCTACCGGAGCACTTTCAGCCCACAGACTGAGACCACCGAAGACCACCACGGAGCGGAGTGGAGTCTTTCCTCCCAGTGGCCATAAAACCCTAACCCTAATATCAATATAATTACCATCATTACAATACACTCGCTGCTACATAACATAATAATATGCTATGATAACGTGCAATTACGTAACTGCCACTACGTTTTATTTATTGTGTGACCATCTATGTTTCATGTTTTCTGTAGATGTTTAATTGCTCTTTTTACTGCACTTTGAGTGTACAGTGTTGATGTTGTGCTTCTGTGTTTATTGTATTATTGTTCCTCTGACACAACAATTTCATTCAGGATAAATAAAGTCTTATCTTAAAACAATAAAGCATTGAATCTTTTATCTCACCTCAAAATACAGTAACACTAGTATTCTAATTGTCTTTTTGTATTAAACGCAATTACATTTTTATCTGATTAACACCACTACTTTACAAATGACTCCTGGTTCCTTCTTCACTACTTTAATATGTCTATAAAGCTGCTACCTATCCTTTCTACCTTGAATCTGCACTTTTGCTTTTGTCTTTATCTGCACCGTCACATTTTGCTGTTACAGGGTAAACGTCCCCGCTGTGGGACCATTCCAGAATAAAGGATTTCTGCATTGTTGCCATTGCTGAGTCTCAAAACAGATCATGTTTATTCACACAATCATCTCCCCTACACAGTGTGGTTAACACAAATATGCCTGTGGTGTGAAATGCAGGGTTGTTTCCCCCCCCCTGTATAAAAACACAATAAGCAGCATAATCAAACGCTGACGCTGCAGTTTGTTCTGGAAGTCACCATCACACCCACAGTGTGCTAATGACAGAGGGCACAGTTCGTTTCAAAAGCTTCACCAGCAAATCACACACACACACACACACACACACACACACACACACACACACACACACACACACACACACACACACACACACACACACACACACACACACACACACACACACACACACACACACACACACACACACACACACACACACACACACACACACACACACACACACACACACACACACACACACACACACACACACACACACACACACACACACACACACACACACACACACACACACACACACACACACACACACTTTTATTTTGGCGCAAATCTGTAATTCATGTTCTTTTAATGCTGGACATCTTGTTTTTAGATGGAGATTTTGCTTTTCAAAATAAGATGTCTCATTAAAATAATGTCTTATTTTGAAATGCTGGCTGCTTGTTCACAGTGTCACTGACCATGTTCTGGGGTATTGCAGCGTAGTTGGGACAGCCCAGAACGTCTCTGATGAACATCTCGTTGCAGTTTTTGCCGATCCAAAAATAAAACACCTGCACAGAGAGAAACAGAGAGTCAGGAAAGTGCATTTATTATTCATGAAACACAGATTAAAGCTAAATAAAATTGTGCTATACACTTAATAATTATTAAACATTAATCCTGAAGCCTTACGTTTCCACAGTCCATGAGGAAGGCCCCGTCGCGGCTCAGCCTCTCTGAGCTCAGGTGCAGCAGGGGAGGCTGAGGGACCACCGAGTCGTTCAGGTGCAGCGCCCCCTGCAGGACAGTGCACTGGGTGAGCCATTTGTTTTAAATATATGAATCAAATCAAAGGAGTAACCCTAACTGTTAAGAAGCATAAAAAGGTCATCTCCTTCAAAATGATTATTGAACATCCATTCCTCAGGGCAATCATTTTTCGTGGCAAAAATGCAGTTTTGCTAATATTAAAGGTCCCATGTCATGCTTTTCCAGTTATTACCCATCCCCTTGTGTGTTATGAAGGTTTTTCTGCATGTAAACGGTCTGCAGAGTCACAAACCCTCAAAGTACACCCTGTAGCGAGTAAAACTCTAACACAGAAAAGACCTGTCTATGCTGCCCCAGAACGCCTCGTTGGAGATCTCTTTTTCCATTTTTTTCTTCCTGGTCATAGTGACGTAACGGTCACAGTGACGTAACGGTCATAGTGACGTAACGGTCATAGTGACGTAACGAGTATAGTGACGTAACGGTCATAGTGACGTAACGAGTATAGTGACGTAACGGTCATAGTGGCGTAACGAGTATAGTGACGTAACGAGTATAGTGACGTAACGGTCATAGTGACGTAACGAGTATAGTGACGTAACGAGTATAGTGACGTAACGAGTATAGTGACGTAACGGTCATAGTGACGTAACGGTCATAGTGACGTAACGGTCATAGTGACGTAACAGTCACAGTGACGTAACGAGTATAGTGACGTAACGGTCATAGTGACGTAACGAGTATAGTGACGTAACGGTCATAGTGACGTAACGGTCATAGTGACGTAACGAGTATAGTGACGTAACGGTCATAGTGACGTAACGGTCATAGTGACGTAACGGTCATAGTGACGTAACGAGTATAGTGATGTAACGGTCATAGTGACGTAACGGTCATAGTGACGTAACGGTCATAGTGACGTAACGACTATAGTGACGTAACGTTCATAGTGACGTAACGTTCATAGTGACGTAACGACTATAGTGACGTAACGTTCATAGTGACGTAACGACTATAGTGACGTAACGGTCATAGTGATAGTGACGTAACGAGTATAGTGACGTAACGGTCATAGTGACGTAACGGTCATAGTGACGTAACGGTCCAACAAGGAGTTTAGGACAGAGAGTGAATACACATACTATGCAGAGATGCTGTATGAGAAACCAATGTGATTTTGGAAATAAATCTATTCTAGTCGACCTCAACAATGGAATTATGATCAGTAGAAATGGCCATGACATGGGACCTTTAAATAAAGAAACATCAACCATATTCAAGGGTTTATCTTAGGGTTTTGGTCAGAGAAAACCTGATACTTAATGACTCAACCGTTGGACTTTTAGAAACTAGGATGAAGTTTTTTCACTTTCTTCTGACATTTTAGAAAACAAACAATTATCGCCTGATTTAGAACATTTATCAACAATAAAAGAAATGTCGAGATGCAGCAGTAATATAACTCAATGTTTTGGAGTCTCACCTGGTCGGACATGTTGTCCAGGCGGTACAGGTCGGGGTGCACCAGCCTCATCAGCTGCTGCAGCGGCTGCGTCTTGAACTCACACATCGCGAACACTCGCTCGTCCAGACGCGTGCACGTGCCCGTCCGCAAGGCTTTCTGAAAAACAAACACAAATAGTTTTAACAGGCTCATTTCTTCCTTTTCACATCTAAAGTTCAAAGTTAACTTTATTGTCAATCTTTCAGTTTGTGTGTACAGACCAGACAGAGCGATCGAAATACCGTTTCCCACAATCCCGAATTCAAAAACAAATATATATAAAAATATGTATATACCCATATACACACAATCAAAAGACACATTTATACCAGGGATCCTGCAGGTCTCACCAACTCAAATGTAAAACTTTTAAGACCTTTTTAAGACTACTTTGAATAGAATTTAAGACCTATTTCACGGCAAGAATATTCACTTTCAACATGAGAACGATGACTGGACCCTATCAGCATAACAGTACACAGAACTGTGTTAGACAAAAAGTGTGTGTGTGTGTGTGTGTGTGTGTGTGTGTGTGTGTGTGTGTGTGTGTGTGTGTGTAAAGCCAGTAATGAAGCGAGTGTGTGTGTGTGTATGTGTGTGTGTGTGTGTGTGTGTGTGTGTGTGTGTGTGTGTGTGTGTGTGTGTGTGTGTGTGTGTGTGTGTGTGTGTGTTGCTGCCTGACCTGTTTGAGCAGCGCGAGGATGTAGACGGGGAAGAGGCACATGGAGGCGGGCACCACGAGGCCGGACTGCTGCAGGTTGGACACGTTGGACTTGTAGGCGCTCACCATGTCCACCACGGCGTTGGTCAGAGCGTCGCGAGCGTCCGACAGGCTGGACGTTATCGCCCGG